>NC_060208.1:159152500-159474375 GCF_021130785.1 Homalodisca vitripennis
AGTATCTAATTTTCCATAAAAGTAGAGAAAGCCATTCATATGCTCTTGTGTGGTTACATTTATGCAAGATTCTTGCCAAATTCATACAATGAAAATAAGGATGCAAAACTATTAAACGTTTCAAAGTAAAAATACTAGAGAGTTTTAGGAAAATAAAATCCAATACATACGGACAAGGACACGTTAAATTAAATAAGATAGTGCAATGCAGTTAAAGAAACTTTATTTTTTGTTTTAGACTATATAATTAATCAACAAAGTTTCTCTCCCAATATTTTTCAAACACACTGTAACAGTTTTATTCAACTGTTACACCACCCCACAGCACAACCAGTAGCATCATCCATTTAGAACCATCCTTTGTTGCTCCAAGAGGTGTTTTCTCTCAGCTTCTCGTAGCTCCCACAAAAAGGTTACATAAAGCGTACCGCTCATTCATATTTTACCACCGCAAATTTTAATATTGAAAGAGCTCCCTTTGATGGTGTGACCATTAAAATAATATTCATTTTCAGAGCTTCGCCAATGTGGGTGAGTGCAAATTTTCAGAGCTTTATTTTTAACGACGAATATTTTGTACGTAAAACGTCTACTATTGCATAAGATAATGTGTGCTGTTAATATAAGTACCAGGTTTTACGTTCATCATAAACCATTTCATATATTTTAAATACCACCGTCACAACTTTTAATTGATTTGTTCTACTTATTTTCAAAAAAATGTATTATGAGTTTTAAAACAAAGCATATCAAGATAGCTATTTTTTATTTTAATGTTATTGTACTCCTAATACACTATGTGGTATTAATATTATTCTTGATTGTAGACTATTATCTTAGTATATGCAGATCTTAAATTATAATAAATATAATTTAAAATGTTATATTGAAGACGTATAATCATATTTTATTACATTTTATTGCGTTTATCAATCTTATATCACATATGCCGTCAGTGGAGTCAAAAATCCACTGTTCCCCAGATTCAGGTACCAAGACGATATTGGGAATCTAATTTGGGAAGGTGGTTCTCAACATTCAACCTTGGATCAGATTAAGGTAACATTTCTAAGGTTAACTTATTTGCTACTTCATCTCAGTACTCGAACTCAGGGCACTTTCTTTTCCATGATACAATGCCTTTACCTAATCTGTCCTTTTACGATCTGTCGTTATGTCATGCTATATTGAATGCAACAATAACTCTGCGTATCGTATATTTATAACCTAATAAAAATAGACGTAGTCGCTGACTTACAATCCCAGCACCAGAAGTTAGTTAAGATCCAGAGAGGATATTAAAAGTCCTAGCTTCGCATCATGTAATGAAACATGTTTTCATTTCACAGATGTGCGACAAACTAAACTGCGCTACATTTCTATATACCGGCGTATATTCCACTATGTATCAGAGCCCTTATATTGAAGATCGAAACAGTTTGTATGAGTTCCTATATAAAAGTATAGGAGATTCTAAGACAAGTTATGGGAGGTTGGTCTGGCAAGAAGTGACACGTAAAGTCAATTTCGTTTACGTTATGCATAATTCCAAGTCTGTAGCTTAAACCGTTCTAAAAGCAATCTGCGGAAAATGGACAGGCATACAGACAGTCAGCAAAATAAACAGAAATGTTTCTACCTCCCTCAGTGCCACGGTAACGTCTAGCCTCTAACTGGAAATGTCATTAAAATTCCATAGAACTGTGTTAAATAGCTCTTACTTTTCTAAATAACAGTCTTTCAATCTTAATATTACCATTTAGCATGAGCTAAAATCACCGATTACAATGGAAAGTTTTTATGTAGTCTAACTTAAATCTTTAGAGGCAAAACCTTCATATTTTTCTTATCTAATAACTTGCAGCAAAATTGTCAGCTGAGACATGTTTTTTTGTGCGTAAATGCGTCAATGAGTTGAAACAGTGTACTGTAGTGTAACACGAGCGTGTAACGTCAAGTGTACCAGGTTAGAGCCAGTAATGAAGTTAACAGCTGTTTGTTACATCAGCTGCTGTTCGCCGCCTGATAAGTCAGTTAGTCCCATGTCAATGAAATCATGTTCTATTGCGGGGAATGGCTAATTCACAATCGCACAGTGGCACCAAGAGTCATATATTTGTCATGATTCTGAGATATGAAATTTTCACTAGAATGATGAGGACAGTTTTAATTGTTATAGCTCTGTTTGTAAATTTCAATACACTGTTCTAAAAACATAAAACATATTCCTACTACACTTTCCAAACAATATTTTCAGTGATTTAATTTTTATCAACATCTTGGACACTTTCGATTTGTTGAACGCCTTTAAATACTAAGACGTTTCTTGAACGCCGCACCAACATAATTATGCAAATGTGCTTATTTACATGTTACCTTTAGGTTATGTTTGAGAAATATTATTTACTCAAGAGTTGAAATAGAATAAAATAACTTGTATACCTACATATTGTGGGTTTATAATAGGTTTAATACACATTCAACGATAAATATAACAGACCTTACTATTAATGGATTTATTATACTCCTCGTAAAAATTAGATTTTCCAATGACACAAATTAGTGCGTGCATTACTTGGAATCAGCTCTTCACGCTGATAACAAATTTTACATATTATGAGAAATGTTTAGTTTTTTTTTCAAATCTTACATAGTAGAAAAGTTATTAGAAATGTAGATAAGTTTTAGTTCGTAATTTTTAAGAAGTGCTATTTTTCTGGTCCTACCTGAACAATTTATAAAAGTAAGGTTTAGATAAAAACAACATATCCCGGGAAAAATATAACTAAACAGGTAAAGCTATCATAGCTTGGCTTGAATAACATAATTTAAGGATAGGTCTTTTAGTTCATAGGTCTGACCTAATGACCTTTCAAATTACAAATTTAATGATTTTGAAGGTTGCTCTATGTTTAGTAATAAAATGAATATTGAAACTATCCGTTGAACACAATCATAAATATACTATCTAGTGTAACATAGCCGTACTTATATTTTTAATTTAAGAAATGTTCATTCTTTTTTTGTTGGTGTTTTAGTTTTGTATAATTTTATTTTTATCTTTAAAATTATAATATTTAATAAACAGCATAAAACATTTTATAGAGCACAATGAATATACGCATATAAAAATATATCCTTAAGAATTAATACTTTTTGAATTGATAAAAGACATTTTGAGCACTTACTTTACACATTTCAGACACACAAAAATCGTGGCCAGTATATGATTTTAGGAATAAGTTTCTAAAATACGGACACAAAATCAATATACCCTGTGTATATGATAACTGTAATGATCCGAAGTAAAAACTGACTGTCATATGAATGACAAATAACCCACACCCCGGCACTTTTCAAGAGACCATAAGTCAATGTCATTTTTACTTGTTACAAAAAATATTTATTTGAGAAATTATATTTTTATTGCACATATCTGACAAATGGGTTTTTATAACTTTGCCTTCCATATAATTTTAATTGATACCAAAACATTACTGAAAACGTTGAAAAATTAAATTCCACCAATCACTATTTTTATTCATTGAATTAAAAATATGAATCATATTAAATTATGAATTATTTCACTCCGCCTAGGGTGATTTACTTTGTAACCGTTGATACATGCTTCATCACTGACGTAACTCAAGCAATAAAATATAACAACAAAAGTAAAGTTTGAAATTTTAACGCTGAAAACAATAACTGCGCTGTAACAAGTAATAAAATACTCGTAATTTTATAACAGAGTCCGATATTTAACTAGGTTTTTCAATAAAATTACTGTAAATTTATCACTTCATGTTTATTTGTGTCGTCAAGTTCATTATTACAACGGGTATAAATGGTAACACATTTATGTTTTCTTACAAAATAAAATCAAATGATATTTTGAATATATTTCAATGTAATTTTAATGTACCAACGAACCAGTTTTGGTTCTTTGATATGTTTCCTTGAAATTTGAGTTCATTTATATGTTCTACCTGTTTCCTGTAAAACCAATCCCCTTGAGCAGTTTGACAAACAGAATTCTGAGCACGTAGGATAGTTGCGGCAATGCCCCCTTGCTACTGCACTATACTGCTTGTAACACACTCAACAGTAACAGCCTGTGGTTTGTTCACAGTAATTAGGTTAACTCTGTAGTATCAATATCGCGTACCGTTATCTTTCTTTGTTTTTTGATAATAATCGAACATACCAGTTTTAACCAATGCGTGTATATAGTTTATTTGTGTTTTTTAACATGTCATTTTTATTTATACTCATTTCTGTACACATCTACAATAATGTGTTAACTTTTATTCATAAACAAAGCTAGGTCGGAGTACTCACACCACGTGTAGAGGTTGTTAGCAAAGTTTTAAATCTATATCTAATTTCATTTCGAGATGTCCTGCTGACATACAGATAGACAGAAAATCAAAAGAAGAGTCATTTTTACATCTCCATAGCAGATGTAGTTTGGCTCTCAATGACCTTTATCCAAATTCCACAGCTGGACTTGTACCATTAGAACTCGTTTTTCTTTATGTACAAATTAATTTAAAAGTAAAAATTAAAGTATACTGATAACATCGTTCTCTAGATAACTTTCCACATCATACATTCACGTCTTTTTCAAAATTAAGGTTTCTTAGCAATGTTCAAGTTGTAAAAGTTCCTGTGAGTTAGGGAGGGTGTGATCCACCCCCACCCCCACCCACCGCCATCGACAAGAGTGCGTTGAAATCACATCTTTTAACCGAGTTCTAACATCCACTTTTCATTATATTATTTTACCTATTTACTTTTAGAATAAAACACTTAGCCAATAAGCTTTAGGCTTCCGTTAACGAAAATTAAAAATTAAAATTGGTTGTAAATAGGCTAAAAAATCTATAAATAGGTCTTGTTCCGTGGATAATCTGATTTTTTATAACAACAACAGAGTTTGACTTATTCTTTCCATATCAATGGTCCAAAGCCATCCAGGGTATTCCACTGTAGCCTTGAATACACATTTAGGCTACAACTGTATTCAAGACAGTGATGAATAAATTTTTTGAAGATTGTCTGGAAGTATAGTACAGCCAGCCAGCTCTACGTGTCAAGATTTAGTGAATTAGGTAGAAAATTAGTAACAAGAAAAATTTAATTTAACCATAAAAATATAATGCTTGTCTTTTAAACAGTTTGTCACACCGTTGAATGCAAAAGATACATGCTTCACAGAGCGTATTCAAACTAACAACTGAGGGTTAATGATAGGATGAGATAGGTCACATAATTCGACTTCTCTCTTAAATGCTTTCAACTAGTAAGAAATATTCAACTAATTGACAATATCCTACTATTAGCTATCATTTTATGTCGAAAGTTAACACTACAATAATTCTATATCGAGGTCATTTAACAACGTTATTACTATAATAATTTCTTAGTGTTTTATTGCCACAAATAAAAAAATCTTTATGCAGACCAACCGGAAATATAGTATATTTCTCCAAATAGTTTAGAGCTAAAAATATATATTTTGTTACATTTAGGTTTCAAGTACTCGGATTTTATTAGTTGCTTCGTAAAAGCTTTTTAAGCTATGTCATTATTGCGAAAACTTAAATTGATTAAAAATAGGATTCATTTAACTTCCATATAGAGCCTTTTTAGATGTGTAAAACATTCTTATTGAGTTCAAACTAATAAAATATTATTGTTAGTAAAAAGAATACTAGAATAAATCTAACCACGTCCATTAATAATAAAAACAATAGATCAAACATATAAATATCGAGGAAATTTAAATAAAGTTTTTATTAGTGTTTCTCAAAATGAAACTATAACTAAACAAGATTAACAGTGACGTGTCTTTTCACTGCAACAGTAGATAAATGTATTTCCTTGGACGGTTGTTACATCAAAGTGTATTAAATCTCGTCATTCAGCTTTACAAAGTATTAAAGCATTTTACTAACACCATTTTCAAAGCAACATCAGCACTTTACACGTTAAAACACCGCTATTTAATTTTATTTAAGAAGTAAAAAGCATATTCATTACACTACATCTTTTAAGACTACTGTTTAGCTTGTTTGAGGGAAACGTTTTCTTTCTTTTGAACGCTTACTGTATAAGACATGTTTTGAAGGATTTCAACAATGTTTTGTTGTATCTCCCCCCCCCCCCCCCACCCCCCCCCCCCCCCACCCCCCCCCCCCCCCACCCCCCCCCCCCCCCACCCCCCCCCCCCCCCACCCCCCCCCCCCCCCACCCATTAGCATTTAAAACAGTTAAAAAGTTAATAAATATTTAACATTTAACTGTAGAGGTAAAGGGGATGAAACACGATGTCTCACAGTAAGGGTATCATAGCTGACATGCCTATTAATAGCCGAGACTGTTTATACAATCTCCGGCTCTCTGCTGTTGAATGAAACAGCAGATTATCTGTCTACTTTCCGTGACAGCTGCTTAATCTTTGACCTCAGCGACTAATGAAACTTGGAACTTGCTGCTAAAACGGCCAGAGACTTAGCCAAGTGATTATTTCCTTCTCCTCCAAAAACGTAAACTTGTAGTATATAATATATATACATATTACGACTTAAAATATGTAATTATTATGTAATCATATTATTTCTTCATAAATAATTATATATTTAAATAAAATTTTAGTATTTAACATATAAAATAATAACAAATAACAATATAAATATTTAAATATAAAACAATTGTGAACAATCTATTCAGAGCCCGTTATAAGAATTAGTCACTATGTCGGTCCCTCCTTTGCATTTCAATTTTTTTTCGCATGAATATTCATGAAGAATGAATTTAATTAACATAAACTCATTAATTTCTGATTACATATACTTAAAAACGTTAGTAAGTCAATTAATACTTGTATAATTTATGACCTCACAGATAAGGTTTTGTACTACAAAGTTATGGCTAGTATTTTTGATCAAGAAAACCTATAAACTAATTTTAATTTATAAAAACTTGTAGTTATATTTATACTTATTTTAACAATGTTTTGCAATTAAATTTATTGCTAATTACAATAGATCACATCTTTATACTTTATTAATGCCTACAGCCTTTTTATAACAATCTTTTTAATAACTAGATGTTGAACGTTTTCCTTGCCAATTGGCATCAGTGAAATGTAAACAATAATAAACCGTGTGGACAGTCACTGACAGTGTTTGGGCAAACCACAGTGCGTTCTGTGCGAACGATCAGATTTGCCGAGTAAACAAACCCTGCACTGTTTCAATTAGGCGTTGTTTTGCTTAAGGATTAACTACTTTACTGGGACAAGCCAGCTCTGAAATACAAAAAAAAACCAATATGAAAGCGATAACTCTCCTATAAATTACTGCTTCAATTGATGTAATTTAGATTTTTACAATTTATCTGGGCTATGTGTATTCAGGTATGTTTATACGTAGCTATGTTTTGTTAAACACTCACTATTGAAATTCTGATCATTGCTCTTATACATGTAATATATTCGAATACTATTAATATTTTTGTTGTTATTTGTGATAGTAACATCTGATAGTCACAACAAGCAATCTACCCGTATTTACTCAATAACCAACACCTTTTCCGTAAAGTGCGTGCAAAGAAAAAAAAAGTGTAACTAAAGTCCCGAAATACGCTTGTAATATTTGACCATGTTTAAGTAAATCAAGTTGTTTCTTGCTATAACTATACAGGATAAAAGTATGTAATGGTTCTAAAAATGGAAATATTTAGGGCAAATATACATAATAACATAGTAATTTTCAAGTAATGTTTGGTTACTGGAGCTTTAAAAAGAATAGAGAAATTGTAAAAATAAGAGACCTATATCTCTTTTTATATATGATAAAGAAAATAACAAAACGTGCCTCTAGTAGTGTTTTACAATGATTTCTTTTATAACTTTTCGATCACTGTATTCATGTTATTATTGCCGTAAATGTCCGAAATATCGCACAGTCTGGGTTTATTCTTGCTTCTACAGACTTTAATACTTATACAATTGTAAGGTTATGTTACTTAGGCTCAAATTTAAAAGCTGTCGGAATTAAAAAATCAATTCATACTCTGCTGTTAGTAGCTACGTTGACTTTAACACTAAGAATCTTCCATAAACAATCTCATTAATATAAACAATCGTTGCAAAAAGACTAAAAAATGGTAAAATATTGGTTTTAAAAAGTGTACGAACTAAAAATACATTAATAATAAATCTAACGTACAATTTCATTAACTTACTCCATAGTTGAATAGCAGTATTTAAAGCTCCTCAGATTGTAAATTGAATTTCAGCAAGTTTAATATTAATTCGTATTCCAGTTCACTGCTAGTTTCGTTCTGACAAGATTAAAAAAGGATTAAAAATAAATTTATTAGATCTTTTATAGCTAATAAGGCCGTTGTGGAATTTTATCCTGGAAGAAAATGAGTCTTCCTGTAGATTATAATTATGAAATTAACTCAAAATACATTGGACCTTACAATTTGTTAACTTAAAAAATATATGATGTAAAATGGGGTTTTAATAAAAATGTTACTGAAGAAACGTCAGAACAATTGATTGACTTTTTAAAGATGTATTAAATGTAACCATCTCAAATGATAAAAAATAAATACAATGGCAAAATAATAGATCCTTTTATTGCAAGAAATTTAGCAGAATTTAATTCTAGAGTTTTTATTACTTATTTTTAGTTTTTTGTAAATCCTTTTCCATAATTTTATTTTTAGAATATAACAACAATGAGAATTAAGTAGTTATATGGTAAATACAAGATTGTTGTGAAAATGATACCAACAAGAGTGTAGAATCTAATTTAAAACGATAATAATGCCAATATTTTGATGTATTTATTACTTTAATATTGAAAATTCTGTGATCATTGTTATATAAGAAATGTAAAAAAATATGTACAAAATTAATAGAAAAATATAATACTCTTTTATGTTAAGGAATTGAGTCTCATATATTATTTTTAAATGTAGAAATAGTATATACATATAAAATATATTTTATAATATAACGACTTAGATTATATAAAATTATATAATTTCTATATAAATGATACATTTATATAAAATTGTATATATATATAATACATAACATGTTATAATAAATATAATAAAAATAAATATAATATAAGTAACTAAATAAAACAATTGAGAACGTCTTTTTCAATTTTAATAATTAATATTTTATATACATATATATTTTTCACTTTCACATATAATGATTAGTCCCTTATTTCGTCCAGTCCTGCGGCTACTACCTTTCTATTTTGTTATTTGTTATTTAATTATTTGCTTCAAAATATGTTGAATGTGAAAGAAAATACTACGTACACATACAGTCTAATTAAATCTTTGTTATAGGTAAAGCAAGCAGGTGCCTATTACCAAACAACGACTAATAACGGGTAAAGTAACCATATATTGATGCTGCAGAGCAGAGCTAATATAATCACTGAGGAGCGAACACTGCCAGATACTGTTGCTGCAGAAGTGTTATATAAATGTATTAGCAGGGGAAGATAGCCGCAATTAAGGGGCTTGGTCAGATTTTTGTTGTTCCAAGGCCAAAATTATATAAGTGTTCGTTAATATTAAAAAGTCAGAATTTGGTTTGAAACTAACTTTTACCAACTGAATTGATCTATTTTTAAATTTATTCGGTTTGTTTGTATAGTTTTAACAAAGCGAGGTACTAACCTTTTACTTTGTCTCAAGTTATCAAAAGGAACTGCAGGGATTTATGTGACAAAGTTGGGAAGATAAGAATTTCTTTATGAAAGTTTAATGACTTGCCTGTGCGGGGATCCAATAATCTGGATACATTGTGACGAGCGGGGAGGTGTCGAATTTATCACCTCAATAACTTTCTTCTTAGTTACAATAAACGTAATTAAAAATTTGTTTTACCACCTTTATATGAAGCTAGCCAACCCTAAAATCTGCATTATATGTGCGAAATATAATTTAATAAACAAAACAACTTGGGTATCTGATACAATTTAAATGCTGGTTTAAAAAATATGTAAACACATATGTAAACAGTACGTAATAACCACTAGGGATCAATAACCAATTAACAACGCGACAGTATGAATGGTCATGGACGCGATCTAGCTCAAGGCCTCAATGAAAATTGATGCACATTGTCAATTCAGGCGTAATGATAATGTGATATATTCTAAGTGTAATGCAAAGTAATACTGTTTGATCCAGTACTCAAAATAATTTTAGAAATACGACTAGTTGCTTATCACCTTTTTCTTAGTTCTGTTCTCTATTGAGTAGCCTTAGAAGCTCAGTTGAATGTAAATAATTCTCTCAATCAAATGTGTTTTATAAATCCGCTTATTTGTTTAGTGCTTCTTCCTTGGCCATTTGATACGAGTCATGAGTTTTGCGGTGTCTACCTGTACAAACTGTACAAGTCTGGTATGTGAACCACGACGAGATAAACAGTTTAGAATAAGTTTATTTTGGGAGCATGAGCAGAATGTGTAGGAGAAAGAATGGATAAACAGTGGCAAGCGAGACACAAAAATTATGGATTAAAACGTATAAAAGTCACTCGCCAATTTACCAGAAGTTTGTGTTTGAAACTGATACGACGAATTACATTTTGATTTTGTGAATAAATAATGTACGAGACAATCTATGTGAATATCTAACCATATAATATCTATTTGAAGAAAAGTACTTCCTACAAACAAATAACACATTTAGTAATATTTATGGAGATTATTTCCTTTATACAAATACCTAAAAGTCCTTACCTTTAAATGTTAAATGTATACCAAAACTATGACAATTTCAGAGAGACAAATCATGAAGCACCCTAAGGACAAAATTCGAAGGCACACGAGTAAATGCATATTAATAGTCAAAATTATATATTTTTTGGACATTGCAATTTATTTAGTCATAGTATTTTTGTTCCATAGTTGGTTTTGCCTTTTTCCTGATCAAGAAAATACTCAATCCACAATATTTAGCGAAGGCCTACTTCTGTCAAAATTACAATTGTGGTGGGTTTTATTAGTTTTTAAATTTACAGTAAAAGTTAGAGTACTTTATCTTTTAATATCTGAACTGCTAGCAGTTGTCCACTGCTTTTTTAAGCAATATAATAACCGTAACACGTGTATGACCACATACAGGTTCAATTGAATTATATTTGATAAATATGTATAGTTCAAAGTATATTAACAGTGATAATATTTACGAGTTTCTTTCTGTATAAACTGGCAAATGTCCCGAAATCCTGTTATCCTTTAAAATCATCCATCGTCAATAGCAAACTTTAATCAAAATATGGTTAATTTAACTAAACAAATGGTTATGCTACCATAAAACAATGTTTACACCGAACAGTTTATTACATTTAACAGGCTCCTTCAATTAATATTGCATAAACTTCAGTGGACCAAGATGGGATATTTTACTACTTAAAATACCAGTAGGGGCGTAGTCCAGAGAGATGTTCAAAATTAGAATAAGCCTACATTCATACCCAGGAACCATAAGAATATCTGTAAAATTTCAGTTCAATCGGTTGAAAAGTTTACGTTTGAAACTAACACAAACAAACAAAGGCACACTAGCATTTACAATATTCTTAGGATTTTTCTATACCCATTCCCTACTCTAACGAAACCTACAATAATATAAAATAAAAAATTAAAAGACACAAACCCCATTTATTACATTATCATTGACTAGTCCCTCCGAAAAAACCTTTCTACAGTATATGTTATCTACTCACGAGCATTACAAACTTATAACTCGATTTATTATTAATTAAAGATATTTACGATTTCCACTGGAGGTCATTCTAATATCAAGTTAATTAATTATGAAAAGCGCCTAAAAGCTGCAATTTACAAAATAATTTAGACCGTAAATTTTACAACCCTGTTATTATAATGAGTGGAAATAGGATTCGTAATGAAAAGACTGTTTTTTATGTATACCGTTTGTGTAATTTGCTTCTAGATGATCGTGGCATTCTACAATATAGCCTATGAATAAATTTAGACAATGTAATTTCTAGTATTACCTGAACATAAAGGGTAGGAATTATAGCAATTGAAAATTTTTTCATACATATCACGCATCCTAAAATTTTTTTATTTGAAAGGTTTTTGTAACCTCTTTTATAGTTTTTGGAATTTACGTTATAATATAAAGCCAAAAAAGTAACTGAAAATATAATTGTCTCTTCAATATAATTAAGACTAGAATTCATATCTGTTATTACGGTATTCAATATATGAATTTAAATCATTATTTTAAATATGTTATTTCACACTCGTTAAATAAATAATTGAAACCAAGTTAAATAAGTGTCAACGGATAGTACTAGAGAGAGTGATTTTCCTAAAATCACGGCATCAAAAATGAAGAGGAATGATCAAGTTACAATCAACGGACAACACGGTTAACTACCAGGTTTGTTGTCACCTTTTGTTGTTGATTTGTTTGTTTGAACTCTCCTAACTCGCTTTTTACCTGCCTTGTTAAGTTCTCTTTTATTATCAGTAAAAATACAGTTTCAATAAAAGATTAAGTTAAAAAGGAAATGTTACTAGTATTTTCCACAGACAGTTGGAAAGTAAAAAAATTAATCATGGAAAGATATATTATATACTTATTTAATTGTAAATTATATTTTAATACATTTTTATAAACACTTTATCATATTCAACAAATTAAAATATGTTTTTATGAAAAAAGCATATTAAATCATAAACTATCTAATACTAATAATGTTGTGTAACATTTTCTATGTCACAAAACGCACAATTGATATTTACGATTTTTTTTTGCAAAACTTAATATGATTTCTATCTTTAGTTATATTTATAAATTTAGTTAAAATAGAGTCCAAATGCCTTAATACAGTTTTAAGAGTTCTTCAAATTAGTGACAATATTTTTGTAGCTTTAGCTGTTACCCGTAGTATCACATTTTTTTGCACAAAGACCGACATTTATAGTACTCAAAAACATGTACAACTTTGACAACTTTTTAGAGACATAATAGTTTTCTAATATATCTTGATATTTTCATGTGCATTCAGTAAACCTCACTAACACGTACAGACCATAGTACAGAACAATATTCGTGACTCAGGTGCAAGCAAGAGTGCCATCTGGGGTCCGTGATCAATATTGGGATGTTGGTGTTTTGGTGATGAATATTTAATGTCAGCTTAAGTTAAATCCTTACGGCTTAGCTACAGAATATTTATTTCTCGGATGTCCATTTTCATAGCATCTTAAATTTTGAGTCATGCATGGGAATGCTATAAATTTTCCTAACATCTTTAGCAGCTTCGCAGTCAAAATGTAGAACTTTTGTGAATCATCTTTGTCTTCCTAATATTTACAATAAATGAAGTTTATAATTTTTCCAATACTCCTTTCCTATTTATACTACTTATGTTGTTTAATATTCGCTTCTATTGTTGACAAGAAAAAAATGAAGTAGGGAGTTACACTAGCATGTTCATAATTATACCTTGAGATTATTACATTTGGTTGCTAGCAATGTTTTTCCATACATATGTAAGGCAGACAAGGCTGTCATATTCTCAATATTGTCATCATTGTCAATCACCTTCATGAAGGTTAAGCTACTTTATGCCTTCTGCCATGTTGATGCTTGAGAGACACAGACATTTTTGGAAAGCTGGTATATTACTTGTAATAAGGAAGTGATAATAGAGGGTGATTACTGCGTAAAAATTACTGGAAAACTTACTCCGTACACTATGTGAATAAAAATATTCAAAGGTAAGGTATTCATTGTTTTATAAGACTAAACGTTGGACTGGACATTGAAAACCTGTCTGAACTATTCCATGTTGTTTCTTCTGAGATTTTTGTCTGTATTTTATAAATAAAAGCATAGAATTTCTTAAATATAGGTATAGCTAAAAAAGTTTCAGAATTATGAAATAGAGAAGGAAGAAAGGTTTGAAAGACTTGCTTTAATTTTAAATATATATTGTTAAATTGATTTTTTTTCTGAATATGATTTTGCACCGAGATACAGTTATAATTTTATCTTGATGTATTTTATTTTTTTTGAAGCTTTGTACTTAATTTACAATAGTTTAATAGTACATATCTATTCAAATTCATAATAGATAGTAGTCAATTAGGTTTCATTCTGAAACATTAAAATTATGTATTATACACAAACAAAATATACAATAGTAAGTTTTAAATACATGTATCAATTAATTAAAATCCTAAGGAAACTGTTATATAACAGTAAGGTCATTATGTATTTGAAATAAATTATGCAAGTTAGCAAACAAGTACAGTACAACAATGTAACAGCTGGCAGTATAAATGCTACTCCGAGACTGTGACTAACATCTGCTCTCAGTGCTGATGGACGTACCTCCAACCCTCTTCCTCAGAGTGTTTTGGGGAGAAACAAAGGCTTCATTTTCAATGATTACCTTTCATATGTATGAGAGGTTTATGTCTGACTCCAAGAGATCCTTAATATAATTTATGAAGTTAGCTTGTGATAGTTTAATGTCCATAAACTTAATTTATGCAAAACATTTTTGAATACTTCAAAAACATGTCTTATAGAAATAAATGTTCTTTTCGCTTCCTGCAAACAAGCGTGATGTAATGTAAAGAATATACTTTTTATTCCTCAAAAGAAACTAAACAGTAGTGTTTTTTTAACATGTAAAGTGTTGGAGTTACTTTGAAAATGGTGTTTCTTAAGAGCTTTAATACTTTGTAAAGCTGAATGTCCAGATTTAATTTAATTTAATATTTCAAACTTGCAAGAAAACACATTTATACACAGTTGTCAGTGAAAAGACACGTCTCTGTTAAGCTTGTTTCGTTTAAATATTATACTGAAAAAGACTAATTAAATCTTCATTTTAAAATGAAGTCTATATCAATTATCTATTTTTTATTATTTTCTGAACGTATTTATATTATGTTTATGTTTACTATGTATTATGTAATTTTTTGTTAATTAGATTTAATTAGTTTTTAAACCCAATAAGCGTGTTATCGACTTCTACAAAGGCCCTAAATACAAGTTATATGAATTTATTTTTTAATGGAGAGTTTTCGCATTGATGCCATAGCTTAAAAGCTTTTAAGTAAGTTTGTGACTGTGAAGTAGAATAATATAAATATATTGCCAATTTAAATGCATAAGCTCTTATGGAAAAATATTTTTTTATTTGCACGTGAATGTGATCATTCGATAACGAAAGGTATTAGTAATTTCTATATATCCATGGCTATTACCAGATTACGTCAATTTTATCTAGAGTATTTTTCGCTATATGTATCATTTAAGCTTACAGGACATTTGATGCTGTTTCAAAAGAGTTTTTTGTCCATACACTTCAAAGCCAAAGAAATGTATGTGGGAAAGATAGACATCATGAGTATTGGATTTGAGTTTCCCCACACGAAGAAACTATTTGTTCCAATAAATGGAGGAAACCACTGGTGTCTCGTACAGCATTTCTTATTTTTCTGTAATATCACTAAGTTTTCAGAGTATATATCCGTATAAACGATTATGAATTTTTGACATTGTGGAATTTTCTCCTCTTTTCAGTAGATAGTTGTTTTGGATATACGTGAAGACATTATTTTTGATGAAGTAGAGGACGGATATAATCACAAGGTGAGGATTAGTACTTAAAACGAAATATGGAGATAAGATTAATTTACCCAGATTGAGACAAATCTTGTGAGGAGCGTCTTCTTAAAGCTTTAAGGTGATGGTCTCAATCCTTCTAAAGTGATGGAATTCAGCGGTGTGAAATCGAATGTGAAAGTTTACCGATGGCGTACGCTAAAGCCAACGAGGTCTTTTTACCCAGAGGATATATACTCAGAGCTGAGGGGGAAGAATATTTATGGCTCGTTTAACAATATAAGTAGTACTCAAGACAAAAAATAGTTATTTCAGGTAAAGTAGCTATAATTAAGTTAACTCACACTACTTATAAACTGAGTTAATAAATGTGTTGGTCACATTTCTAGATCTGGTATCATGTTACAGAGTAGCTACCCGTACGTTTGTTTCTCCGAAAAGTTCGAGACTTCTCAAACACCCTTTGAGCATTATTTTTAAACGCATTGGGGAGTTTAAATTGAGTTGAAGCAGTCCACAGGCGGGATCAATGGCGTGTTAAGTCAATCATTCTTCTGCGTACGATACAAATTCCATTCTTGAGAAGGTACTGGATTGAGTGGTCCATTTAAAAATGCTACCAAATACTCAAATAGAATAAGAGGTAGGTGGAATCGAGCTGAACTCAACATTCGTAATACAATAAATTGGAGTGACAAAAGAATGAGTTAATGTGAAGGTCAGAGATAAAGTTCTTTACTAATCGATTTGTAAGGGGTTGTGGAAAAAAAGAATCAATATTATTGAATAATGAAATTTCTGAGTGGAAAATCAGTCTTGCGATTTGGAATTAAGGACCTCTGGAGACCATTAAAAATGCTAATGTTATTGCTCTCATCAGTTTATTTGTAGCATGCAGACTCATTTAAAAATGAGTAGTGTGTTACAAGGTCAAATGAGTTGATTTTGCAGTTCTTCTTACACTTTGGATTCTTCTACTCGTCATCTGAATATTACGTCACAATTATGCTTATATTATGTGAAAGGATATTGTGCTGAACAGAGGTTTTTCCATTGTGTTCTGGCACTGTATATAGGTATAAAAAGAATTATAGTGATCCAAAATTGTTGGAGAGTAAACACCATTTGTAAATGTTGTGATCACGACATGGTACAAAGTTTGGGCGGTATGTAATCAATATAAAATAACAGGAACAGGAAAGAGTTACAAAAACAACAGCCTTATTACTAACTTTTATCTGTTTTATAAACCTCGAGTTCCATTATTTAGTTTGTTGTTGCTTACGAACAATTTGAAAGTGTAATAGAATGTCTAAAAATATTAAATTTTATTGGCAAAAAACTGAATACGTTCTTTACTAGGATTGATATTTATCTTCTTCCCCAGGTGTCAAAAAACCCCTAAAAAATAAAATATTTAAGACAAAAATAAAGAAAAACTTAAAGACCATACCACATACTAAATATGCTGCTATCTAAATTTGTAAACAGGAATATACTGTAAGTTACAACAAGCAAACGAGACTGGTACATTAGCATTAATTCCAGATTTTGGTGAGAAAATCAATGTCGGCACTGACTTCCTTTGGTATCGTAACGCCATCATAAGAAACAAAAAGAACAGGAAATTTATGATAGCAAGAGAGGATGGGGTAAAAAAAGGAGGTAAAAAGACATCTGGCCTTCGGTCTTTTGTTTTTGTTCTGACCACGGAGTCATTATCTGTGTACATATTATATTCGCTTAGGTTTGTTTGAATATTGCAATTTTTATTGTTTCTTGTTATCCTAGTTTATAATTGTTTGATCTCATATGTGCAATTTTATGTCTGGAAATAATTAAGTTGATAAAACTTGGAGTGTATCTTTTTTAAAAGAAACACGTGAAAAAGGACGACAATAAACGCTCCTGCAAATCCTACTTTCCTTGGTGCCAAGTCCCTTTGACATATTCTTAGGTGCTAAATGTTCTTGACGAATCCCTTAAGAACTTCAGAAAACACACATACTAACTACACAAACACACAAACAGTGTACCACAAGTTGTCTCTGTGGACAATATCTCCTCAAGAAAATTCAACAGCGTTAGATCTAGAACTTCGTAACTCATCTTTCTCTTAAGTTTAAGCACTAAGTCAGAAGAATGATACAACACTTTAATACTTTACAATATTTCATTTTCCTGAATTTTACTCCTTGGTTTTGGTGGAATGTTCCAGAACTACCCTTAAGTTAGCTACTCAGACATTCTTATGAAGACTGTCTTCCATCTACTTATCAATTATAACAGTAATACGAAAATGTATTGGAACTGCATGAAGATGTTTTATAAGCTCAAACGATAATAGGGCAAGATATTTAGTTTAAATATTATTACTTTTATGTGCTATCAATTATGATTACTCTGTTTCATAAAATAAACTGAGAAAAAGTTACGTGAATATGGAATTAGAGAATTAACGAGAGAGCGGTAAAATCTACTGAAAAAGTATATGGGCTAGTGTATAGAGCCTTTGTAAAATGTTCAAAAATTCTCTTATTGAGTTGAAAGCAAGTATAATATAACCGTTAAGAAACGTGAACTATGCTAAATCCTGGACTGTTCCACGTAATAGTAAACATTATTTTAACCTTAAACCCATGAAAAGGATAGACAATTTATGCTGAGCGTAGAATATATTTGTAAAGCTCTTTTAATTAGTCTCTCCTCGAATGGCACTTCAAAGAAACGAGGTTAACAAAGTGAGACGTGTCCTCCTCACTGCTACAGTTAGATAATCGTATTTCCTGGCATGCTTGAATATACGTCAATGTATATTAAATCCAGTTCGTTTAGATTTTCAAAGTATTTAAAAACTCTTTAAAATTTTGAAATAAACGTGAGCACTTTACATGTTAAACCCGTTACTATTCAGTTGTTAAAAGTAAAAAGCATATTCAACCGTATGAGAAATGTTTTTGAAGGAGTTGTTTAAAACAATTGTTCTCTTCAATAAGTTGGTGGGTGATCTTACAGTAAGTGAAAATCGTTTGAAAACTAATAATGCTTAAATGTTTTAAAATACGATCTTAGCTGCACCCATATTACTGATTTCTGCGAGCCTCCTTTCTGTTACAATAATTGGCACCTGTTATGCAGATAAACCGAAACACTTATTGAGAATTTGATGTAGTCTCTTTCGTCACATTTTTAACTGAAGTGTTAAGGTTCTATGTTAACGTTTAGGATAACTTGCTTGAACCATATAATTGAATTCATGAACCATCACCTAAATCGAGGGATGTCAAAACGTCACGCTCAAGGGAATAGAGCAGCAGAAATAATATGTTAGAGATAATGAATTTAAGAATAAGAATTATTTCTGAAGACAATATCCGTAACAAATGGTTTTTATATTTGCTTCTATTTAATATTTCTTGGCTTAGTTTTCATATTTGCTACAACACACACACACACACACACACACGCACACGCACACGCACACACACACACACACACAAACCGTTGTTGTTGCTGTTGTTGTTGTTGTTATTGTTATTGTTATTGTTATTGCTGTTGTTGACTAATTTATTTTCATTAATTTATTTATTGACAAATTTATCTGTTGATTACATTATTTTATTGAATAATTTATTTATAACATATTTATATATTAACTTATTTATTTTTTACCTAAATTAATTTATTTATCCATTTCAACAATGTCTTTCTTAATAGAAAAAAACCAAAACTGGTAGACCTTGTATTGTATACCAAACAATATCAAATTTAGGCAACAACGGACCCTAAAAAACGGTGAAATATCATGGCGGTGTCTAGGGAAAAGTTGCGGAGCATCAATCAAAACTGATGAGAACATAACGAGAGTGACGGTTTGTAACGAAAAGCACAGTGGGGATCACCCCAGTTACTATGCGAACCCTCTCTTCGCCATTACTTAAGCCCCGTATTGCGTCCACCGCGTCCCCCGACACACCGACGACGCCCGCGCCCGCCTGCTCCACGCCCGGCCCGGACCCCGCCGCCTCACTCACCGCCTTCCCACCTGCGTCTATCTCTACGGAACCCGGAACGACCCCTCAAACAACACCTGAGGATGCAGCAGCAGAGATCGCCGCACGACTAAAAAAGGAGATAAGAACGCCTTTAACAAAGAGTTCCAGGGGCTCCTAGATCATACAATAGAATCCGACACGCGACCTACTGCAGTTCACGGACCAGATTTTCCCTGTCTCGACACACCTCGTCCCGCGTTGACCAGTTACGTGGTAACGACCCTCGCTCCTGTGACTTCGGACCGCGAGGTGCAGTGCGAGATGCTCCTCAACCCACCCGCTTCTGTGGAGGTCGGAGTGCAGTTGCGACCTGCCGGAACAGCCAACCGCTGGCACGTGTGAACGAGCTGACCTTCTCGACAGATTGAGGACAACAATAGAGGTCTTGGAGGCGGAGAATCAGAGTCCTGAAGCAAGCAGCTGAAAACTTGCGAGTGCGCTGATTTTTAAAGAGAACAACAGGTGGACAGAAAGTGCAAGAAGAGGAAGCCCCAAAATATATCCAGTACCGGTAACAAAAATAAATTTATTTGCCCCCCAACCAAAAATGTAACTCAACCAAAAATTGAATCTTTCTCTAAAATGAAAAAAAAAGCAATATTATCCAATTGACCTTAAAGAAAACTCTAAAAATCATGGCAAGCTCCAAAAACCCCTACACGCAACGTACAGTTTAAGTCCATAACTGTTCGAGGGGACAGCCACGCTCGCCACATCGCTGGACTTGTGAAAGAAACAGATCGGCCCTTGCAACCGCGGTGAGCGACGTCTGTGTACCCGGCGGCGGGCCGGTTTTTGGATATTGTTCGAACGGCATCTGAGAGCCCCGGCCCTGCTGCGAGGTGCTGATCGCCGGTACTAACGACCTGGCGGTCGGCGGGCAGCGGAAATTATTTACCGCCATCTGGAGGGGTACATCGTCTGCTGGATCTTCCAGCACCGAGATCATCCTCATCACAACTGCCGCATCGCCACGATCTGGACCCGACCCACCCTGTCCACTATCAGACCGTGCTCGTGAATGCCTACATTGAGGAACTGGCTGTTAGACACAACATTAGAGTGTTAAACTTCGATGACATCAGCCGGAGGTATTTCACGAGACACGGCCAACATCTCTCCTGGGCGGGGCAAGCGGTTACTGGCTGGGATGATCGTGGCGGCGATGAGACCAGCCACTCAAACATCAGAAAACGAAGGCGCAGCCGCGACTTTGGGGGAAATCCTCGAGCAACGGCTACTTCCACCGCCAGCATGCCAAACGCCCGCTGATGCCCGAGAAGAGTCGGCGTCCACCCCTCAACGGCCAGCTAACATACAGGATGTCTCCTACGCGGACGCCGGTGAGACGCTCCCCCAGTCCAGACATTCTTAACTTAAAAGAAAATTCAGTTTTTTTAGGGGACCCCACTCTTTACAGCAAAGGACTAAATTGACAGACCAGAATCGGCAAAATCAGACAAACCAAAAATTACATGTTCAAGGTTCCCTAAGACTACTCCACCAAAACGCTCAGTACGCAACCAACAAATTGGATGAAATTCAGCTGATGTGTGAGGAGCTGAAATCAGATATACTCGTTGTAACCGAAAACGGTTTTTAACAACGAAAACCTTGAACTATGGCAAAATTCCAAATTACAAATTGGCAGCAGAAGCGTACTGTTCGCCAGACCTCACAAAGGAGGTGGTGTATGCAATTTTTCTGAGACAAAATTTAGTTTTCACAAAATTTCCAATCAAAGAAACGACCGCGAAAAATTTCGAAGCAGTTAGTTGGGATCAAAGTACAATCTAACAGGTCACAACATTAATTGTGATAGGGATTTACAGGTCTCCCAGTGGAAATGAAGATCAGTTTTTTTCAAAATTCGAAGTGTTACTCACTGACCTGACTAACCATCAATACGATTACGTCTTGATGGGAGATCTCAACGTGGATGCAATGGACAGCAATCATCCATCCACCAAGCGACCTAGTCGATCTGCTGAGGTCATTTGGCCTTGAACTGTTGGTCAAAACTCCAACGAGAGTGGACGGCCTACAACACAGTCGGCTATTGATAACATCATCACAAAACGTTGAAAATGTCACAGTGTCGTGTGGTCAACACAGCTATCTCGGACCACTATGGCCAAGAGGCTATCATTAGTGGAAAACAAAATCGCGAGAATGAATGAACCAAGAATTACCAAAACAATAAGAGACACGAGGCCAGAAAATATTGCTCCTCCTCAACTCTTCCCTTTCAAAAGAAAAGTGGAATTTTTTAAATTCTTCACAACACCCAGTAGAGCAGCAGTTTCAAATGTTCAATGAATGTTTGAATTTCCATCTAAACACCTGCTGCCCTACAAAAATGATCAAACCTCGTCCTAAGAAGGTAAATAATACTTGGATCACTAAGGCATTTTTGGTTTCGAGAGAGAAACTCAAGTTTTTATCCGAAATAAACAGAAAATACGTCAAATGAACAGTTCAAAATTTTTTTTTCGAAATTATAAAAAAATTTATAGAAAGGTGATCCCAAGCTGCAAAAGCGTATGATGTCTCAAAATCAATTATTTATTCAAAAAACGTTTTCTAAAACTGTATGGGGCATCATTAAACAATAAACATCACGAAAATCCAAGCAAATCACAGTCAAAATTGGGGCCACCCTAGTGAGTGATGCTTCTAGGGTTTGCCGACGAGTTTATTAACGGGGATTTTTTGCGTCCGTTGCTTGTGGACGGGGCCCTCGTCCATCGATGCCACAGGGGAATCCCCACGCGCAGACAGAGTCCAACAGCCTCAATGGCTCTGACTCCTGTAGTTGAGGAAGAGCTCGATAAAATCATTCAACAATTACCAGCTAAAAAATCAAATGATCTAGAATCGAGATCCATGTGGTTAGGTAAAACAATGCTCAAGGCATATCGTGAAACCACTGACTCAATTGGTCCAATTTGTCTTTTAACTCAGGAGTTTTTCCCTCTCTCCTAAAAATTGCAAAAAGTGCATCCAATTTTCAAGAAAGTAAACCCCTGTTCAATAAATAACTATCGGCCCGTCTCAATTTTGCCTGTATTGAGCAAAATATTTGAAAAACTTTTTCTAACGAGAATGCTTTATTTCTTAAATAAAAAACAACCAGCTTTCTGAACACCAATTTGGGATTCAGGAAAAATAAATCTACGATAGACGCAGTGGTGAGTCTGGTTGATATGGTTGTAGAGGGACTAGAACGTCAGGATCACACATTAAGTGTGTTCCTAGACCTGTCTAAAAGCGTTCGACTGCGTTGACCATGAAATACTGCTTGACACACTACATTCTCATGGCATCCGAGGTGTGCCTGCTCTTATGGCTTAAATCATTTTTAAGTCAGAGAACTCAAGTGGTCCAGATATCAAACCAACTTTCTAAACCAATCCAACTGAGTTATGGAGTCCCTCAGGGCTCTATACTCAGCCCAATCCTTTTCCTGTTGTACGTCAATGACGTTACATTCATCGCTGCTGCATGGCAAAATTGTGCAGTATGCTGATGACCACGACTCTCTGTTTCAGAGATACACACAAGAAGGTTTGGAGCTACAAACCTTTTGTCGATATCAACAATGTGTGTGCAATAATTTCAATAGCCTCAACCTTTCAAACGAATTCTTCGAAATCCAACGTGCTAAATTTCGCACTGCGTCCAATGGACTCCCAATGTGGGTCAGCCGTCATGTTGGCAGATTCCATATTGGAAGAAGTCTATTCCGCAAAATTCCTTGGAATACTCCTCGACCGAGGGTTGACATGGAATAATCACATTGACCATGTGTGTGCCAAACTGTCCTCAGGAATATATGTTTTGAGGTCCATTGGCCCGGTACTGCCCCAGTCAGGTATTGATTGCGGCATATTATGGGTCTAATTCACTCTCACCTTTCCTATGGAGTGGTGTTGTGGGGGGCCTGTACAGGCAATAATTTCCTGAGGGTGTTCAAATTTGCAAAAAAAAAAAGCAATTCGTATCATCGCAAGGTTGAATTTCAGAGAGTCGTGCAGGACAGCATTCAAAACTTTGCAACTGTTTGACTCTGCCCAGTCTCTACATTTTAGAAACATCTTTTGTTCTGGTTTGTCTAAATGTGCCCTAACCAGGGGACGTGACATTACACGGGTATGAGACTAGAGGCATAGATAACTACCGTACTGGAAGACACAGAACGGTGGTTTTATGAGCACTTGCCTTTCGCAGGCAGGTGTTCATTTTATCAACAGTTTGCCAAATTCTATTACAAACGCCCAAACGCCCAAGGCGTCAAAAGCTCGTCTTAAGCGCTTCCTCGTGTCAAATGCATTTTACAGCGTATTGACGAGTTTCTGGCGTTTAACTGGGAGACCGCCCAATTCGATATGACTGACTCCAGCGCTGGAAGTGGGTTGAGATTGGCGATGGATGAATGAGACTGGAATGCATGAACATTATGTAAGTTTTGGACGTGGTGGTAATGTTGTCTCAAAAATATGATGTCTCAAAAAAAATTTCTTTCTTCTAAAAATGTTTCTAAAACTGTTTGGGACATTATTAACAATAAAAATAAAGCTCACAAACAGATCAAAATTAAAATTGGAGATACCTTGGTGACAGGATGATGAAGCTGAGATCGCCCACGAGTTTAATAGATTTTTTTGCGTCTGTTTGCTTGTGGGCGAGGTCCTCGACCGTCAGAGCCCCAGGTTTACTCACACGCGAAGACGTAGTCCAGTAGAATCAATGATACTGGCACCTGTACTTGAGGAAGAGTTGGAAAAAATTATTCAGCAGCTCCCGGCCAAAAAATCAACCGATCTAAATTTATTGTCCATGTGGATTTTGAAAAAATGTGCCAAGCATATTGTGAGCCCTCTGACTCAATTGGTAAATCTGTCTTTTCAAACAGGAGTTTTCCCCCTCCCTCCTGAAAAATGCTAAAGTACACCCCATTTTCAAGAAAGATGACCCATGCTCCCTTAACAATTATCGGCCTGTCTCTATTTTGCCAACTGTGAGCAAGATTTTCGAAAAAACTATTTTTGACAAGAATGCTTTGTTTTCTTAGCAAAACACAACCAGCTCTCTGAAGGACTCAATTTGGCTTCAGAACGGGAAAATCGACGGTAGACGCTGTGGTGAGTCTGGTCGAAAATGGTTGTTGAGGGGTTAGAGTGTCGGAAACCCACCATAAGTGTGTTTCTCGACTTATCCAAAGCATTCGACTGTGTTGACCATAATACACTTCTTGACAAACTTGAATCTCATGGCATTCGAGGTGTGCCCCTGCTATGGATTAAATCATTTCTAAGTCGTAGAACACAGACTGTCCAAATTACAAATCACCTTTCAAGTCCATTGGATTTGAGATATGGAGTTCCCCAAGGCTCCATCCTCAGTCCAATCCTTTTTCTGGTCTATGTCAATGACATCGAGTCATCACTTCTGTACGGGAATCTCGTGCAGTATGCTGATGACACTGACTCTCTGTTTTAACGAAAAATCAAAAGAAGTTTTTGGAACAAAAAGCTTTTGTTGACCTTAACAACTGCGTTCAACACTTTCATAGCCTCAACCTGACAACAAATTCCACAAAATCTAATTTTCTGAATTTCGCCCTGCGGTCAATGGACGTTGGGTGTGGACCTTCCGTCCATGCTAGGAGACTCCACATTAGAAGAAGTTTACTCCTCCAAATTCCTTGGTATATACCTTGAATCGAGGTTTGACATGGAATGTTCACATTGATTCAGTTTGTTCAAAATTAGCATCTGGCGTTTATGTTTTAAAGATCTTTAGCCAAAATACTGCCCAAGTCAGGTGCTGATGGCGGCGTATTACGGCCCTGATTTACCCACACACTTTCCTACGGAGTGATTTTGTGGGGAGCTTGTTCAAACAATCAAATTTTGAGAGTTTTCAGGCTTCAAAAGAAAGCGATCAGAACAATCGCCAACATGAACTTCAGAGAGTCGTGCAGACCTGCTTTCCAAAAAATTGCAGCTGTTGAACTCTGCCATGTCTCTATATCTTGGAGGCAGTTTTATTCTGTAAGTCAAAATGTGCCCTGACTAGGGGCCGTGACGTGCATGAATATGAAACGAGAGGCAGAGACAACTACCGTTCTGGGCGACACAGAACGGTGGTTTATGAAACACCTGCCCTCGCAGGCAGGTGTCCCGTTTCATCAACAGTTTGCCTGATTCCATGAAAAGCGTACAAACGCCCAAGGCATTAAAAAACTCGTCTGAAGCGCTTTTTTAGCATCTAAAGCGTTTCTATAGCGTCGACGAGTTTTTTGAATTATAGTTGGGAGACCTCCAATTGAGAAGACTGACACTGGCGGTTGGCGGTGGAGAGAATTGGCGAGTAAGTGGTATGGATGAAATGTAAACGATTGTATGTCTGAATGTTGGTATTGTGAACGAATGTAAAAATTTTAGATTTATTTCGGTATGACCTTTGCCACATAATTGTATTATTATCAACGGCAATAAAAGACTTGACTTTGACTTTAATGTGGAATGCGAGTCTTAAATTTATAATTTAATTCTGACGTTTGCCATACAATGTGTAATTGTGACGAGCAATTAAAGATTTTGATTTGATTTGACACAGCACACACACACACACACACACACACACACACACACACACACACACACACACACACACGCACAACGCACACGCACGCGCACAACGCACGCACGCGCGCACGCACACGCACGCGCGCGCGCGCACGCACGCGCACGCACGCGCGCGCGCACAACGCACAACACACACACACACACAATTTGTCAATGAATATATTCCAGGAAAAATACTACTATTGTCCAATGTAGGCACAAGATTTGTAGAGAAAGATTTCATATGTAGGCGCTAAAAATTTTAAATTAAGCTTAATTTATATAAAAGAATAAAGTTCTATGATGCATCATAGTTGTTTAAAATTTTTTTCTGATTTTATGATCTGTCTAATCTGTCCGCAGGATATCTCGAGAATGAAGTGAGATAGATTTTAAATTTTGCGTGCAACCTCAATGAAGCCTGTTACAACCCGTGGTGTGACGTACCTCTACCTTGTATTGCAATTTAATCTTTTGTACCAAATTTTTTGAATCCGTCTTTCATGGTTCTTTCTGGACGTTGGTGAATGAGTCTATGATAATAGATACGATTATTGCTCTGTTATAAAAGCCGTAAAAGTTTTGAAACGCGTGATAACTATTAATTAAGAAGCGAGTATGATTTTATTGACAAGAGAATCTTTAACTGAGTATCCGAGTAGTAAACAGAAGCTGATCAACAAACAGCCGATAACTTTATTACTGACTTTAACCTGGGACATACACGTGACATAGTCGAGTTACACTTCAGAGCAATACTTCTGTTAAATTCAAGGGGGAAAGAATGTAATATAGAATAGAGAGTAAAAATATATTTTTTTACACTTTCTTCTTGAATTTCTAGATTAAACAATTCACAACTTAAAAAAATAATCAGTGTAAACAAACATCATAAAACCAAACAAAAATAAAATATTATTATACAAGTATGCAAATATAGTATGCAACTACAATCTATATGTATATCCCCAAAACACTGGGAAGGTAAATGTTTTGGACATTTATATTACTTGTCTCTAAATTATATTGTCAATAACACGATTTATGGCTGAATTCCAATTAATAGCGATACACTATTTTTATCTCAATATTTTCGAAAGACATTCCAGATACACTATCTTCACAACCACTACAGTCCCACCACCTCAATAAAATAAACAAACGTGCATCTTGCAAAGGAATAAAGTAGGCTACGTCATAGTATCCAACAATTCCTTAGTTATAGAGCTAGTGAATATTGTACATAATAGTTAATACGTACATAATATTGTACGTAATTTTATATAGGCGTTACAACGTAAAAATAAAATGTCACTGCAAAGAATTGATTTTATATATTTGTATGTTTTTAGTTCAATTACAATTAAATTGTTACTTAAAATTGTTGTGCATCATTGTTGTACATATAAAATATAACGTCATAACATTTTTTTTCTGCATAGTTCCATTATATAAATATAATCATAAAAAAAAGAAATATAAGCAAAAATGATGAAAGTGAAATGGATTTTCATGATTGACAAACCTTGTAAAGTGCATTTCTTATTAGCTTATGCCACAAAACATTGCGAGCATTTTATAACAAATTGTAAATTTATCGCAGGGATCACGAAATCTAATTAACAGATATTTTTTAAAGATTGGTTAATTCGTAATGCGTAAATCAAGAAAATATGTGCTACATAGGTCTCCAATCCTACTTTGATTAAAAAACATCAAGTTACCTATGTAATAGAAAACACAAAACCCGAATGTCCATACACTGTAAAGGTTTGAGCAGTAGAGACCGTAGTTAAGTTAGTTTTACACACAACATGATTATGTGTTAAATGTGTCACGTCAGGAGCACAAACGGTATTAACCAGTAGTTCACTATCTTGGCTGCACCAAACATCAAAGTGTGCACATATAGATTTTGTAAGCAACCCTCTGTCTATCCAACCTTGAGATCTAGTTTGCTCTAAACCCACTTTGTCAGCAGCCACCTGCTTAACCTACTAACAGAGCCCAACTGAATATATAGTAGATTTACCGGTGGATTTCATCATCCTTAAGTATAATAGACGTAGGCTTTGCTAGTGGTTCTGTGGCTGGACATATAACGGGATATCCAGCAGGTTTAAATATTCCTTGGAGATTGTTATTCATTTGGGTTTCCGATGGTTTTGTGCCACTCAATACACCCACGTTTTTCTAAATATTTTGTTAAAAAATATTGAAAAATCTAAGATGCTTACAGTAATCCACTTGTTCTTATTCCCTAGTTGGATATTTATGGAGAATAGCACTATTTTCATGGGATTACCAGGTCGAGACAGAACCGAGCCGGTGGAGTTATAAAATCGCACGTGACTTTACTGGCTCACAACGGATCTTATGAAGTCCCATTAGGGCTTGTAAACTAAAATTCATTTCTCATTCCAAGTTTTTGTCAGAGTTGTCATGTAGAGACTCACAGCTTACCATATAAAACCAATGATGTTGTATGCGACTGTGGTTTCATCTCACGCTATTTAGACCATCGCACAAGCACATGACACTAAAGAATTCCGCCGTATGTTACAGGTTGGATACTGAACAAGAAAATTGAGATAATCTTCAAGACTTTTTCTGTCACAATAGTAGAATGTCGAAGACAGTAATATTATGTCCTTCCTTTCAAATAACTTGACACGGGACATAGCCTCCTCAGAATTAGTAGTTATAGTTAAGCTAGGATTAAATTTAACAGTTGTTTAGAAAATGACGAATAATACTTTCTGGACCATTTATACTAACTTCTACAGCAGCTACATTAAATAAAACCACAAGTTTTATATCTTTTAATCCGTCTTGACAAACAAACAAACTTAACAACGTCTAGCCATCCAGCAAATACACAAGATTTGTATCCGCGTACAACATTGTAGATCACTATGTAATTCTCTCTCTCATTATCTCAAGTATGATTCAGAAGTAGTCTTTTTGTTGGATCACAAAGAAAATTTTACTTGTTTTTGGAGCCCAAGATATGTTTTGTCAATGAAAGAAACGAGATGGTATGACGAGATAGAGATTTCCTGCAACTATTGTTAATAACTTTGTAATCTCTTAAATCTTAATAAAAGATTACCAGAGCACTCTTTTTTAAATCCATAGTTAGTAAGAGAGAGGTGGTTGGATTGCTCTCACATTACATTAAAATTTTCTAGGATTAAATAAAAAAATTCTATTACCACATTTTAAGACTTTTATTAAGAAAAGTTTACCCATCATTGTTATCAATAAATACTTTGTGATAGGCAATGCTTGTTAATAAAAAGTTACCGTTATTGCAGATGTAACTTGTAACAAATAATAGAAATTGGCCTTAAATAATTAAAAGGAACCACTAAAATATATGCGGTATATCTTAAAGACAAAACGTTTTTTATCCCGTGATTCTCCGTGATTAATGTTTTAAATACTTAAGATATATTTTATCATATTTTTGTAAAGGATTAATTATACAAATAAGTAATATACGTATATTTGTTTATACAACTGTTTTATGCAATATACTTATCCAAACTTAATGGAAATCGCAATTTTACTGGGAATAAAAGTGACAAGGTGAGGAGGCAGGCAAAAAGCAAGTTACGAGTGTTATAAACAAAACAAATCAAACAACAAAAGATGACAACAAGCTGGCAGTTAACCATGTTTGTCCGTTGATTGTAAACTCTCACTGCAATTTATTTGTGACGCCGTGATTTTACGAAACTAAAACCTCTCAAATATTGTTGTTTTTTATTTCACTTTTAATTTTTTTATTTTAAAGGATAAAGGATATTCCTTAAATAGCTCTTTAATACAAGATCAATAGTTCTAGCTCTTGTATAAATGTTACTTTAGTGTGTTTAAAAAACACATTATACAATCAAACCTACACAGTAGTTATTGGGTAAGAGTAAAAGTTCGTTAAAATGTTTTTGCAAAATTTGTGGTATAAATGAATCTTACCCTTTTGTTGTGTATGTGCGTATTAATATTGTTTATTATAATAATTTCAGTCTATTGTGTTCAGATAATTGTTAAAATCATACAGCGCGAAAGAGTCATAAGAATACAAACAAATGCAATTATTTTATTTCATGATAACATTATTACGACTTGTAACAATAAACAAAATTGACGGTTTAAAATATCCTGTAAAATTAACTTTAGGGCGTTCAATAGATTAAAGGAAAACGATAGTAGGACGGCACTAAGCATAGAACGTAAAACATATTAAAACGGTATAATAAGCCGAGTAATATGTCAGTAATACTCAGGAACGTTAGAAATTAGAACGTGTTTCAACCAAAAATTTTTTCCGGGGGACGGAAAATAAAAATATGGCGCGGTGAAATTTCATTTTTGTTTCTGTAAATGTTATTATTGTCGTTATAATTGTTGGTTTTTTTGTTTTTAATTGTATAATATTGTCTAAATTTATTGAGTTTAGGTTTTTCCATTATGCATGTTTCAAGTCTTGTAGATATATATATATATATATATATCTACAAGCGTTAATGCGAAAATATAGTTTAATCAATATTAATATGTTGGCCTTTTTCTACACACACACACACACACACACACACACACACACACACACACACACACACACACACACACACACACACACACACACACACCAACACACACACCACACACACACACACACACACACACACACACACACACACACACACACACACACACACACACACACACACACACACACACACACATATATATATATATATATATATATATATATATACATATTAAAATGAGTTGAAGTAGTATTAAAAGTACAGTTAATTTCTCGCCCTTTTTCTCAAATACGCAGCTCATGTATGTAAGGAAAATAAAACTTAACTTACTTGGCTCATACTTGGTCAGTCGTTGGTGGTTAGTCAACGAATGTAGACGTGTTGTGACCTGTATTCTGCTGAATTCTGTAGTTCTGTTTTAATAATTAGTGTTGTGTTTAGTTTTGTATTAAGTGCATGTTTTAGAGTTAAGTGAAGTTTATTTATTTATTTATTTATTTATTTACATACGGTATACACCATTTCACATTTGTTATAGGTATATTGAGAAAATACAAGAGGCTTGATATAAACAACTTACATAAATAGTTTTACATGCATACATGCTAAAGCAAACAGAAGCAAAAAAATAAGCAAAACAAGTGCCAAATAACATCAACATCGTTGAATAAAAAAAAAAAATTACAACAGCAATATAGTTCAATAAACAAGTGCAACATGAAGGTGGAACCGTAAAAAAGACTTAATTAAAGTACCGGTAGCGTATAAAATATAGAGTTACTTATTATACTACTGAGACATACATATGCATATGAACAAATACAATACGAAAGAAAAAAAATAAAGATTGACACACAACATGGTAGTTCCTGAGTTAGGCGTGTCACAACGCTCTGGTATGATTTGCTTATTTTAACCTAGTATTTAAAATATGTGTTAGGTTAGTATTTACCTGAAGAAGAGATCAGATTGCAGAACGTAGTGTTATTGATTTTTTGTTTTCACTGAACGATGGAAGAAGTTATCTTAATGAGCTATAACATTAACATAAGAATATATTTTCCAGCCGAAAAATTCATTTATTTTGATAAAAGATTCTACCGAATGCTACGAAGGGTTAACAATACTAATTTTAAACTACATAAGGTAAACAATACTGAAGTAATTTGTATTATTTTACCTATTTTAAAAAGGGAGAAACTAACAGTTAAATACACACATAACCCTTTACTGATATCAATAATTGTGTTAAAAAGGGCTGTGGTTAAGCACAAAGTATAAGGTAGAGCGTAGAGGCAGGCTGAGAGAATAACACCATTATCTCAGCTGATGTGCAGTAAATTGAGACGAATCAAGGCGCTGAAGGGTGAGATTGGTGGGAAGGTAAAGTCAAATTGTGAGAAATAGAGGTGAGAAACCAGGTATCGTTCTACGGATCGAAAATAGTGAGAAATGTCAAAATCTCCTTATGTTTGCAACGATAAGAAGTATTTATGTAGGTAAATAAGCTGTTTTATATGTCTTTCACTAAAAAATGTTCGTTTTTACAAGGAAACCGGAAGGAGATTTCCATAATCGGTTGCCATGTGATAGAGACTGTAAAATGATGTGGTACATGTTAGCCGTTGCCAGATTTATATCAAGGCTCATGGCAAGAGCACTAAGCGTCATGATATTGTATGTGCTATAGTGGTGATTTTAATCTGGCCCATGATCCTTGGAAAATGAGAAGAGACAGCTATATTTTCGATTGAATAGTTTAATTACAAAAAATAGTCATTTTTAAAGTCTGTGATTTTTTAAAGTTTAGAAAAACCACAACAAAGGAAAGTGAGTTTTTAGATGACCTAGTACATTGCAATGCCCTTTAATACTTATGAAAATGTACATTTTGGTCTAGATAGAGGACTTTTACATTACGAAGTCAACGGCTTGTTAAAATAGATATATTTTCGCTTTCAGTTTTTAATTTTTGGAGCTAGGAACTAATTTGAACTAGATGAAAGATGAGAGAAAAGGGCGAAAATCATATCCACCCCCCCCCCCCCCCACCCCCCCCCCCCCCCACCCCCCCCCCCCCCCACCCCCCCCCCCCCCCACCCCCCCCCCCCCCCACCCCCCCCCCCCCCCAATTTTTTTTGTATAGGAGCGTGTCTGTGCCTATGGATAGGTTTATGAACAAGTAATGTCATCGAAAAATATCTATTTATGGAACAATATGCTAAGACTGTTATAAAAAATTAGCTTTATTCACTGGATATATATTTTACCGAATGGACAATACACATGGGTTGGATACCGTTTGAGGTCGTAGTAATGAATACTCGAAATTCGAAGTTATATTTATGTTACGTGTATGTTTAATATTGGCAAAATAAACATAAAAGCACCACTTATAGTTGGTAAAATAAAATAAGGTATTGCCACGTTGCTGCCAAATAGAGTATGAATTAACTAAAATATGATACCTTGGGATGGGCCTAGATATTTCAATGTTCTGTGGATTGTACCTTAGAAATTAATAATTACTAAAAACTTTAAAATAACTTCCATTTACGATGAACCTGTCTCACAAACGCGGGCCGTCAGCCCTCTTGGCTCGACAATGCAGCTGTAGTCGGAAAAGGGGAAGATTAGTTTACTGGAAGTCTAAATCATGAAGTAATTGGGCTTGAGCTCAAGAAGTGAACTCGAAGAGCGAACTGCAACTCGCCTAAAAAATATCGCGACGGTATTAGCCATTTATCGGGACAACTTATAATCACGACAAACGTGGTCGCGTCTGAAGGACATCGCCACAAGTATTAACCAAATTGATCTGGCGAATAAAACACATTCAAGGTAAGTTACTTTACAAATTATAATTTTACTTTACATTACATTCAAATTAGATGTATCCCATGAAAGGGCTAACTTATGATACGAAAATATAAATTTTTACTTACAGACAAGTCGTGCAAGGTGTTCCTTCGGTAGCTATTTCGGTAGCTACAAAGTTCCCGAAAGAAAATAATTAATACGCGTATCAATTAGGTTATCAATCCACCAAGAATTTGGTTCCAAGAACATTGGATATAACTTATACTAACCAGTGAGAAATAACTGGGTCGCGAAAATATGTACTATATGAAATAAAACTAAATAACGGGGTACAATATATATATATATATATATATATATATATATATATATATATATATATTATATATATATATATATATATATATTGTACAATGCATATATATTGTACATTTTTTTAAATAGTTTTAATATAAAGCAGTAATACAATCTAAATAACTGCTTACATTCAGATTACACTCAGAAAATAAATGTATTATACTGACTGAACAAATTGCTTTGGTGTTTGCAGTCAAACTATCTTTATCTATATTAAGTATTGATATCGAATTTTTAGCCCAATATGCAAATTGTAAATTGCATTTAAAATCATCAGATTACACCGATAGTCATCCGTATGCATTACGTTAATTGTGTGTCTGTCCTTAGGTTCACGTGGTTGGTGTTATCACTATGATAGGTTTTTCGGGTCACACCACGATTATCTTACTTACACAGGTAGTAAGTAGGGGAGTTCTATCTGTATCAACCTATTGTTAATAAAACTAACATCTATCTCTTTTGCTTTACTACAAGATTTCTGCGGATGTTACTCTGCAATGGAAATGGAATATCTCACGATTTTTTAAAGTGAATCGGGCGTATATATTATTCAGATGTTAAATGCCACTTTTTTAATTTTACTCAACATTTGCTTAAGTATTTTTCATTTTAGTTCTTAGGAGTATATAGGCCCTATTATACATCGATACGTTTTGAAAAACAGCATATCATACTCTTCTTATTATACACTTCCATATTTATATAAATATATTTATGAAAAGTGGATTTATGATATTCAATAATTATTACTATAATTTGTGAAACAAAGAGTTTACAAAACGATAATTAATTTTGATTTGGATTCTTTGAATGAATTTTGTACTTTCCACAAAATAACTAAGTCTTATTACTTAGTTTTATATCCCCGCTAAAACTATAATATTGGTATTAAATATACATAATTGTGGGTAGATTGTAAAGAGCCGGATCTAATGAACCAACCATGACTTTGCCATATTACATTGTAAAACCTCATGGACTTTTACTTCCTCATTTTTTATTGTAGCTTTATGAGATAGGTATCGCTTAGAACATCAAATCGTAATTTTGTTTTAGTGGTTAATTTGTAATATTTACATGTTAAAGGCATTGGAAATTTTAAAAATATAAAAAAAGTACTGGATCCATATCCATAGAATCTTTAAAACTCTACAACTTTAAACATGTGTATTACCGTCTATGATATACAAGCAAGATGGCCGCTAACACAATTGTCTACTCATTTTAAACTGTATATCACTTCCATTTTAAATATTGTATGCTCTTAAATCATGTCCTGTTTGTTATGATATGTCCATCGTAATGAAATACATCATATAACTTTTCAGTTTTAGTTTTTACCTATAGGGCCTTTTACCGAATTTATAAAATTACTTGATGAGAAGTTTCTATTCTTAAAATTTCTATTATTGACACTACTAAAACCTTCAGTCCATTCATTTTCTTTCTGTAAATTTAGTTTGTCAAACAAAGCACTTAGCAATACTTCTTCGTTAAATGATAACCAGTATTATAGGACTATATTTCAGGCTTTTCTAAATGTGTACACATATTTAGCAACGAGAGTCTACAAAACAATGTTAAAGATGTATAAACAGACAGCATCCAACAAATATCTAAGACAGCATTATGTATTACATGTGAAGTTACTAATATTTAGAAACAATTAAATAGTGACAATATAATTATATTTCCCAAAACATACAGTATATAATGTCCTATTTAAATCACATGATACTCAGTTAAAACAACCTTAGCGATAGAAAATATTCACATGACAATACAAGAAATTCGTATTATTCAACTGATTTGCATGCAATATGTTTAAAACCATTTGAAATTAAGTTTTGTATCGGTAATAAAACACAAAATCTTTGAGTAATTTTGTTGCTCGTCTCCATTTAAGGATGTCAGAAATGCAATGTTTCTAAGTATTATAAACAGGAAATCTTTTATATTTTGTTTTGTTAGCTCAAATAAAATACCACCAGTTTTTTACTCGCAAGCCTCTTAAACGTTATCAACGAATGCGATTTAAATTAATATTATAAACATTATATTATGGTTACTTAATGGGGGTTCTTCATTATTCCTTTATCATTTAGCTGAAAACAGACACGAATGGCTCCCACATAGGCTTTTAGTAACAGTTACTGTTATGAGAAATATAAATTTTATTGTTTTCACAATACATGTCAGATTTAATTATGTCAAGTAGGTTTTTTAGTATGTAGAAAAATTTTATAATTTTTATATCTGACTGAAAATAATATAAAAATGGAGAATAATTCCGTACAGTCCGCTACTGTTTCCATAGAAATCTTGCCAAATTTGTGTACTGCGTATTTGCTTACACTAATGACGCTGGTGGAATGATGAATACAAACGGTGAAAAGGAGCAGCCGGCCATGATGAGATGCTAAATAAGGAGATACAGGTTTGGTATCCGCAGCGGTTGTAACCTTGCAACATTCGAAATTATACACAATTTTTTTTAATACACTATACATGCTATAAACTCTGCTTTTTAATGTTTCATTTAACATAATGTCTTAGTTTTAATACTACGTAGACGATATTCAACTCTTATTTGTTTTACGTTTCCAAACGTTATAGTGCAATAAATTATCTATATCTTAGGTAAAGTTGAATAGTAAATAAATATTACTATTACCTCTTCTTCGTCTCTGATTAGCTATGGCTTGACAGACTGCGTACATTATAAAAACAATGTTTATATTTATTACATGTACATATACAAACACTATTTACAGTATTCAGGTTCAGACGGTAGTGAAGTTATTATTACGTAGTCCCAAAATAATTCTGCCATTGAATAGTATGACTTCCCATTAATCATATCATACATTCAGACTGCAAACAGCAGAAGAATATTCTCTGACAGCTAAAATGCATCGGTTAAGAATCTTAGAATACTCGGTCTTCTGAAAATGCAATGCCTGCAATGTTCCAACCTAATTAGTCGTGTTAATATCCTAAGAGCCCTTTACTGAAGGCATTTCACAAAGCACGGCACACTGTGAGTAGAAAAGGCTCTGTAATTTTACTCTTCGGCTTCCGGAGCAGATAGATGACTTCTAAGACTCATTGCTACGCCGTGCACATGATTGCTTCATGAGCCTTGATTATACAGAAAACGTAAAAAACCTAGTCTAGACAAAAGGCGTGTCAATCCGCTTGCCTGCTTTGATTAGAGAGACTGATTCAAGGGATCACTTTGGTTGGTTTATAACCTTCCAGTTGAACCCACCACTGGGCACAGCAAAAACAGATGTGTCACTTGTTAATAAACAACCACAAAAAATACAGCCAATCTAAGCATCAAACAAAAATCTAAGACAGCATTAGGTACAGCAAAACAAACATGTTAATGTGTGTTACGTGTGTATTTGTCTCATACTTTTTGCTCATATGAGTAGCATCAGTATAAGATTTAAAAAATATACAACATAAATTAGTTTTTTACTTTTTTACAACCAGTCATTTAAGCATCAATTATAAATGGATCTATGTATAGCTGTTCGGGTTTGTGTGTTTATACGTCTTCTGTGTTATTTTCGTGAAATTCTTTCTGACTTGATAAAACAACAAAACCTAATAAATGTGTTCTCTATCATGTCATATATTCATAAAATCCAATCCTAATAATATTTCCCATGTATGGGTTCCTAAATACTCTTTTATAGCCACCCAAAATTACATTGCACGTGGCAATAAAACAAGAGTTTTCATAAAGGCAAAAATCCTAATAATATTTTTTACTGACAATAAGAAATTTTGATGACAACTAGGATATGTTTCAAACGAACAGTGTTTTAAGGATTTTATCTTCCAATTGTGGTGCAATGCAGTGATATACTCGTAGAATGGAGTGCGAGGCTGGAAACGATCTAAATAAAAGGTTAGGTCGCTAAAAATGCTTAGGAATATTACATCTTCCATAATATAGCAATCCATTGTTTTCGAAGTACAAAAGTTTTAAGTCATAATGAGGGGAAATAAGACTAATATTTTGTGATAAATGCTTGTAAACGGCTTATTAAATAAACAAATTTTATTTATAAAATAGGCTACTATACAAATATTTTGTAACTTACAACTTTTCAACTAACTTTTTATTCTAATTAGATATTTAATCAAAAATATTGTCCACTGACGAAGATGGATTAATTGCTTTCATAGATGGATTATTTTCTTCCAGGGAATTCTAGTAAAAATAAAACTAAATAAGATAAAAATAAAATGAATAGATAAGATTTTATATGTAGAAATAAATAAAAATTAAATTAAATTTATCACTTCTTTGTGTATTAAGCGACTGTCATAAATTTACGATTATATTAATATGTTGGGCATTATATTTATAATTGAATTTTCTGAATTTATTTTTCTTACCCAAGAATTGAAAATTATTTATTAGCCAAAATGTTTTGAAAATATTTCATGTAATAAATTCTGACATATTTTTTATATTCAACAGACAATTTCGGTTTCTATTTCAGAGTAGCAGTCACCCGCCAATTGTATCCAGAGATAAGTGTTATCGTTGGTAATAATCTCAGAGTATTTATTTCAAAAATAAAATAATATTTAAATTTTGTTAAAGGAACTTTAATTTTTTGCTCTTATTGTAAAAACCACAGCGAAAACATGAGTACGAAATCTTAAAATCTTTCAATGTAAATAAGTAAACAAAATAACAAGGTATTGCTGGAAATTTATTCGCTATTACAGATTTAATAGCGCACAATATTTTGTTTTTATTACACTGACTGAAGCGTGTAGTGAAATAGGGGCATGATATTATCCTAGTTTATTGTTTTTACGTTACGAGCAACATTAATAAAAACTACTGGTTCATCGGAATAATTATCCATAAATCATGCACTCCCATGAATGGTTACTATGGTGTTGTTATCAATCTGTTCTGTCAGCTATTGGGTTATCTTGGATGTGAATGTTTTAGATTAGTCATACTATGACCATTGCAGTTGTCTCCCTCACGGTTCTGTTGTCTGTATTAATACTGAGTAAAATTTGAATATTTAAAATATATAAAAAACCTTTACATTCTAGTTTGCATTTCTTTCTCAGTTATAGTATCTATCATGGTATTTGTGTTTAAAATAATATAGTTGTTTATTATCGCTACTGTAGAAACCCAAAGAAAGTATAGTATTTACATTCTAGTTTGCATTTCTTTCTCAGTTATAGTATCCATCATGGTATTTGTGTTTAAAATAATATAGTTGTTTATTAACGCTACTGTAGAAAACCAAAGAAAGTATAGTAATTAAATACACAATGTATTGTTGGCTGAACTTACCGAAAAGATAATAATTTCACCATTATTATTTAGTCTGGAAAAATTTTTTGTCTATATGTCTGTCCGCACAATAATAAAAACGAATATATTTGAAAGTTTCTTTCCAAATGAGCAACACGGAGTTGGTTAAGAGTTTATGTCTGTCAATAGGATTTAACTGACCGTTAACGAACATTTTAAAATACTTTGTACTATCCTAAATCGTGATTTTATGCATGTAAACGAATGATATGTATCATTCATCCATAGTAACAATTATTGTGAAAATTACACATTAGACATCAAATACTCAAAATATGTCCTTAACAGAAAGTTGACAGTGGTAAGGATTTGACCATTGCACTAAACATATTTCCCAAAGATAATGTTATCTGCTTAGTTTCACAATGGTAGTATCATTTTTCTCCGTTTAAGAAGATCATTATGTACTTTTTTCCCCTGCGAAAGTTTTCTAACTTTCAATCGGTTTTATAATATATATATATATATATATATATATATATATATATAAATATATATATATATAAGAAATGTATTTCTTATGTTACAACCTCATATCAATTAAACTGTTCATAACGCTTCAATTTAAGTCAAGGTTTACTTATAAATATGGCATACTCTTAAATTTTAAACAAGATTTGTTTACTCAGAAATACTTTTACAGACAATTTTTGAGGCAACTAAAAAGTCTGATGGAGTGTCTAATAAAACAAGTTAAAGTACTAATATAATATCATACTAGTAAGTATAATAATAATAGTATTCATTATAATAAATATTAGTTTTATTAAAGATTAAAGTAAGCTTGCGTTCGTAACGGGTCAAGTTTTCTGATGCAAAAGATTTATTCGCTATGCACATTATAAAATGTATTATAAGTATTTATAAATCAATACAACCTAAAATTCAGAGATACGCGATCACTCACTTAAAGATGACACAACAATCAGCATATGAAGGAGGTGGAGAGCATGTAATACATGTTATCGTGGAGGTAGTGGCGAGGGGCGAAGAGTAAATGCTCACAAGAAATCGAATAATTCAAGAATTACTTACTGGAGTAAGTTTCGTTACGGTTTAGGAAGTTTCTGTAGAGTTCTTGAATTTTCTCAAACTTTTTTTTGTTAACAGAAAACACGAATATAAATAATGTTTCATATAATTTTAAGCCTCATGTAATAAAATTAATAAACGGTGTTTTTTCAAAGATAATAGAAAATTAAGTATAACTGGTGGTCTTTTGCGTTCACTTAAAACTTATTTATACATGCACATTACACGCAAAACAAACGTATAAATAAGAAATATATAAACACTTATATATATTCTATTTTTATATATATATATAACGAGATATTTTTAAATAAAAACTTTTCTCTCAACCAGGATTTCATCTATATTCTTTACTTGCCACGCTACCGTTAAACCTTATAAAGTATGTTTAACTATCTATATTCATTTATATTTAGTGATAAATATTTTCCGTAGGTTTTATTCCAAATAATTAAGTAATATTTTTAGTAAAGAACTATAAATGTTTTCCAATGTGTTTAAAGAGTACAAGAATGAGTGTTTAGACTCCACTTTCAGATATGAACATTGTGCCCAGACAGCAGTACTTATTAGTCTTGTCATTGTCTACCAGCTGCTTTATCTGTTGTATCTTCTTCTTATCTAATTGCAGTTAATCCTAGATGTAAATAGATAGAAAGAAGAATGGAACCCATATGTAAGACTAAACAACAATGTTATTATTAACGATGACTTTTATTAATAATCTGCTGCTCATGTTAATTATACAAATAATGGTGAAATTAAGTAAATAACAGATATAAATTAGAAAAATATTCAACCAAGTTATACCATCATATTATATGCATATGTTAATATATTCAGTAATAAACTGTATGAACCTAGTTATTAACAGTTTTGTAAAAATGAATATTAATAAACCATCATTAGGTTTTCCCAAACAACTCAACGAACAAATCTTTAACCAGAAATGTTACTTACAATGTACAACAGGTATCATACATCAATACTTTAATATTTTGATAAGACTTATTGTTGTAACCTGGCAATTACTGTCAAATTTTGGAATTTAAACCAGGACTTTTAAAGTGGACAAGTTAGGCCATACATATTCATATATGGTATTATGCATGGATATCAGAAAAATAATTCCAAATTATTATTCAGTTTGGAACGATCGTTTTGATTATAATTAAATAAAATTTGAAACTAAATTGATTTTATCAATTACAATATTAGTAGTTTTCTTGTTATAAAATATGACAGAATACAGAATTTCGAATATATTTTTCGGTTGGTATAAAGAGTGCCTTAAAGCAATGTAATATATTTTTCACCGATTCTGCTTTAATCGTTTACTTTTCTTTTACTAAGTGTAACAGATGTAACCTATTATAACAAACTTTACACTCTGAGTTGATTGAAAAACGGATTTTGTTGGTATACTCCTATGACTTATGAGTACTAATTGCTAAAATTGAATTTATACCTCTTACCTGAATTGTACACATTGCTAGTTATAATTTACGACCTTCTTGGTTAAATTTTTACATATTGTCTTCTGTAATATTCTTCATCACACTTTTCCAATTTTAATAGAAGAATAACAATAATCTAACAAAGAAGACTTGGATTCTATGTTTCTTTACTGTACAATTTCCTGTAGCTCGAAGTATGTTTAGTATGATTTAATAAAATAAAAAACATACTTAAATTATATCAATGGTTGTGACTTTATATTTTTAAATAACATTTAATTGCCCCCACTTGCATGTACTTAATGAATACATTCTATCTTTAGTGCAACGACTATTCTATTCCTCAGGTTAACAAAATCTAAAATTAATTACTCTAATGTGAGATAACCAAGTCAATATAAATTTCGAAGAACTCATATACATCAATATACCAAGAGAGAAGTATGTGAAATCACCGGTTAAGTTAAATTAAACATTAAAAATTCGTTAATATACAGTGTAGCCATTAGGCTTTTTCGTAGAAATGGGAAAGTCAAGTAGAAAGATGAACGGCAAAGCTTCACGATATTTAAAAGCACAAATGAACACACTAACAGTAGTGGCTCAGTCGTAAGGTGTAACTGACATCATGGAAATATGAAAAAATAATAGGATATAAATAATTTGTTGATAAATTTGTAATAATATTTTTTAACACGGTTATGTTTACTTTAATTTACAACAATGTAAGTATTACTTTAAGGGTACATCAATGTATATTAATTCATATGTTTTAAACAGTACATTGTGTAGAGGAAAGATAGATGCGTTGATTTTGCACACCAATGATACAGAGGTCGTGTTGTTGTCCATCAATGATGCAGCTGCTAACGCTGCCGGTGTGAGTGCGATCCTCGCAAAACCCGGATTGATTTATGCACAGGATAATCCTACTGCATCGAGTGAACCCACTTTACACGACACGATAGGAATTATTTCACAGGTAACCAACAAACTTAAAGCCGTACCTTTCGGAAATAAAAATATTCCATTATGGTGTTGGGTTACGTACTACTAATTGATTAGATTATTAACATAATTAGATTATTTTGTTTAATTGAAATAAAGATAGTAATTTTCTCAGTTGATGCCATTTATCAGAAGGTGTCACAGATATGTAAATTGAGAAGTAGCTATAAGAAGACTAAAGTTTGATTATAGTTTTCTACAACCCCAGTCTATTAAACCTCTTTGAAAGCCATTGGAAGCTATATATGGTTCTACCTCGCTCTTAAATCTTTGATGTATTATAAATAGAATGTAGCATTCATATCCTTTCTTTTAAACAATTTGAAAATTCCGATTTTATATTTTATTTTAATCTAAACTTATTATATTATTTGAAACTTTCCCAAACTTGCAACAATTAAACATGCATTTCGTAATTTATATACATTATGTACATGTGAAAGAGTACATTATTGCCGATAGATTCAAGAATAAAACGGATATTTTCTGTCTATCACCCGTATTTATTATTATCATACCAGATATTTCTTTCTCGCTTTGAATACGAAGTTGATTTAATTCATACATATTTACCTGGATGTTTCAGATAATTTTATATTATTGTAGTAGTTAAAGTCACCTTTTTATATGATAGGGATGTGGAATTGAACCATAATATGATTGACAACAGTGTTCAAAACAAACAAAGTTAACCCTATTTTATATTCTTAGGTTTTTGATAATGATTTTGTTAAGGATAGGTTTTTAAATGGGGTTTCTATTCTAAATTATATTTGAATATATACCTTATAAAACAAAGGGTTGAGAGAAATATAGCACTTGCTACATTGGCAATATAAAATTTATGTATTAAATACAGATAGAGGAAATTATAAGTGAACACATTTTGGAATTTAATTTGTGATGTCAAAATATAAATAGATTTAATTATGTAATTTCTCAATAAAGCATCTGGGGATGTAGTATAGTTCAGTAAGACAGCAGGTTTTTCTGGTAGTCTACTGTACATTGTTAACGGGTTTACAATGAGAGTTGACTTTTGGTTCTCTCCGACTTTTCGATTGGTGGAATCCAATTAAAGCCATCGCTTGTAGTTTGCTGGTTATTAGAAGGGGCCAGTAAAAAAAACTCTGGCACTCGCTTCTTGGTGTCTTTTTAAGTACCTTTTTAGGTTAATTATGTAAGTAGCTCTTTTATAGTAGAATTACGATTTTCAGCTCGGAGTTTTATGTTTACTAATGTGAAGCTAGTATAAAAAAGCTATTACAGGGATATTGCATAATATAAAATATTTGGACACAAAAATATTTGATACAAAATGGAAATGAGAAAATTCGATTTTACTTCATAATTAACGCAAGTTTTTAACAGAACTCATATCTTCCCAAGTATTTTTCAAAATAAAATCTTTAATTTTAAAATTTCCGAAATGTTTTTTGTAATAACCATTTAAGTATAAAACAGTCAGAATAATTTTTACATCAAGATAAAAGATTTGGCGTATATAGTTTTGGGTGAAACATTGTACCAACAGTAAAAGGTTGCGATATTAGTAGTACGAAGAATTTTTCAGATTTTAGTTCAGTTTTATATAGCCTCGCTTATAATAATATAATAAACAAAAGTACAATTTTTTTAAATATAAATAAAAATTATTTGTATAGCTTTATAAGAAAGTTAACTTTTTAATTTTTGATTTTATTTCTGACACAATATGTTAAATATAGTTCAATTTATTTTATTTGAAAGAAGATGGCCTTTTATTGAGAACAAATTTACAACAAATGTGCTTGCGTAAGCTTTGGGGAATTCAACTTAAATATCTGAAAGGAAAAGGTTGGTTTTGAGGTCCAATTCAATTTGAAATTAATGAACTGCAAATTAATAAAAAGTTTTTATGGTGATTTTAAAAAGTATTCTCCTGTCTATCTACCTTTATAAATTTAATTAATTAGACTTTAGACCGGATAATTAAGTGCAGTTAAACTATCAAAGAATTATGTAAAAGGAATTTTGTCAATCTTGCGGATCTCTCTACAGCACTGTCCTAGAAAACAAAATAAGCTTATTTAATTCTTTTCGCGTTAAAAAAATTATTATAAACTACCGATGAAGAAAATTCTCTTGACACTGTAAAATTTGTGTCTAGAAATCATTAACTGAACATGATGACAATAAACTTTCGTACTACGTTTGAATAATAAACTTATAATATATTAATCAGGACATTTACATTCGTGATGATAAATTAATATTGTTTGCTTGCTTTTATCTGTTCTCAAAAAAAAATGAAATGTAAACATTGTTCAGTAACTTTAGATCACACGTTAAGAAAACCATATGTTCATGGAAAGACCTACTAATGGAAAAGCCGAAATAAAGTACTTCAGTTCTCTACCGTTGAGTGCAGACTAATATTAGACTAAAATGCGTTATATAATACTTTATATAACAGTATAATTATCAATTAATTTATGCTTGAACTAAACATAAATTTTAATAAGTAACTCAGTTTCAAATATTCCGATCTACAGCTCAATATAATGTAGTTGTTCTTTTGCGTCTCACTATATAAGAGTGAAGAAATACTTATTCACAAACCTTTTCTTCATTTTAAATGTAAATAGTTTTAAATTTATATTATTTAAGAGTTTAGATAATTCACAAAAATAAATAAATTTGTTTTTTTAATGTGATATTATACACAGTGCAAGAAACATTTTAATTAGTGTAATACATTATAATTAGAGAATATATGGGGTATAATATATAAAATACTTTTTTATTGATAGGATGAGTTTTAATTTTAAACTAAACTAAAACTTACCCAGTGCAGGTTATTCAATATTTGAGTTTCTGAGCGTATTAAGCTGAAATAGACCAAAGTATAAACCTTGTTAATTAAATTTTTTATTATTTTTGTATAAAACTTCTAATAAACACTGAAAACGTGTGATAAAACTTCAAATAGGGCCCTTTAAACTTTTTATTTGAACTAAATTACGTACCGTTCTACAAAACACTTAAAAACTTTTATTAAATACTTTAAAATCTCTATGACCCGTTTAAAACTTGTTTAAGTTAGAGAAGAAAGTAAATAAAAACATTTAAAAATGATATTTTAATTACCTTTATTCATTTTCTTAAATGTATTAAATAATTTAAATTTTAAATTAATTTTTTAAACATTAGATGTAATAATGATTTTAGAACAATACCTGTATGTTGGAAAGAGTAGGGTTTACGATAGCCAGTATCTATTGTAGATTTGTACTCCTTATTTTGGTTGATGATCGAACGCGGTTTGAAATTAGCAATAGAAATAGGTTAAAAGGAGGGGCCAGATAAATGTGGCAAACTTGAAAACTCTTTAGGCCCAAAACAACTCGTTCACTCCGTCGCGTCGCGTGGAATTGGTTTAAACGTATTTGCACAGTTTATAAATATGCCATATTTGTAAACATAATCTTTTTAAACTAAATTTCTCTTCGACCATTCATTCTCAAGGGTTTATATAAGGGTTAACTCCTTTGTACGTACGTAATAAAATAAAAACCTTTAAACTGAGGAACTAGAGCTAGATCTTTAGTTTTTGTTGTTACTAACAATAACAAACTAGTAGTTTAACGTGAGAACATCCTGTTTATATTAGGCTTTTTGTATATCCAATAGGCCTAGAGATCCACAAAATTTGATTGACTTAAGACCTCAGCAGATCCCCAAGACTGAATGAGAATAAAGCGACACAAAACACACTTTATTTCTAAGGGACAATGAGCTCCAGGGACGAGTTTTGAAGTCTCCTGTCGACGTTTACTGAAATGAATTCCTGGGCTTTCAGCGGCTATCTCCAAACACGCTCTGTTAACTTTTTTCACGGTCTACTCACATAATGAATTAATGTCGAGATCTTTTAAAGGCGTTTTAATTTGATTCACCCTCTCTAAAATTTGAATAGTGACTTCAAAGCGACATGTCTTTTTAAAGTGCAATTTGTTTTGAGTATTCTCTTCATATCACATCAAATTAAGTCTTTGAGAAGATAAATATATATATATATATATATTTTTTTTTATTTTATTATTTCAGTTATTACAATAGAGGAGTTTTAGTGTCTACAAAAAGGATTTTCCATAAGCTTCGCTACTTTCTGTTCACTATAACATGGGGTTACATGATTTCAGAACACTTGCATGTTATAAGTAGAGTATGACGGTTATAATTGATACCATACTCGTACATGGGTAAATTATACTGTAGCAGGGATGATAAGAGCATGTTTTAGGTAAATAAAAGAAATGTAAACATAGTAGACAATATTTCAACTGTGTATCAACTAATGTAGCCTATAATTCTTGAATTTCGTTTTCACCAATTTATAACTAAACATAAACATAAAATCATTGAAGATATTTTACTCAAAAAACATGGTGCATACGTAATGAATCTCTCTTTATTCCAGCTAACGGAAAACAATAACACGCCTAAAGAAAAACAATTACATGTAATGTCTTACATACAATAAGTTTTAGTACCACTTTATCCAAATGACAATTCATTTAGCTTATTACTAGATATATAAATGACAATTGATTCAGCTTATTACTGGCAATACAAATTTCCTGCGAAGAAAAATAACTCAATTATAGTACGAAATAATTTCAAGCAAACTTTATTTAATACATTTTTTAGTATTATTTTAGTTCATTAACAACTAATAGAATGCAAAATATTCCTCCCGACTGAGTTAGAAGAAATATTACGTTCTGTAACTATTTAAATATTATTTTCGTATACAATATCCTGAAAACCATTTGAGATACAATAAAATGTGAAAACAAACTTAAGGAAATAGAATAAGCAGTACATAAAAGTTCTTGTTATTTCTCTAGGTTCATAAATAACCTAGATGTGAACTTTTAAACGTTGAAATCAGTGTTAATTGAAGCTTAATTTGTTCTTTAAATAAATAAAAATTACTGTTTTTAAAGCGTCTCTGAATAAATTTAGATGGCATAATAACTCGGTCCTTGTACAATACAAAAGTGAATTACAATAAACTACTATAAATTAATATTGAAAATTAGTAAAATTAAACTGAGATGGAAGAAATATCACATACGATATAACTTTACAAAATAATGGTAGATTAATTAAATTATATTACACAATTGAAAAAATCTACATTGCTTGCAATAGAACTGTTTTGTGAACTACTTAGTTGGTATGTTATACTTTAAGGAGGTAATTAAAAAAAATGTTAATATTTATATTCTATTTTTTGTTCTATATTGAAGCCAATTTTAAACATATGTTTTAATTAATGTATGTTGTAAGTTTGTATAGCTTCAGGAAATGTGACAAATATAGTGTTTTATTAGTTTTCTGATATCTTAATTGGTGTCTGAGAAAAAAGTCCATACATTAACATAGCCTGGATAAGAAAGATTTGCACCTTAACACTTAACTCCTGATACTAGTTTTCAGACAAATATACTTTTTATGTAGAAAGTAATAAAGTTAGAAGTGATTTTCTACGTAAAGCTATTACATTATGATACATATACTTCTTCATGCACTTTTTCATGAATACAATAGAACAACTAAACCCTGAAAACCTAAAAGAAACCCAAACTTTTATGGCTTTTTGGCAAAATAGTTTGCATGATAATGTTTTTAGTATTTAAAAAAATGTGTTAAAAACTTTAAAATCGTATTTTTATAATTTTTAAGGAAAGGTTACCTTGAACAGATGAATTTAACATTGGTATAATAGTCTTGCAGCCTCCTTTAAAATAGTTATATTGCGTTAAACAACCATTAAAGTCATATTATAATTAAATCATACAATTGGATGTTTCAGTACTATCATTGTAATGTTTTTGAACAAAATTTTTTCAAATAATGAAAAGTAAAGTAACGAGGGTAAATAACGTTAAGGCAATTAACGTAGGCATTAAGTAACTGTCAGAGAAAGTTGGTTATTCTCCACTAACGGTGTTTGTGAATAAACAAACAATCTGCTGACGTTTCCACTACGGTTCATCAATTTTTAATCACTGCGTCAAGACAAGCGTCTCTGCCTTTCTTCATAATGGTTTTAGATATTTACAATTCAGTTGATTACTTTAGCAACTTATATTATAGATTAAAGCAGAGATAAATGTACTTTATTTAATGGTTTGTAGACAATTTACCACATACTGTGTTGGCAATCTTAAAAGACTATTACGTTTTTATTATTGTTAGCTTTCCATACTAATTTTTGTACACACTATGTAGTTCCAGACGGTGAAAATGATTAAACAATAACTATTGGTTTTAAATTATTGTTGTATTTAACCTATTATACATTATTCCCCACAGTAAAAAAGCCTCCACGATAAATAGATTTTCTTGATTAACATTTAAAAACATGTATGTATCACTGTTTACTGAATAGTGGTATTTTTAATTCTACCCGTTTAAATCACCTATTTGTATTATCGTACTCTATGACCTTTGAGAAATAAACTATAGGTAAAACAATTTGATTGGAAATTATAAAAATATTCTAATAAAGAAACAGCACGAGGAGAAAATACTATATACGTGTTAATGAAAACAATACGGCATGAGATATAATATATGTTTATGCTATTATATGCTTGATTAAGAACTACCATTCTTTTGCAAGTCGTTGATAAATTAAATTATTTCTTAGAGCTGGTACAATATGAACATCCAAAAAGATCTGATTTCTTTCCAAATTGCTTCTCACATTTTTTATGTCACAGTATAATCTTACTATATTTTGGCATTATATAAGTATCAAAATTTCTTTTTTTAAGTAAAATATACTTACAAAAATAGCATCTATTACTCATACTGTGTGGCAGCAAATGTACGATTATTGCTAGTAGGACCGCTTTAAAAATAAATTACATTTTAAATTATATAACAACTGGCATTTTTACATTAGAAAACAATTACATAAACCTTCAGCTTTCTAATTAACAAGAAGTTACAGACACAGTTAAACACCTTTGAAAACATCCAAATAAATTGCGTCCACTTGCTAACTCTCCTTCAAAGATGAGATGATGTGGGATTGAAGAGTGACCAAATTCTTTGAAGTTGATCTCCCAGGCGTAAAACAATACTGACAATGAGATATAGGCTACAATTTTTTAGTAAAGAAAAATCTGTTAGTAATACGAGGCTCACAAAAACTTTGGAAATTGCACACTGAATAGCGGTTAGCTTGCAATTGTTGATTTCCGTGGATGATCCAGATTTTTTTATTGATATAATATAACTACACTTAAAAGCGTCAGGGAAGGTACCTTATAATATATTGGTTAAACAACAACTGTAGACGGAGATACAAGATAGACCTGCAATATTTCCGTACTATTAATAGGTGGAATAATGCCTGGCCCCATAATTTAGTCACATTAAGACTTCCCAAGATTTTCAAGATTTCATCGCAGGAGAATTCACAGTCATATAAGAAGTTGTTAATTAAAGTTGGATTATTATGAAGAGCAATATCCAAGGGTGGCTCGTACACTGTAGAAAAATTCCGTAAATGCACCACATTTTCCCTGTTTTCAACCAACATTGCCCATTCCAGATCGTCATACACGGACCTGTGGAATTTTTTCCCGCGAGGAAAAAACTTGAGATCTTAGGGTAGTACTGTTAGAACTCCTGAACGTGAGACACGTATACCCTCATAACACAGCCTTTCCAAGTTTTTGCATTGTACAGACATAGTTGAAAATCCATATCCATATACCAATGGGTTTATCGTTTTTTTTTTTTTTTAGTGTGAATGCAGAAATATTTCTCTTTAACCATAGCCTTAAGCTCAGGGCTAATCCAGGGAGGGTATTTGTCAATAAATCTACATGTATTATGCCTTAAATATAGAGTTTGTACAAACTAAGAAACCCCGTACCATTTAAATTATAATTCATGCTTTGCAATTCTAACTATAACGTGGGTTTTAAGTAGACGAAATAGCAGCAATAACAGACATTCCCTGTTAAATAACTGTCCATTTGGAATGTATAAGGAAATATGTGTTTCAACTAATTTCTTGTAATTCTAAAACTAGCTCCTTTAAACAGTCTTTCAAAATCATTTACGTATTTAACTTTATTTAATTCCCTAGTAACAGTAGCATTTAATATATTCACGCGATACTTTAATTGAAAACACACTGATTAGACATTATCTGTCTTCTTTACTTATGATATAGTTTATATGCATTGTAACTTATTATCAAATATTGAACTTACTCTAAGTGATTGAGTTTTATAATAAAAGTGTTGTAATAAACATAATATGATCGTAAATAACTTATACAATAAGAGTTTTTACTATTTTTCGTTTATTGTATTAATGCGATTTTATGTTGTGTAAAAAAAATCTGAAGCTAAGTAAGCAATTTTTAGACGTTCTGAATATAATAGTTTTAAAATTTAAAAATAAATTTATATTCTTAATAAATCTTATATGTACATCCGAAAGCTTAATGGTCAAGTTATAAAGGAAAGATCGATCGTAGCATAGTACTTCTCTTTTATTTAACAGAACACCGGAAGACCGAAACACAATTTACACTATAAACAGCGGCATTTTCAACATTAGCTACTTATAAAACAAACAAGAGGTAAACAATCAGATGGAACTGTTCGCTGTAGCAGCAATATCTTATAATCCACACGGGACTTAATAAACAGGCGTAGAGTTGAAGTTGGACTGGATGCTGAAATGGCTATAGATCCTGGTAAAGTTGTAACCCTTGCTTAATGATTATTACAAAAGTACAGTAACATTATTATCAGCCTCACAAAATCCATCCCAAACTGTAAGTGCTCTATTTTTGTTAGTGATCTATTTTTGGTAATAGCACCCTGTAACTTCACATAGTTTTAATTATATTCAGTAGAAATAGATGAGGAAGAATTGATTTTATTGGTGAATCATCTTAATTAATAAAACCGTTTTAGACAATATATATATATATATATATATATATATATATATATATATATACAGAGTGAGTTTTATGTCCTGGCACACCTGGATATAATTAATTAAACGGTCCGAGATATCTATGTGAAACCTTGACCCTACCTATTATAACATATTTTTGTAATTTTTCAAGTTATTGAAAGTTTTGCCTCCCTTTTCTAAAGGGGGTTAAAGGGGGGCAACTAAACATTATCAAATACAAACCCTTATCATGTGATCCCTCATTTTAAAGGGAATAAAAAAAAGAAATCCAATAAAGCAAACTTGAGGTCTTTACGTTTATTTTAACAGATTTTATGACAAATTTACAATAATAAAATCAGTAACTGTCTTGTCCTGTTTATCGTAACATGAGTCAACACTAACGCAAATTCTAAAAACAGTTACCTGTTTTAATGTAGCAGGTGTTCAAACTATTCACCTTTGGCTGTTTGACAGTGTGGCTAGACGTGTGTAAAAACTTGAGACAGGATTCAAGAATATATATGAGAATATGCCCTCATGTAGAGATTGACTGAAAAAAAAAATAACCCTGGTGCAAATGTATACATACATAATATATACATATGTATATGTATTCGCACTAGGGTTATCATTTATATTCAATCAATGTAGAGCATGAGGTGAAATTTAAGTTATTAACAGATTACATTAGTTCAGAGTAAAAAGCGTGGGGTGCTTGATATATTAAATATTACAATCATTCTATCCGTAATTATCTTTGAGAGGAGACTTATGAAATGTAGTAAAATGCACCCCACGCTTTTTACTCTGAATTAATTTAATCTGTTAATAACTTAAATTTTATTATAATTTAATTTTGAGGTGATTGACTATGAATGATTGTTTTGCCTTTTACTACCATAGTATAATCTCTTTGTAATTAAAAATTATTTTCTATTTTTTAGTTTGGTTAGCTATAAAAGCGTGTTTTTTTAGTTTTTTTTTAACTATTATTTATTTTTCATTTTTTAGTTCGATGTATCAATTAGTTGCTTGTGGAAATGTGGTATTTCTTACGAATCATTCCGCAATCTCATCATTTCATTTAAAGCTTCACTATTGCATGGAGTATTTCCTGTTAACTTAGAGCAATCAAGTTCTTCAATCCGAATACCGTCTAAAGATCTTACACGACTAAGTGCTACATAGGCTTGTCCAGCAGCAAACAATCGCAAGCCTAGATCAAGGATGTCGGGTCGGACAGGTTTTTGCCCGCTTGGTGCGTTTCTGTCATCGGTGCCCCATTAAAGGTTCTGTCCTATTAATAGCTACCAACGGGGAAATAGCAACTTGCATCGCCTCAATATGACTCCTTGAGCTTGCACTTAAGTTGTTAGCTCTGATCCCTGGAGACTCGAAGCTTCGCAGTTCTCTTTAGATTAATTATTGTCGTAAAAATCGAAGGCTGGCATCTAAGCTACCAAGGAACTGTGGCTGTTTGAAACACCTTTGCCGGACTTGAGAGTTAGGTATGTGAAGTATTTAATAAACGTAATGTTGGCTTATATATCATTTATCATTCTTACTGAGCTGTATTAAAGCTATTACTTATTAGAGATATACTATTATAAAATGTTACACCCTTAACTAAGTTGAATTTTTCTTATCGTAAATCATTTTATATTTTTATCATATAATTGCTATATTCTGATATATATATATATATATATATATATATATATATATATATATATATATACCTATATATATATATAAAACATACACATACATAATAAAACTAATGGTTATTGTAGTTCAGACTTGAATATACCCATATTTTGTTACATTTATTATTGAATTTATTAGCTATACATCTTCGGTAATGTGCAAAATAACTAAACTGTATTTGTTTAACTTTATTTTATAGTAAATCAAATTGAAAATGCAAGAAAAAGTTGGAATATTGTTGAAAAGGAATTAGTTAAAAAACACTAAAGGCTTTGTCTGATAAAAATACTATGTATGTTTCTGTTAAGCAACAATTCATATTGCATGGATCGTGTACTTAGAGATCTGGGTGTCAAGGAAACCACTGGAAATGGCAGAGACTAGATGACTACTGTAATATTACTATATTAAGAGAGTCAAGCACATCCGAGCATACCGAGACGAATAGAGACTTGAACGCTGGGTTAGCGCAGATCGCGCGCTAGCTTTATCACAGAGGATCTATAAAAGAGTTTATTAATCCTGGCGGTCCTTATAAGGATAATGGAAAACTATGATCAAATTATTGCATTGTCATCGGTCCTTGATACGTATGCAAAGTTTCAAATTAATCAGACTTCTTGAAATTGGTGAAAATTATGCTCAAAGATTCCGTTACATAGATACAACCGAAGGTAATAAAAGCGTGTTAAAAATAATGACCATCATGATTTAAATTTTTATTTACACATATCCTTAATTGCAATAGTTTATAACCACAGACTTCTTACTTTTCTAACAAGTAATTATATTTTTGTACTTCTCAGTTTTAGTTCATTTTATTCCCCCACTTTTCTGTCCCTAGCCGAACCTTGGATGTGGTTGACCACCAAATGCTTCCTAAGAGTCTCTGTATCTAAGGAATCAGAGCTGTGGCTTGAAAATGGTTCTCATAGTACTTGACAAACAGAATTCAGTATGGAGAAATATCCCGATATGAGTTCCTCTTAATACAGCATAATATAAACTGGAATGCTCATTGATCAATTATGGGACAGTTATTTTTTTATATTCGTTCCCAACTTGCCTTGATCTATAACCGATTTTTATTCTCTTTACAACTATAAAACTAGTTTTTTTCTGATAAGACTAGTCTTTTTGAAGGTCGTGATTCTATATCAAGACAAGCACAATTTTATAACAATTCCTCTCATTTAACTAACTACCTTTTCAATAAAAATTAGTATATATTATTACTGAACAATCTTGATCCGAAACCATAATCTTCTCGTATAATCGTCCTCTTGACATTCCTTGATGTTTAAAATTGAATACATACGGCCTCAGTGCTTCCTCTTTGGTGCAATACAAAATAAAAATTAAAGAAATAGTCATATATATTATCTATGTAAACAACGTAACTCATCTATTTACGCTTTAAAATTATTGTCTTCTGTTAGTTCCCGAGAAGCTCTATTGATTGCATACGGCAGTTTATCCAGTATCTCCCAACCTACGGGATAGTAATTTAGGGATTTACCTCTCAGGATAATTTCAGGAGTATTTCATTTCAAAAAAAGTGAGTTGAGAATCGTCTGGGGACTTTTAAAGTTACCTTTCCTATATCCTTCTGGCCTTAATTTTGTATCATGTTAAGGGCAGTCCTCCGACTCCCATTTAAACTCAAAATTAACGATATGTCGCATAACACAAAAAGTATTAGACCTAGACTTGTAAACTTTTTTTATTTCAAAGATCAAGTCTTTGCCTAGTTCTCAACAAAAGGGTTTGGCCTTTTAGTAAAATTTTATATAACTATTATTTTTGTCCTTCTATGGTATTTTAAAATTATTTTTTCATACATTTTGTTTGAAATCCCTTTGTTAAGAACTAGGTTTAAGTTTTGATAATTTGTAAAAAATTTTTTGTGATTGTATCTCTTACCGTTTAGGAAATATCCGACATATTATTTAAAAAACTTAGTTTACGGGAAACGGCCCAAAAACTAACAGAAAGCGTAATAAGAGTATTAACTTACATTTTAATAATGTCCAGCACTGTAGGAAGGGTTGTCTGGGTCTTCCTCCTGCTTAAAAGTCCTCAATCTTCCTCTTAATCAAAGTTCTTGATTGCCGCCCTTTTTTCAAACTCAAAAAGAGCCTTGCGGATGCGCTCTTCATCGAGGCGTTTCATGGCTTTCGCCAGGTTTACCCCAGCAGTAAGACTTAAATCTTTCATCATTTTCACTTTAGAGAAGTAACCAACATTATAAGAGAGGACAGCTTCATAAACCCCGAATTTCAATGTATCAATAGCTACAAATGTTCTCTATGGTAGACGGGCCCATATGACGTTTAGCGACTCGTTGGGGTTTTGGGACTTCCCCTTCAAGCACTTTTTTAGCAACTCAGGATCTGACAGGGCTTGGATAATAGGCTTAATTTCTAGCATAATGGCTTCTGGAAGATGAAAGTGCTGTGAGTGGTCATAAGTTTCATTGCTAAGTACACATTTGTTGTATTTACACCAAATATCTTCGGTTTTAGGGCACAACTGGTGAGTAGGCTTTTCATTCGAGGACTGAATGTGGTTGCTTCATACCATCCAGATTGTGAGGATTTCTCCTGATAGCCAATCCGTAAAAAATTTGTATTTTTTGAATAGCTGCTGCTGTTAGCATTTTTACCAGACAAAAATTTACCATCCGCTAATTTGACTTTCTTTTTTTCCGCAGTCTCGTACCCATTCTCTTTTGTACGTGGCCAACGCATTCTAGCTTGCTAATTGCCACATATTGGCCATAAGGATGAGAGTCACATAGAGATTTGTAGGCATTTGTATCACCGTTACCTAAATACTCAGTGTAGCGAACGTTGTACTGAGGAAGCGATCTTTCGAATAGCTTTATTGCCCCTTCTACCTCCATCCCACCACTTGTTTCCTTGGTAGTTAGCCTTGCATTCTACAGTGTGCTCATTCTCATGTATATTAGGGCACTGGCAGTACTTGAACATGGAGTATATATCAACCACCTTGCCTGTATCAACCGATTTCATTGAAACAATGCCATTCATCGACGTGTGACCTCTCTTTTGCCAAGAGCCCTCTGTAGCGACACACAGGTCAACAACGTTTTCATTTATTTCAACAGCCTCTTCAACTGCAGTTCTCATTGATGTCTTACATAGTTCTTCAGCTTTTTGTGATAGCAACTGCTCATGTTTCTTTATTTTGGTTGGCGGAGCAGGTACGTTCATAATACCGCAAAGCGACTGGGCCGCGGTATACCCTTTACCAATCACTCTGTGGCCATATAATAACCTCAAATTTAGGTCAAAGTACGTTTGAGCTTTGCCATCATCACTAGTAGTAGTAATTTTGTCACAATTAGGAAAGCTATTATTTACATCACATTGTTCACATGAAAAAAAAAATTTCAGAAGCTAGGCCTTCCGCAGTCTTCTTACTAAAGCTAAGCGTTCCGTGACAATATTTACAGACTGCAACCTCATCTAGAGCACTTTTTAGTTGAGCCAAGTCAACTATTGCATATTCTAGACTATCATTTGTGCTGTATTTACCTAAGTTGGGCTGTAGCTTGGATTTAGAGGTAGAAGACTTCGATTCTGTGGTGACTGGATCAGTTACTTCAGTAGGCCTAGGCCTAGGCTTAGGCTTACCAACATTCTTCCTGGCTTTGAAAGCCGAATAGCGGGAACCACTTTTCTTTTGGTTACCCATAACTAATAAAAAATAAAACAGTAATATTAATATAAAACACTAAACCAATTCACAAATAAACAATGTGCACTAACAAAAAATGTAAAATAACTCAAACTAGGTAACTCAGATTACTGTATTATTCACTTTCAACACAACACAACTGACATCAAGCAGAAGCATAACCACAAAAGTAAACACAAGTTAGTAAACAGACAGTGTTGCCAGCTGTATAAAGCATAGACATATTCTGCAGGGACTTTGTTATTATTAGAAGTTCCTGTGACAAAAAGTCATAAGAGCTGGCAAAATCCACGCTGAGATATCGTGCAGTACTTGTTTACAAATATTTTTAAGTTGGGTTATTAATTTATTAGTACCATGTGTTATACATCATTGGATTTAGAAAATTTCAAAGAATACTAATCAACAAAAAAAACAAAAATCGAAAAAAATTAAATAAATTTGAGTTAGACTGCCCTTAAATATTTATGTGTGATAGACCTATACAATTTTTTGATCCATTATTTACGTATTTATGTGTGATGTTTAGTCCTTGATTCGTAAATTTTAAACTATAAAGACTTCAGACAGATAATCCTCAACTTTAATACATATTGATACCAGTAGATGACTTACTAAAAGACAAAGCCATACCTGTAGTAGCAATGGATAATGTTCCACAAACATTTATGTACATTTTTAAGTCAATTCATAGTTCAGGGCTATAAAGTATAAACAATATTTGTAGATGATATTTTGTAATAATGATTTTATCATGGGTAATTATTTGATGCGAGTGCCAAATTTCGTCTAAATCTGCTCACTGGGTTTTGTGTAACTAACTTGCATCTAACATCCAAACACTTTTCAAATTTATAATATATTTAAACGATATATATTGCTTTTACCGAGTAATAAATATTATGGTAATTATTATAGTTTATTAATTTCCATAACCTAACTGAAAGAAGATAGATGAATAACGAATGTTTTAAAATATTTTGCTGTTGATTTATAATTTAGTAAATCAATCACCGTTGTCACATACGTTTGTTTGCAAAACACAGAGTTACTCCCAAACTGTAATTTGATCGTGACGAATTGACAATGCCTCATGAAGGCTGATGCAGGTCTATCTTTTCATGTTAAATAAGAATTGCTACAGCTCAGAGTACTTCTGTCCACATATTTTTGTTTAAATTTAGTATGTTTTGGTATCTATTAGTTAAAACTCATCCACCCATTGATGTAAATAATCGTAACAAAGTAAAATAATGTGAAAATTATGAATGAGATACTACAAGCCTGGCTCTACCATTAACAGACTACTTGAACAAACCCAGAGACGAGAGTGAGCGTTGTTTTAGCGAAGATATTGTACTCTGTTATAGCAGCCCTCAAATATCAAAGGTCGGTTTCCCCAAGCCCATTACCTAGATTGCTCTTACCGTCAACACTTTTGTTTAGCACCCATAACAGAGATTACTAAGGAGACTGACATCTTCTCCGTTACGTGTAACTAAAATACAAACTTGATCTTAATTACATTACACTGTATTAGTATAATGGCACATTAATGTTATTTAGATATGTAGAACTTTTCTCTAAATAGAACTAAGTAACATTAAGTGCATTTGAAAATGTAAATATACCATAGTAAAAATAGTTGATTTATAGAACTGTTTTATTCCTTTAACTAAAAGATATTAAATTTCCTGACTATTAAAAATGTTGAAATATTGACCAGTTTTTTTTAATTTATTAGGTACAAACAGACAAATTAGTAACAGCGTAGCTGAATATATTGAATTAAGAGCCTATACAGCCATTTTTAAAAATCAACGTTCAAAAGAGGAGAATCAATTTTTTTTTGACGAGGGAGGCTGACGTCACGTTTCTAAAGGGTAGGACAGTTAGTCTACGCCTGGGAACTACCAATCCTACTTTCCAAAACTGACCTGGTCGTGTATCGGTTTTTCTACCTGAATTAATTCTAGTAATAATTCCACTATATTCGTACAGCACACTGTTAAGGTGGTAAATATTAAAAAACAGTTAAATTAAACAAAAACTTAAGCTATCACACATGAAAGTGATATACTGTTTGTTTTTTTAACATACCCTAAACATCTTGAAGTAAGTTTCTATTTATCATCACCCATCATTTTTCATCGTTGGTGTAGTACTGTATATGCGAGTAGACCTAAACGTTAACTGCAATGTTTATTGTTTTATTGGTACTGTCAAGATTTGAAATAATCAGTAATTCTTATCTAATAAATCATGTTTATAGGTTTTTAAATTTTTCTTAAATTGTTTGCTATACGAAGAAAAATATTTTACAGCCATTAATATTGGCGCTTGGCCTACAAACCAAAACCTAAACGAATCCTTTCACAGAGATATACTCAGTATATATTAATGTACAAGTATACGATATGGTTACGGCATTTCAGGTGCTAAACTTTATTAAATATAATTTATTCTTAAGAAATATACTATTATTAGGACAATTTTATAAATATTTATGCTAATAGCTAGCTCCCTGTTAACAAAACCTGCAGAATTAAACAAATGTTTCAAAACCTTTGAATACGAATAATGATCTTTATTTGGAAATTCATATTTTTCAATTACCAATACATAATTGATTAGAATGTAGGATTTAAATTTTTAATACGTTATTATAAAAATAAACTTAATCTAAGTTATTAAAATAAAAGCCTATACATCTTATAATTGCATTTACCTTTTACGTCAGTTGCTATATAACTTGTTTTGTTCTCTTAGGACAAAAAGTTTATAAACTGCACTTAGTCCTTTAAGAACCTTTGCGCTGCTTCCGGGGTGACAGGATATTCAGGATGGGCAAGGTTGGGGAGTATGGGCATCCTACTATCGAGAATCCTATCTCAAAGTCATGTCTCTCCGGAAGAAGGGGAGGCCAGCTCTGAACCAGCCTCTTCAGTCAAAGCAGACAGGGGTTGGCATACCCTTGTTGAGGTTAGCAAGAACCTCTGATAGTTAGGAAACAAACCTCACCAAATCATCTCCCACAGTTGACTAGACCCATGAACCCCAGAATCTCGACATTTGCGGTTAGTGATGTGCCGCTCCTGGACATCCATAAGGTTGCCCAGATGTAAGTGACACATCGATTTTTGCTGTGCTCAGTGTTGGGTTCAACTGGAAGGTATTGACTAGCCAGAAGTGATCCCTGCTGGGTATGCTATGCAATTTGATATCCACAATATACATATTGTATGGTGTGGTCGATATACTTTCTGCTTAAATTTTTTTGGCTACAGAACATATAATTGGGTCGAGCGTGCGTCAGGCAGAGAATGACGGTCGCATGAGATCACCGAGGCGGAAGATTTGTTATTTGTCTCACTGTGCACTTACTCACAAGCTGTCTGGGTGGATCCGGTATTGTTTCCGTCCTAAATATTTTGCTTCTAAATGTAATCATAGATTAAACGAATTTATATTGTAGTTATCTATGCGTGCTTTCCATATTTATATAGTAAAAATATAATTTCCATTCAAATATAATCTTAGTTTATTTACCCGTACACTACTCATTAGTTGTGAATTTTACAATTCTTTTTATACAATTGAAATAATTGTTATAAATTTTGTTTTTTATGATACCCCTGTTTATGTCATTAGTAAAAAAACAATTAATAGGAAACGGCGTAACATATAAATAAAATTGATTATCAATAAAGTATTGGTTACTCTTATACTTAAATGTATGATATTTCTTTGACAAGTTATGAGGATCCAGGCTGCTGGTTTATATTCTAGAATCAAATGGTTCTTATTTACTTAACCAACAAATCCAATATCTCTGCATAATACCAATTCAGTTGTCCTACGTATAAGAAGGAAATAATTGTCCTTCTTTGAATGCAGCTTTAATATGACTAATGTTTTTAGAATATATAATTTGATCCAAAATATATAATTATACTAGCGGGCCCGGCGCGCTTTGCTGCGCATTTCAATAATTTTTTTGCAAAAGTTGCCCGCGGCTTCGCACGCAATTTCCCGTTGAAAACAGTACACTATATTCACTTATTCTTTTTCTATCACATTCTAAACATTGCTGAGATAATTGATAGTCGTTCCATCGTGAGCCTCTTGGGCGTATTATGAAGGTATGTACCATATTCCTGCCTCTATCTAGCTGTTTACCCACGGCTTCGCACGCAAATCTTAAGAACCGAAGTCCTTATATTACTTAGTAAATTTTTTTTACTATAATAAATTTTAGATTAAATTAGTTATATCTCCGATGCCACGATTGAGCTTGCTTTGTTGTCTCGATCGAGAGAATATGTACACACGGAGTTTTGAGAACCATACTTCTGTCAAAAAAAACAACTAAGGTTGATTTTATAACATTCTTTATATTTGTAGCCAACGTAAGATAGTAATTATGATATCTGCATTACTCTTCTGATCAAGCATGAGCATGGTTTATATTAAATAAATATTGCAGTTAAAGGTGAATTTTTACGTCAAAATTTGAATTGTATTATCTGGATAGTAAAGTCTATGTTTAACAGTGATTGCAAAAACAGTTTAAACAAAATTTTGTCGTTTCTCTTAAGCTTACTCCTATGCTTTAAAACTATAAGTGTAATATATGTTTACAAAGAACAGCTGATTAAAAATTTGAAAAGACGTTAACATATGTTTGCTGCAATGCATTTCTTATGGGTATTTTCTGTAACCAGTGGGGCGGAATCCTGAATCGGGAAAGGGAATGGGCATAGCTTATAAACCTTCTCCGTGGAAAAAATACATATACGTACAAATTTTCATCATGATCGGTCCAATAGTTCACGATTCCATAAAGGACAAACATACAAACATTCATTTTTATATATATAGATAATTAAATAGTTTGATCACTTATATCACTTATGTAATAAATATCATAAAGAATATTAATATATATATATGTCACATACATTTTTTCTGTAAAAGAAGTTAGTGATATAAAACACACGTATAATAGCTTCCTGAATTATTACGTAATATCTATAGGTTTTACGTTACAGGAATTATCACTAAAGGGGTTGTAAACATCTATTTTCTTGATGTCCGTCTGGAGTATATTCCGAGATGATATAAAGTTAAAATGAATACATGAGTTCAAATATCGGTTGTGATATTTTTTTATAGACTAGGGTATTGATTTTGTGAACTGAGGCAAGAATCATTATTGTATAGTATTTAGACGTCACCGAAATGTGTATGAAATTTGATGCTATGCAGCCAAGATCATTGCAATTGGTAATGTTCATTTAGTATCTAGTTTAAACGTATCTCCCTCAGGCTCAAATTTAACAAACTGAAAATAAGAAAAAATGAAAATTGAAAAAGCGAAAAGCTAAACTTAAGTGGGCTTCTTAGTCAGTTTAAGTGATATACCTGTGTCTCACTAGCAATATTAAAATAAAAAAATCATTGGAATATTTTAAGTGTCCAAGCCAAATAGTGACAAGCTTGCAGAAATAATATACAATGTCAGATATTTATCCCTGGTTTGTTTTAAGCATGCATTATTTTATCGAGGGTCCCCCCTTACAGTTTTTAAATAACTAACACGGATTATACAAAATTTCAACCATAGTGAATGAGGGTTACTGCTATAATGGTGAGAAGCTTTGTAATAATTAGGTAGGGAAAATGCAAAATTTTGTTTTTGTCTGCCTGTCTAACTCTTTGTTTGTCCTTACAATATCTCAATGTTAAAACAACTTTGTTGAAAAATAAAAGTGTAAAATACCGAGTACAATTTATGAACTGTGACGTAATAAGATAAATACCCTAATTAAACTGTAACTTAAAGACTTGAAATTTTGCATGTAACCTCATCGAAGCCTCCTATACAAAATATGGTATGACGTATTCCTTCGTAGTTTACTATGATCCTCACTGCAGAAGTGGTTTTTATATTTTATTTCTATAGTTTTTGAGTGGAGAAAATAATAAATTATAATTCAACCTAACCTCAAATTCGTATTCACGATACAGAATAAAAAATGTAGGTACCTTCTACTTTCACAATAACTATTTGTAACCTACACTGCATTGCATTTGAATGTAACAGGTTTTTCTAATTAACTATATATATATGTATGTATATATATTACAGAAAAATATAAAACTAGACAGCTTTATTCGTCCAATAATTGTACCTTATACAAGTTGTGGTACTAGATGGTTAATATTGTTGATGGTTATAGGAAATTGTCATAGGAAATGTTTTAGACGCCGGAGTCATAATTACATTAGTGGTAAAACACCTCTTAGTGCAGACCACTTAAATTCTCACAAAACTCTTGTTCCATGACGTTGCGTGTACTGGTATTCTTCTCAACACTTTCTTAACGGTCACCATTTTGGAACAGAAAGTGAGTAATTCCTTAAAGTATAGTTACTAAATACTACCTTTTTTGTAAAATATTTATAATTAAGATAAAAACCAAACAGTTTTTTACAAAACATATTTTAATTTCATTAGCTTTCCAACACCTTCTTGTACTAATACTCCATAAAGGCGTGACAGTCATAAATGTGTATTCCACAATTTCTTCTGTTACACAAGGAGACTATTGTAGTTAAGGACGAATTGTTTTAATTTATATCATATTAAAAGAGCTTGATAACATGTACAAAAAATATAAAGAAACTATGTTCTAGAACAAATCTCTAAATCCACTCTAGAGCTTGAAATACGTTTGATAAATAGTATGTACATTTTTCGAACAAGAACTTTGTTGACAATGAAATACTTTATTCATTCCAGCTTAGGGATTAATTTAAATTGCTTTTATGTCCAGTTAGTAAACCTAATAGTTCGACAAGGATGTTTTAGTTTTAAGCTATTTATTTTGAATTAATTCAGTTTAAATTAAATATCTGTTTTTTTTAAGAATGTTTTATAAATTTTCAATGATTTATATTCTCAACTTAAACATATTTATAACAGTATAACTTTCCGTTTTCGAAAGCAGGCACTTTAAATGAAAAGTTTATTGTGTATTATAGCATGGGGCGGGGAGAACCATCAATACACCTAAGGGCATACACATTATAGCATGATTTTACAATGTCTTAGAATGACATTGATAGCAGTAGGTTTTTTTACAATAAAGTTTATTTACACAACATTAATGGATTTTTAGTTTTCCCGTTAGTACGGACTGAATTCATCAAACCTTTAATAATAATGAAAAGTATTTTATTACAAAGCTCCCCATTAAAAATGTAAACAGATATTTGAAAATACCGAGTCCTAATTCAGTTCATAATATTTTATTACGTTTGTATTGTTTTTATATATGTCACGTATACAATTATATAGTCTGGTTTGCAATCTTTAACAAATTACACAACCACAGTTTTTTCTGTGTTGCTAAAATGTAATTAGTTCTAATATAACTTTTGTTCTTATTACGCGTTTTACATAACAAATACCTTTAACCATTCTGTCAGTTCAACTTGACCACCGCCTCCGCACCATGATGAGGTAAAAAAACAATGTACAGCAAGAACAATAATTTTGATCTATATTGAGTTTTTATGTTTTTCACTGTAACTGCTAAAATAAAAAGGATCCACCCAGCGCTAAGTTCTCATGTACCGCAAAAATCATCATTTGTCATTATATAATTACCCCCCCCAAAGTGTATTGGTTTGTTTAGTTCCGTTCGAAAGTTAGAAAGGGGGGTGGGACTTTTGGGACACCCGGTATATAAAGACAGATATATTTATATACAAGGGTTTAATTCAGTAACTGGTTACTCATTTGTTTATTAATCACAGGGATCATTAAAACAATATTTGAAATTTGTATTTCCAATATGCTAAACATTTTACCTCAATCTTAAATATTGTCAATTTTTTAACAGCTATAGACGTAATTATTTATCTTACTTTAATCCATAGATTCAAAGTCTTCATTTAGTGAGTACATACTCAAGTTATGAATTTGGTTAAAAAAACGTATTGAAATGTACTACTGTAAATCTATTTAAACTATATATATATATATATTATATATTACCTCATAGTATTATTTTATGATATTTAACACAAACCTTGTTACAATGTTTACAAGAGAAAAGGAAGTACATAAGAATATTACAGCGTATAAGCATTCGAAAATGGAATTCTTTATTTAGGTTACTCTCAGAGATTGAGGGACTGTGGAAAGGAAACGCGTATAAAATTTGAGCTTCTGTTTCAGCGTTTACGAGCATTACATCACAATATACTTATGTAAGTGGAATATTTAATTTGTAAACTATTAAATAATGTACTAAATTTATTATTGTTCACTAAATATAACAAGATGTTGCGGCTCACCAAGAAATACTGCAAAAAGATATACAGTAAGACCATCATAAAGAAAAATGTTTACATGCCCGAGAAACAAAAGAAAATTGTGCAGACCGATAGACTTTAATCGCACTCAGCCGAATTCTAAGATTTGACAAGCACCATTAAAACTCGTTTATCTTTATGTAGAAATAAATTTAAAAACAAAAGTTAAAGTAAACAGATATAATCTTATGCACGATTACATAATAAATCATAAATTCATATTTTTGTTCACAATTACGGTATTTCAGCGGTGTTCAAATAATAAAAATTCATGTTGTGCAAGGGAGGTCAATACAACGCAATAGTGTGTTTAAATCACATCTCACATCCGATTTCTAACTTTGATTTTCCATTCTATTATTCATTGGGTCACTGATAAATAATCTTCTGTTATTATACTTAGATAGTTGACAAATAAATTTATTGTAATGTATTCTCCTTGCTATCATAATATCCTATCACCAATGTAAAAATGCAAATTCTCAACCAAATCTCATGGATTGTCATGCAATGTCATCGAAACTCAAGTGCTACCTATTTAGGCATAAAGCTTAATGCAAAATTTTAAGTATATAGGGAAGTTCAATTTCGAGGGTATCGTGCAAAACACATAGGCAGACCAGAATTAAATGATCTAACCCATTGAAAAATACTCTCAGCCAACAAAACGTTTTATATTTTAACTATATTAGACTGGCATACTGTAACTTCTATCACATCTGGAAACTTCTTCAGGTCTTGAGTATATTTCTGTTTCCTAAGATTTTTATTGATTCATAATTTTTTTTGAAATTTTATGCTAGGCCAAACTGTAATAAGGGAAACCTTTGAATAAAAATAATAATAAACATTTTCTACAAATATTATATGTTAGTATAATTTACGTACGTTAGGAAAGGAAGAATTTGTTAACAAATCTTTAATGCTGATATTGGAGTAAATGGTATTGTGCCTAGTAATATTATAGTCCGGTGCTTCATAGTAATATATGTGTTACAATATAAAATAAAAGCATAAAACAAAGACGATTGTTAGGACTTCAAACATTATTAACTCACAATATTAGCACATATTAAGATAACTTTAATAATAGTAATACTTTAAAACTGCACTCTTGATGCCTTATCTCAATACGTTCGAAGTAAAAATGTATGAATCCATATAATTTGTTTACGTTTACTTTATTTAATATATAAATTATTGTTTAAACGTATTCCTTTATCACAGTTCAATTTAATACTTCTATCATGTTATACCGTAGTCAAGATAACAATTGTTCTCGAATGTGAATGAAACACTCTTGAAACAGACTAATAAGCTTGACCAAACTACGTGTACATACTGTTGCTATACCGTGTTTAGTCTGAATATATTAACAACTACGTTAGTTACAGTGTTCAAAGTTATGTCCGCAATGTTGTATACTATTACAAACTTTATCAGTAAATTACCTGAGAAATAACAATCACTTTTGTGTGCTGTACATGATAAATAACCATGGTTAGCCAAATTTTAATGGCCACCATTTGTTACCATGCGAGATATCAACAAAATGATGTGTGTATGTATATACAGGGTGACCATTAAGTCTTAGGACGACTTTATAACTCTTAAACGACAAGAGATATCATAACCAAATTTTTTATACCGTTACTGTAAATTTTAAGCTACTTTTCTGTGTACATGGTGGACGGATTTCACCTTTGGGGGACGGCCCGTCGAGGGTTATAAGAAAATCTTTAACGAAAGCCTATGTTGAGTTGTACATCATCTTAAATGAGAGGGCTTTTCACTTACAATCGTTCTCTTCACAGTGTCTGGACATCTCCCAACATTTGTTTACAAATTCCGCCAGACTTTCTTACTAGTATTTATAGAATATTACTATTAAAGAGCCAGATAATAAATATAAATCAAAACTGTTTAAATTGTCATTATTTTAAATCCATTAGATTTACAGCTGTCTGATTATATTCACTGTTATAGTAAAAATTTATAAAAGTGCTAATACATAAAAATAACTATGTATAGAAGTAATCGGTTATACAATAGAAGGTTTTAGTGAAACTTTTAGATTCACCAAATGGCAACGGAGGTATGTAAACCTGTTATAAAGGTATTTTATAACTTGGAATTATTGATTTGTCATTGAGTTTTATAAATGTTTGATATATTTGTGAATAACTTTTATTAAATCAATCCTGTAGTTACTGCAGTTACTTCCCTAAACTAAGAGTGCAAAGAAAGGATCACAGTTGTATGTCTCAGGATCAATAGAGTGTTTACTTCTGATTATTTAATGTATTTATATGTTTCGGAAATATCCCTATTAATTAACGCACTAATACAGTGATTCTCACAATATACAGTCTGGATATTTCTTTCATTGCATACGAAAGATTATACAAAAAAATACTTTTTTTTATCTGTAACAGAAACTAAGAAATAAGGCGTTTAAAATGAAATTTGTTTCATAACTAATTATTATCCCCCTTTAATGAATAGTTATTGGAAAAACATAGAAGTATATAAATGTTTACATTATAGACAACTTTGTTTTGCTTTAAATAAACCTACTTTGAAGATTAAATATGAATGACAATATTGTAAAATGTAATTAAGTAAAATGTATATTAAGTGTTTCTGTGTTCAAAAGAATGCATATAACGTACAAGCAATAACGACATGGTTTGTGTATCATTTTATTTATGCTGAACTAAAAAAAATAAACGTTACAGATAAACTCTCTCTCACAATAACATTCTTAGATGTTGTCCTATTATGAATTTTTTTAACTACCAAATAAACAACCGTGAAATCTTAATTATAATATAGTGTCACCTAATTAAAAAGTGCTCTAAATACTAAGTACCAGAGGGAAGTGTTATACTATCGACTTAAACCTCAGGCGAGTAAACCTTTACTAAAATTGATAAAAGAACATAATTAAACCAATAAATCATTGTTTATTTCACTTAGAATGAAAATATATTACATCATTTGAAAATTATATCATATTTCTCATTAAAAGTATATCTTAATATTTAAATATTTTTATAATATTTAAATATATTTGCTTAAATGAATATAAGCAATATTGATTTATTGTTCAAAACAAAGGGAAGGAGGCTTCACTAAGGGTACCAGTGTAGTAAAACACGTAAAATACAGAACTAAGAAAGAACATTATTTCAAGGAAAATGCATACAGTTCACAGATGGTAACATACTTCAATTTGGAGGAATAAAAAAACCTTCCCAAAATCGTTATAATGTAATAAAAAATTTATTTCTTTATAGTTAGTAAAGATTTTTTTCATATTTTTCATTATAATTTGAGACTTTTAATCGTTATGAGGATAAATCTTTCACAAAATAATTTCTGTATAAATGACTTATGTAGAAAACCATTCAATTCATCGTACATTAATCAACTAAACAAGAATAATCGTTTTTTTATAATTATTTTTATTTCGCTGATGATGTGAAATGGCTTATTCATACATACATACTATATATATTAACAATGAATATATACAAGAGTACAGTCAAACTGTACAGAGTTCCCAATAATGAGTATATTTCATTGATGTAAAATTTGTGACATAAATCACCGGATTGGAACTCTCTGAAAGTAAGTGTTTTTCAGCCGCAATACATCCGGGCGGGAAGTGGTGAGTTATTGTAAATTCGTTGAAACTTATGATATACTCGTATAATGCCACGTGGGGAACAACTGTTTATGTGGAGAACAGCCAAAATACCTGTCTGTTACAATAAATGTAATATGTAAACACTGCTTTACAGGATAAAAAGGCCAGCCAAAAGGGAATGGTCAAAGATGACAGCAGGAATGAAAGTCAATGTATTTTATGTCCGGAAGACTATGAACTGCGAAAAGCACTACAGATTGGATAAAGTCTATACAATGTTAAATGTGGTCTCATGTGAAGTCCACTAAATATGTCGATCTTTGTGAGAGGATAAAAAATCAAAATAAACGACTGGTGATGCCTAAGATAAAAAAATAAAAAGTATATTTTTAGCCAATAATTAGTTTTCATTACATTTATTTAATATGTTACTATTTTTTAATATTCTTAAAACTTTCCAAATTATGGCCAAACTACTAAAATATGTTATAATGTGCTTATGTACATATTATATATGTTTCAAATTGTCTACTGTATTTTTACTGTTGATCTATATATCCCGATATGATAGCTCCATCTAACCCATGTTATAAGGGTTATGGACCAGTTCCTGAACATGTTTCACGAACTTAAGCTAATAATAAATTATTTATAGTACGTATATTACCAAGTATTAATACATTATTTTATTGAGAAATGTTGAAGGTAACAATATTGAAGAAACTAAAATAAACAATGTTATTGGTTTTCTAAAAAAATGGAGGCTATCTCTCCCAGACTTACCCTGTAACTAAAACATTAATATATTAATACAATATCAGTTCTAATCGTAATTTCAATGTTGTAGCATAAATATTTTCCACCTGGTGGCACTAGTGTAAAAGAGAAAACTACTTACGCATTCACGACCTACATAAAATTTACAATTATGTAATTTAATAAGGATTTATTAAAGTTGTACAACCTATGTGATAACAAAAACTGCATCACGTATGTTAATCCAATTCAGTGTACGTTTTATTTTATTGATATAATTGTCTGACTGTCTACTGCAATTTATACACAGTGTATACAAGTTTTAATGATATCCATTATTAATCCCAGTTTGTAACTCAGTTATTGCCCAGCAAGGATCACTTCAGGCTGGTTTATACCTTTCAGTTTAACCTACTACTGGGCATAGCAAAAGCCGATGTGTGACTTACATTTGGACAACCCTATGGATGTCCAGGAGCAGCACATAACTAACCACAAATTTCGAAATTCTGGGGTACAATGGCAATTCGATAGGTCTAGTCCACTGCGGAAGATAAATGTTGTAGTTTGGTGGGGTTCGTTCCCTAACTATCAGAGGTTCTTGTTATCCTCAACAAGGGTCTGTCACCCACTGCCTGCTTTCACTGGAAAGGCTGGTTCAAAGCTGGCCTTCCCTTCTGTCACATGACTTTGAGATTACTGCCCTAATTCTTCCTCATGAATCTCGATGGGAGGCAGCCCCTACCTCCTAACCTTACCCATCCAGAATGTCCCGTCTCTCCTGAAGCAGCGAAAAAGGTTCTTACAGGACTAAGTGCAATTTATAAGCTTCTTGTCCTAAGAGAACAAAAAAAACTCAGCCTCAAATTTTAACAGTTACAAATATACAAAAATTTTGAATAATACAAATAATTTAAAAAAAACCAAAATATAAAAAACTAACAAAATAAAAATAACTCCACCAGGAAACATGTTACTTAATTTTAATTTTAAGATATGAAAACTCTTTAATAGGTACGCAGATCTTAACCTTTCCTCCACCGAACAGGAGTTATTCAAGACAACGGACTAAGCAATTCTGTAAGACAGTATAGCCATACCTGAGGTTGCAGAGTGCGTAGCGTTTTCCAAATTTCCAATACATTACTCTGGTCTATTCACTTATCTGCCTTGTACCTATAGACTTTGTGTAACGTGATTGATGTATTTTGTGTTAGTACTGTGTAAAGTTGTAATGTACATTATGTTTGTTGATGATACTCCTTAATATAGGATAGGTCTGGTTAGTTTTTATGTAAAATATTAATCAACGTGTAATCCAATTTACGTATTGTGTGTGTTTGTGTTACCGGTCTTACTACCTAACGTAACATTTGTAAAAACATTGGCCTCAACATTATCGCTGGATATTTGCATAAATATAATTAGCTCAAAGTTATAGTATTTACACTAATTACTAAATAGTGGAAAATAGCTTCATCATTAGCTTTATTTAAAAGTATATATTTATCTATTAGTTTCTTTATTCTAAATCTTGTACCATATAAAAGATTTTGAAGTGGATTCATCAAGTTATTAGGATAAAAGTATTTTCACCTTAATAGGCTAAACGCTTAATAGCAATAATATCCAATAACAACATTAGACAAGAAAGGAATACATTTAATTATTTATAAAGGTTTATCAAACATTGATACGATCTTATCAAACTAAATTTCATTATTTTTTTTACATTATCTTCGAATTTGAATCAATGAAGTTGTAATCAATTAGTAAACTATACAATGGAAATATTTTATTGCTCATGAAAAAGACACATCACATCTAAGTTAAGTATTTTATTATAAACCGTTTAATTTACCATTATATTTCTTGTGTAGGTGAAACATTTAAATTGAAAGGTGAAAGGGTCAATACCGGAGATTTAGATAGTGACTACTGAATATTTAATGATTGTCTGAACAAGTCAACTGCTTAACATTCCTCCCTTTAATAGACAATTTCGTTTTAACAATTTTTCTATACATAGAATTGCCATTGTTTAAAGTAAGAGATGCTTTATTTATGTCAATGAACTAGAAATGTATATATTTTTTACTCTTAACTTCATGTAATTCTAAAGATGTTACCCATACTTCAAAAACTATAAAACAGGAAACCATGTAATAATACATTTGAGGAAGAACGTTAAGAACTTTTTTATTAGAAGTTGCAATATCTCATATGTGAGGGTTGTTTTTAAAAGTAGTTATATATTTTTATTTATCTCTACATACTTGAATCATTATGGATAACGAATGCATACACATTTTATTTAGTAACAGTATAATTTAATTAACACCGTGAAAATCTACGTAAACAGACAATATAAAAGGTTAGTATCAGTCTATATCAATATTTAAAATTGTAGTAGTATGCTACACCATGATTCTTAAGATAAGATTCACTAAAGTTGCATGCAAATGTTCTGGTCTATAGCTAATCTCTCGAGAAGTCCTTTTATCAATTAGACTGGAAGACAGACATCGTAGAGAAATAATATTTAAATTAGAATAACCTGTAGAATTGCCTCACTCTAGTAAGTTGCTGGCTATGTAGAAATAATGATTATGAAAAACCTTAAATCTGCAGGTGAAATCTTTCTGAAGATAACTTGCCACATGATAAATTCATTTTTCATTGATTAAGTTAGATTTTATAGAATTTATTAAAACATTTAAGTTCCGGAGAGTTACAGAGGGTACCGCAATGCAAGATGAGATAAAATCATACCTACAAGTTAAAACATTAACTTTCTGCCCTTTAATTTCTCCTTTTACATGAAACTCTTTGAAACAAGGCTACAAATGAGAAGGTATTGGGTTTGGTACATGTGTAAAATTTAATTTATCTTATGTTTCTTATGAATTTATTTTTTATGCTACTGTTTTAGTTTTCATCACCATTACATAGATGTAACAAAAAATAAAATTATTCGCTAGTAATGGTTACTCGTAATACAGGGTGGCGCAGAGAAACGGGAGATTTTTAAGTTGCTGTTGGTACACCTGCAAGTCTCGTAGGAGTGGGGGACGGAAGTCATGATGCCAAGTAGAAACGGTCATTTAGTTAAGATGGAGCAGTGGAGTTGTGTAGAGCGTTTCGTTGCCGTGAGAGCATATTAACAAAATGGCGATAGTGTAACAGCTGCACAATAAGTGTTCCGACGCCATTATGATATTCCTTCTTAATGGCCATTATGATATTCCTCACCGCGGATTCCTTCTTCACATGCCATATAATCATGGGTTCGGAATTTTGAAGCGACTGGTTTGGCCTTAAAGAAAAAACCTCCTGGGAGTATAGTGAATGTTAGAACCCCAGAAAATGTTGATGCAGTGCGAGTCACAGTGGAAAGGAGTCCGCGTCATTCTGTACGAAAAATCGCCTCATAATTGCGACTTGAGCATCGGAATGTGCAAAGAATATTGCACGGCCCTGCAGTTTCATCCTTACAAGCTTCAGATTGTTCAGGCTCTAAAACCAAATGACGGTGAATTCCGCTTACAACTTTTGTGCTAAACAGCTAAATTCACTGAGGACGCAGATTTCCTTGACAATCTTTGGATGTCTGATGAGGCCCACTTTCATTTAAATGGGCATGTCAGTAAGCAGAACATGCGTTACTGGGCTCGCAGAAATCCCGGTGAACTTCATCAACGTCCGTTACACAGCATTAAAATTATTGTATTGTGTGCAGTGTCTTGTCGAGGAATAATTACTTCTTTGAGGATGGTAATGGGTTCACTGTAACTGTCACATCTGAACGTTACATTCATATGCTGGAGACATTTTTTGCTCCACGGCTTCATGCTTTTCTAGATATTGGCATTCAGAAAATCTGGTTTTAACAGGATGGAGCCACCTCACACACTGCCAATCTGTCACTGGCAGCACTGAGGCGTTTGTTTAGGGAACGCATAATTTCAAGGAACGCTAACGTCACTTGGTCTCCACGGTCTCCAGACCTCTCACTATGCGACTTCTTTCTATGGGGACATCTAAAGAGCGTTGTGTACCAGACTAGGCCAAGAAATCTTCTTGAGCTCAAGACTCAGATTGAAGAACACGTCGCCAACATCCCAGAGAACACATTGCGTCCCACAATGACAAGTTTTCGAAATCGATTGAATGAATGTGTTAGGCGCAATGGACAGCACTTAACTGATGTTATTTTTTAAAAAGTGACATTAGCTTTATTGTTATTTCAAACATTTCTCATGTAATTTCCACTCTTGCCTAACAAATTTTAAGCATTAAAAAGCTGTTTGTACAATTCATTGGTTTATTATGATTATTTCAAAATTTCCCGTTTATCTGCGCCACCCTGTACTGATGAACGATTTTTGCTATTTCTTATCAGATTATATCGAGTGGCATACACCATTATTGAATGATCCTGTTCCTTGTATACAAATGAAACCACGTAAAAATTGAATCTATAAGTATTGTTAAACACTTTACATTTATGTGAGAAACGGATATGCAAGTGAAACTCTCTCATACAACGGGTTGAAAACTTTACTGGTGTTCTGTCTGATTATTCTAAAAATAACTTTAAATGTTTTAATCCAAAGAATGTATTTTAAAATATCGATGATGAACATGTCAAAGGACGCAATAAATATTCTAAAAACTAGAAAACGGTTTATTTAGTTATTAATAACGAGCATACCTAAACGTTCGCAATGCTTCTGTTTGCCAGCCGTTGAGGAAAACATCAGCGATTATAAAACAGAGTACAATACTAAAATATTACAAATATTTGTTTAAAATTCAAAACTTATTTTTAAACCAAATTAAAACTATTACATTTTAAGATTGTTTATCAAGTGTATTGTTTAAAAGGTGTTTATGGTGCCAGAAACTGTTTTTTTCATTTATTTATACTTCAAAAAATATAAACATTAAGTATCTATAAAAAGCCTTACACTATCGTATATTTGTAAATAGAATGAGTAAAGTACATTTTTTTTAATCACTAATATTTGAAACGGAAAACATTATTCACTTTATTTCATCAACTTTATTTCAGTAATTTAATCTCTATTTTAATTTTCATTGACGAGTAAAAGCTCCAAACAAGTTAGTTTGAAAGATCAGCATACAAATCGTGTACCTTTCATTAATAAAACTTCACCATTCTTATTATTTTTTAACCCAATTTCCCAAATACATATGGAAAAAGTGTGTTTCCTTTCTCAAAGCGAGTATAAACAACACATAATTACATAAATACAAACTAGTTTCAATATAGTGTTGAACATATAGGCCTATTGTACCTAAATGGTCTTAGTGGTGACATGTGTGAATTCTTCTAATGAGTCAAATCTTAAATATCAGGCTATAATTTCAATCTACATCCAAAAATGTGGAACACAATATTTTCTGTTTGTGAAATTCTAGTATTTTGTCTTTCGAGGAAACAAATACAATTCTTTTACGTGTATCGTAAACAAATATGTCATATTACTATGAAATTGTATGGCGTTACTGAGTTGTCGAATATGATCGTGTTATTACAAGTGCGTGCCCTTTTTTAATTGATTACCTACAATAATTAAAAACTCATAAACTAAAATGTCTTTTATTCTTAACATAAAAAAATAATTCTATGAATGTTACAAAAATGTCTTAAGAATATATTTTGTTGTTGTATTGTTACGTAATGATAAAACATTGGAATATTTCCTATAAGAAAGTATAAAACAGCAATATAAATGTAACTCAAAAATTAAAAAAGTAATTATGTGCAGATTATTAAATATTTATTATTAACATAATAAGTAACTAATCTACTCAAATAACTTTGATAGAAAGAAATACTAATGATAAAATATAGTAAGTAATTTCAACGCTTACGTTTAACAAATTAATGTTACATTAAAGTAATTAATTTAAAATGTTATTAACAATCGTTATACTATATGTTACTGTGGGTGACAAGTTACTCCTAGACAGTTCTCGTAACATTACGCAAATTAAATACTTAGTAATTTTACACACATTAAAACAGATTTAAACTCTTTTGTGATTAAGAGTAAATATCAACAGAATGCAGTAGGATCAACCTGCGTATGAATCACTCAATGTGGATTAGCATGGATTGCACTCAGGCCTATACGGTTCAGTAGCTGCGTCATTGACAAACACCAAATCACGCTCTTCACTAATATTCCAACCACAATGATAACAATGATCAGACCCAGATGATTGGACATTTATGTAGCCTTGCAGTAGCATCTACTAAATGTCAGTTACTCAATCATCACGAGGGCATGTTTGCTTGTGGTACTTGTCTTCATATAATAAAAATTAAATTGCAATATTTACGAGTATTTTATCTAAATAGCAAGAGTTGGGCTACTCTGAATAATAATGAAGAATTTAAAGTCCACTGATATGATTGATCTTGAATAATATCCAGCAAAAAACTAACACTCTGGCAGATATAAAGTTAGGCAGAAAAGGACTTTTTTAACTCTTAATGATAACTAAGTAAAACAAAAATTGCGCACTTATTTCTTAAAGTAGCATCCTTGCTAACACGAAGTCAAATCCCATGGAGAGCAAAATACCATCACGATACCAGTAGTATTTCTGTATAATTTTCTTGTATCAACACTGATACTAGTAAAACCAATGAAAAATATTTGCCAGTAATTGTTACTTGTAATTGTAATGAACGATTTTCGCTATCGTTTACCCAAATTATATCTAGTGGCATGCACAATTTTTTAATGATCCTGTTCCTTGTATACAAATGAAGATTCATGTTAAAGTTCACGTCTACAGATCTGTTTCTTGTTTAGATATTATGTAGACAAACAGACTGCCAAACGGAAAAGAAATTTCAGCTCCTCATGTTACTAACGCTCAGTCAACAAACCAGCGAGTCTTTTTCATGATATTAATAGTATCTCCTAAAATTATGTTCAAATATATTTGGATATGTATGATTTCTTATATTATTGGTCCAATTAACGTATTTATATTGAATAACAATTTACATTGTTCTTATATAACACAGAATAGGTTTACTAATTACTCTAATTGTTATCCTGAGACGTTAGTATTTCAACGTGAGTTATTTTAAAATGAGGAAACGGTAAATAATTTACCCACAGTTTATATTTTTCGAATAAATAAAAGAATATTGATTACGAAGAATTCAATATAGTAAAAGTATATCAATATATCCACATATTTATGATTGTAATGTAATACTGCCTCAGATTACTCTGCAGATTTAGTTTTCTACAGATAACTCCCACTTCAGCCAGAAAGTTCTACTGCTACTGTTTTAAAAGCACACACAATGAAATTAAAAAACTGAGAAATAAAATTACACTTATCTCTAGAGGACAACTTATGTTTGTGACATACAGGACAGATAATGAAAACGGTTACACATTTTCTCCCTTTTTAGTTCTTAAATCTAAAAAAAGAGATATTGCGTTTAAACTAATCATAATCGTTGGTTCCTTTAGATTACGTAATATACATTTCAAACTAACTCAGTTTATAATTAGTAAATTAAATGATACTTTCCTTAGCACACATGTTATAAGCACATACTCAATAATTCCCAATATGAAAAAAAGACAGACCGCTAAATTTGAAAAAACGAATACCAAAATTATTTTAAGCCAATTTTAATCTGTTTTTTCTTTAGAACAAGAAGTTTAAATTCACAGTTGACAATATGAAGAAGAAAAATGTATTGTAGTGATTAAAACACCAGTTATAAAACCACAAGTATATTTTGGATTTTAATAACGAAATGTATTTATATATATATTCCGTGAAAAATTATAGAAAAGAGTTATCATTTAAACTAACTGATATATTTCCAAGCAAAAATTTATTTTTATTTCTACAATATTAATATGGACTATTTTGTATCAGAACACGTTACTCAATGGACTAATATTTATCATATTAAAATGAAGACATTGAAATTTGTAATACCGTAAATCTAATACAAATATCGAAATATCAGTGCAAACTAGCCAACATTCGAGTTGGTCGTTTCGACTAGTTAAGAATATCCACTATAAAAATTTATCGGGTTTTTTGTTAGACATTATGTCTTCAAAAAGACTTACATCAAATATTTCCCATAAATGACTAAGGGAACTAAAAGCATATTTCGTAATGAAGAGTTCTAAGCCAATTTTAATCTGTTTTTTTCTTTAGAATAAGAAGTTTAAATTCACAGTTGACAATATGAAGAAGAAAAATGTATTGTAGTGATTAAAACACCAGTTATAAACCACAAGTATATTTTGGATTTAATAACGAAATGTATTTATATATATATTCCGTGAAAATTATAGAAAAGAGTTATCATTTAAAACTAACTGATATATTTCCAAGCAAAAATTATTTTTAATTTCTACAATATTAATATGGACTATTTGTATCAGAACACGTTACTCAATGGACTAATATTTATCATATTAAAATGAAGACATTGAATTTGTAATACCGTAAATCTAATACAAATATCGAAATATCAGTGCAAACTAGCCAACAATTCGAGTTGGTCGTTTCGACTAGTTAAGAATATCCACTATAAAAATTTATCGGGTTTTTGTTAGACATTATGTCTTCAAAAAACTTACTCAAATATTTCCCATAAATGACTAAGGGAACTAAAAGCATATTTCGTAATGAAGAGTTCTATAAAGTTTATATACATATATCAATTACAATTAGCAATAAATGTTAATAAATACGCAGTATCGGAAATTACTACTTCCATAAAACCACATCATCATATTAAACACAATAATATGTCATATATTTCACAAAGTCCATAACATACGTTTTAAAGGGTAAAGGTTCCAGTCCAAACACCGGCGAATGGAAATTCAATAGAACTCTTTAAGTTGTAACTTTAATTTATATGCCTGAAATTCAATTTAATCATTGAGATATTTCAAATTTTTTTTATTTGCATTCAAGTTTTAGAAATACTCATTCCTAATTATCAAACTTCCTAATATTCCAGAACGGTGATGTTGGGTAAATGTATGACTCATTACTTAAACAGTAAATAATCTAAAGCAGTTTCTTATAATATCATTCTTAAAACAATCACGTGTTGAAATATAGATTAAAATATCAGAATATCATATTTCGATATCTTGATGTTCTAGAACTATTAAATTTGTTGGACACGTGCCTTACCACCTAAATAGAACAAATCATATTAATGAAGACCAACCGTCCACAAGGGCTTCACAACGTTCTACATAAATTAAATTTTACAGGCACGTCCATCCGTGACTCCTATAGAAAATCAAAAGTATTAAAAACATCTATAGGGGTTTGAAATAGGTTTGCAAGCTCTAGGGGAACTATATTTTGTTTTTCAAACCTATTTGATGTCCTGAAATGATGGTAAATGACACATATGTGTATTATTATCTCATAAGACTAATACAAGTTTTGTCAGATCAACCAATCAATAGGGCCTTAAAATGTGATTTAAACTCCATCAAGAAAATTTTGTTTTCTATACTTCCTAATATCCCAGAAAGATGGTACACACCGAAATAGAAAGTACTAAATCATTTTCACAACGATAAACCACTTACGAAGTGTTTAAATGGAATTGATAGACCTGAAAAAACTACATTTTCTACAAAGATGTAATTTTACACAAATGTTTATTATTTTTCTCGACAGATTACTAGTAATCAAAAATACCGTAAGCTAAAATTATATTATAACGGCCTTAAGTATTCACTTTTGTACTGAATTATATTATTCAGAAAAAAGTAATATAAGTTTTTGTTAATCTTTAAAACCATGTAAACGATACTGCGGTATTTTTTCTTGTAGGAAGAGGTGAAATTCCCCTTGGATTCTCTTTGGGTACCATTATTTTAGCTTAGTATTCTTCTTGATGGAAAGAGTTATGTGGTGTATGCACTAAAATACCACCTCATCTCCCACTTTCTCCAACTAAGCTAAAACTACATGTCGTTCACTTAAAATAGGACAAAGCTCTGTGTAAATAACAATGCATGTATTGAGAAACAATAAAATTTCGTCACCAAATAAGTGTCAATTTATAATACATGCTCTTCAACAGTTAAACGCATTTTAAATAAACAACAATACACTAATATGCAACCTATCCTCACTTTGTTCAAACTTCAATGTTTGACCTTCACTGATTAAAATGCAATACGCGAGAATAAACAGCCATCTAATCTATCTCCAGTCATCCCATCATTAGAGACAGTATTTAACCCATTTCACACAAATATATGCATTATTCAAAAAAGGAATGTACGACTTAATGAACAATGGTGCCTCTTTTAACTTGAACACCCTGTATTTTTTACTCAGTGTCCTTATTTTGCTATATTTTCCTTTTTTAACAATCTTTTGAACTATAGCAGATATCATTGCCATTTCAAAGCACTTTGCAGCATTGTGAATACGGTGTTTCTAGGAATTAATGTTCTAGTAAGGCTTCCATTTCCGCCCTCTTTGACAACCATCTACTACAGAAGGAAATTGTTTGCTCTGCAGTATCTTGCTTCTCGCTACAATAGTTGCAGGATGCATTATCATTTATACTATGAAACAGGAAACTACGAAACTTCCATGACCACTGAAGAATTGAGTGAGGTGGATATTAATGTTTCCATTAATGTTTTTCATAAGACTCGATATGCCAGGCGTTACTCTCTCTACTTTTGTAGTTACTTCCATCACATGCTCTTGAAAGTTTCTGTTAGAATCCAATCAAATAACAAGGTACTCGACTTGAGCTGTACCCGCACGCCATCAATCATGAAAAGTCGAAATCTCTAAGCTAGGTCCAACTTGCATCCGTTTCAACACTGCTTCAGATGCAACTTCCACCCATACCCCGATTTCACCACCAGATTTATTCTCAGCAATTCATCATTCAGAACATTCTAGAATGTAGGTTCCATTACAGAGGCTTTAAGGACGCAACTAGTTATCCTGTTATAACACATCATTATATCTCTCACTTAAGTATTATTCTTAACCCCAAACCAAGAAGACTGATATCAATACACATGTTATATTCTCATTGTTCTTTTGCCATGTACCTACTGCAGTAGCCGCCATTACTATGTATGTAACTCTAACTGTTATAAGACAATGCATTCGGTAAGTGCATCTTAGTAGTTACAGAATTAGAGCAATGAAATTTTAAAATTATTGCTTTGCTTACGCTTTTGTGTAATGTTTTTACTCTCAGATACTATATTTAATACATTTAAAAATTGTATTTATACTTTTACTTCGGTCCAGACGTTCATACTTGAGAAGATATGTACGTGTCTAATACTCGTGATAATTTTCGTCACTTACGTCCAGGATTGTAGGGATGGTTTAGTAGAATTTTAAGATTTGTTACCGAATGAGGTTTGTTTGGAGATAAAGTGTATATTATCCTGAAAGAATTGTATATTATGAGAGATGGCTCGTACTTTCTCCTCGACTTACGCATTTGTTTCCTAAAAAGCATGATTTACACTTCATGACTTCGAACTGTTGCTGCAAGTCATTGTGTTAGCAAAGCCCTGATGGAATGGATAAATTATCACTCGATTGGTTGGATAAATTTAATCACTGTCTAACCATCTGTATAGGCAAACCCGAGTTTGGTGATAGTTTATGCCACTCTATGGGATTTACATGAGGAGTAGTTTACATAGATTTCATGTGTAACCATTTTGGTAGCGAGGAAATCGCGGAATAAATGAATTTGTATAAGATTTAAGTACAACTATATGATATTCACCTTGAGATATATTAACGCATTTAGTTCAGTTTTAACTAAAACAATAATATAGAGTTGAAAGACGATGTTGAAATTCGACATTTGTATTCCGTCCATACTTTACAGATTAGTAGATTGCTCTCTAGCTGACAGAAATATTTATTATTTCAACACTGCTAATAAACTTGAGCAAATCTGAGAATATACTCCATCCCAATATATTCAAGATATCATCTGTAGGTTTTAAATTTAGTTTATGTCTCTATAAACAAAAATAAGTTCTATGATGCGTGATTATTATGATCTCTGCATTGTCAGTCAATTTATACGCAGGACATCTCGGGAATGAAGTAAGCCATATATTTCAAAATTTGCACGTAACCTCAATAAAACCAGTTACTTGCCTGGTGGTGTCAAGTTATGCTACCTCATAAAAGATTGATGCTATTGGCTGAGCGTTAAACTAGCGTATCACTCAAATAGCAGGAATGATTTAATTTCTTTCTAACTGTCTGTCTACTTATTAACAATCTTCATAACATAAAATACCCAATTTTCTATTAATTCATGAAAGAAAAATCAAAACGATGCAATCATTTTATTTTTGTACACAAGGCCTTTCAACATCAAAGATGCAGTCGTCAGGTGTGAATCAACAATTTGAATAATACAAATATTTGAAATTTTAAAATTATTATCAGCTGAATAAAGCTCAATACCAGATTTCTTTGTTTAAAATTAAAATAAAGTAAATATTAATATATGTATAAAAGTTTGAGTCAAAAAGAATTTTTTATATTTTAAAGGAAGGGTGGATTTTAAATCGGCCCATTCTTGCAGCTACTAACTACCCATGACGAATGACAGATTTACTGGTCGTAGATAATTGTATTCCAGTTTGACGATCCAACAACCCAACGATTTATTCATTTTATCGTTTATTTGATTTGATTTGATATTCCTAGGGGATTTCATTGAAATAGAAAACTTTTTTAAAGCAGAATAGTTTGTACTATAGAATTATACTTAAATGTACTTCATACCGGCTGATTTTATTATTTTCTTTACATATTACATGTTAAAATATGAAATTATCGTCATCCGTCATCCGCAGAGTGTAGGCACTCTTATTGGAGGCCCAATAAGTTAGGCTAAAACTCATTCGTGAAAATATTTGAAAGCGAAATTTGCAAAGATTTCAAAGGGGTTCGTTAGTGAGTGAGACAGCAAAATAACCAAAGGATTGGAGAGTGAAAGGATCAAATTAATCTCTCTTTCATTTCACGTTGATTATTGAAATAGTTATTATAAAATTAAGTTCAGTGAAAATTTAATTTTATTCGTACTTGAAAAAAGATACATTATATTTCTAAAAAGGTAGTCAAACCCTAGATTTTATTAGATACAATTCGTAACCTAATTATAAAATGTTCAATGTTATAATCAATCAAGTATGGTTCAGATATTATTTACTTGTGATGTAAATGGTTTATATAAAGTTATGTTAAACAGTAGAATACTAAAATCACTATATAAATTACTTGTGTAACAATATTTCAATGTTATTATCAAAAGTATATGGACATTGTATTCAAACTACCCATTGACGGTATATGAGTCAAAGAAACAGAAACTTTTATACACACTTTATTATATTTTTACGTATAATATAAACTAAACCTATATCCAACTCTCATAAATGTGTGCACGACAGCTTATAAAGTGAGTAGAAGATGCTAATTTAATATCAGTGAAATGTCTGCAGACGTCTAGCAAAATCTTCATTTCATTTTATATGCTTACGTTATTATTTTCATCGCTATTTCATTGTTTTCAAACAAATATTTCCTTTGTTCTAAAGCTATGTTTCACGTGATTAAATAAATAATGTTGTCCTCTGTGGAGGCTAAAGTTTAAACATTAATTAAAACATTCTTTATAGTATTTATCTAAAGCAGTAAGCTATTATTTTGCGCACGTGAACATTTTTTTATTATTTTAGTATTTGCATCGTTTCTATTAGTATTAGATATGTATAAAGCTTTATTGATTGGATATTATATATAAAATGCTGTAGTGGATTATTGAATTTGTAGGCCTAAAATACAATTAAACGTACGGTTAATTAATTTATATATCTTGTAATATTAAAATTTTACTAACATTATGTATTTTTATATATGAAATACAACATTGTATAAGTATAATTTAGAGGAGGTTTATAAAATAAGTTATACATCTAAAGATTTACTGTTTATTAAAATAAGTTATACGTGAGATAAATATAATAATTATTGCATAAAACATACGTTATTAGCTTTATAAAGTACAGAAAACATTTCAATGACGAAGGAGTTGCAAAATAAAGTTACAAATGAAAGACCGAAAGAGTTGCTGTTGCAATCTTCATTATTGAGTTTGCAAAGTTCCAATGCTTGCACTTAGGCCTGTAAATATTCATCATAAATTGTGAGCGCAAACAAAGTTTGATGTAATACATAATTCATCCGCTTCTCTGCGGTGAAAGAGCAACCGATGAGTTACAGAACTCGGAAATGAGAGTTTTCTCTTTCCGTAAATGTTTCTTATAAAAGTTTCATTAACAATAAGAGTGGTTGACAAGACTTTTCTATTTGACCTGTTTGTATAAAACATATGTTTTAATGGTACCTTTCATCGTGAGGAGGAGGTGTTAGGCTTTCCAAAATCTACCTGGATGAAATAACGATTTTGCATAGATATATTTCATAACACGTGAAATTCCCGTAAGTAATCGTGAGCCTGATACCTCGTCCAATGCTTGTTTTAATCATGAGTATACATTTCTAAATTATATGTATTTATACTAGTTACATGATTAATTAGACAGACATTTACCTAACTTAAAGTAAGCACTATGCAAATACAAGAGGCATTGTAAGAATTCTACATAATGTGATCAATCACATTATTTATTTAGGCTTTAGTCTTGTCTATCGTTTATAGTTCTTTCGTAATATAGTTTATTAAATAATCCTCATTTGATGTTATGAAGATCGGTATTCATTAGCTTCATTGTGTATATGACCAACGTTTTCCTTATTAACTTTTATAACTATTAAATTAGAAAGTGGATTTTCAATCCTATTCATACGAAATATTGATTATACTTATTCTGGTCAATGCTTTTGTGTTGGGAAATGTAAAATTTGGTTTTAGTTTTTTTTCACATTTGAGACAAAAAATCAGAAATGGCATTCTTAAGATCGGCAATGATACTAAATAGAAAGCTTTATTAAAAAGGTATTTAGTCAGAGGCACCTACTTGAATATAATAGACTAGATAAGTATGTGACCTGACAATTACAAGTTAAGTCATAGAGAAAGTCATTTTGATCAGTTCTTGTTTAGTTTTTTGACTTGAACGTCCAATTGACATTAAGAAGAGCATAAATTTTTGTTTAATAACATTTTTGTTTTTTTGATTTAAAGTAACAATAAAATATTGAATATTCATTCCTGGACCATTTGGTGTGTATGTATATATATATATATATATATATATATATATATATATAATTATGGCCTTATTTAGACTGTACATCCTTTTTTGCAGAATATTCAATAGTAAAACTTGGCTCTGTTAATATGACACTGTATGTATAAAATCAATAGTTTATGATCGATGCCCTTGTCGACCATCGCTGCATAGTAGTGGGCGGAATCTTTTCATGATTGTATCTTCAACATTACCAACGAAATTGCTAACTCTTTACCAGATTCCGATGTGCTCGGTAAAACTCGTCTTCTCCCTTCTACGTTATCTTTAGTTTCATCCTTGCCTCTATGACGAGTTTAGTCGTGACTGCAGTAGAGTTATTATTAGGTTAATTGTTAATTCGAACAAATTTTGCCGGTGTATTAAAAATATGTACTATGTAATGCATGGCAATTAATCCTCATGTTTCCATATATATTTTATTAGTTTTAATAATAGTCATTTTTATATTTTAATTTGATAGTTATTAAAATACTTATATCAAGGATCCATATGCTTAAACGTTATTATGGAAGTTAAAATAAATAAAGTATCATCCTGAGAAAAGAGTGGTTCAGTAATAAATATGACACTGAATGTTTACCCCAAACACAATAAACTACCATTACTTTTGTTGCAATAAAATTTTCAGTTTTATTTACAGTAATGTTTTAAACTGTTCACAAACATTTAATAAAAAATTAGTGTTTACTAGCATGTATTTGAAATTAAGTAAAAAATCTATCAAATGTGATGAAACCTTTTCGTTTTCGGAACACGATTCGTTCCCTTTTCAGTGTATTCAAAGGACACTGCATGTATCAATGAATCTGGTTCATATTCTTTAATTTTTAATTCCACAGAAAATGTTATAAATTTAAGTAGAATATTTTAATAATAATTATTATTTTATTGGCCCTAGAAGATCATTTATAAATTATTCAAAGAAACTACTTTTCTTAATGAGTATAGTATTTTTTAGTAAAACGTACAGATTATTGTTTCTACCTAAAGGACGATGTTTTTTTTACCGAAATACATGGGAGAATTTTGGATAATCTCTTGTAATAATTCCATTAACGTTTTCTTTTATAGTTTTATATAAATATATCTTTATTTCAATGAAATAACTGTCTGTGTACATAACAAGTGTCCAAATTGGGATCAATTTTATTTAAACTCGTAACCCGTAATCTCTGTCTAAAGTATATTAAATGAATCTACATAAATTACTAGGAAATATTGCTGGTCACATATGAGTTACATAAATAAAGCCAAGAATTCAAAATAATTAATTATTTCACTTTAGCAAATGTGCAAATAAAAGTCAAGTTAATAATTTTGAGAAGTTAAGACTTGAACATTTTTAAGAATTAAATGCGTCTAAAAAAAATAACGTAATTTGGATCTTCTTAACATACAAAGATTGTCATATTGAACCTTGTAACGGGGGGCGGGGAAAGGGCTCTGAGGTTCTTGTTCGGTAAATTTATGTGTAAGTTTTCATTCATTGCTAACATGACAAAAATGGGAATAGGATGTTTTGTATATACCTAAACATTTATGGAGCATTTTTTAAAGATTACTTAATTAGTTTTTGGTTAGCTGAAAGGGTAGTTACTTTTTTATGAAGCACTACACAATTTTCCCCCATGAAGACAGGTAGACAGATTACGAATCATCCGCTTCACTGATCTTTCACAGGGTCCATCATTCTCTGTCATACGCATGTCTGAGATATGAAAGTGGTACTGTGAATGTTTTAAAATCATATTATTGTTTAAAAGCACTAACATCAAACGGAATTTCATTCAGTTAAATAACTAAGTATTATTTCAGTACTATTTACTTATGTAAATTATAGATGTTTACAGATGTGTCCATAATAATGATTTGTTGATAATCAATACAAAGAGGAAATAAATACTTTTTTAATAAAATAATTAGTAAATAAGCATATATTTTAACATTTGTTCCCTTAATACCACGATTGTATTGTTTTCGCACCAAAGCAAATGGTCATTTGCGTGAATTAGTTTGCATACTCGCAAAAGAATCTCGAATTAGATCAAAATATTTAAAAACGTATGGTATTCTTTAGTATATTAACGTAATAATAATATCATGAATAACTTAAGTCGACATACAATGTTTTTGTATATATACACTATATCATAACGAATATGTAGTTTCTGTTATTTTATAGAATTTCCTTTAATATTTATAAAAAACTTTCTCTTTTACTACTACTTAATTGTTGTACTACAAAGTTATTGATTTGAACTAATTAAAAACGAATACATTACTTAATTACAGATTATGTTTGTTAAAAAATGTATGTGAAAAAAGTATTGAAAATATAGAATTCAATATAATACAGAACATCTAAGCCAACGTGTGGAGATAGTTGGATCTTGATGTGGTTATGTTTTGAACTAGCCTACAGAAGAATTTCCGTTGAAATCACAAACAGAACTAAAGAACACTTAGAAGTACTAATTACAATATATTTTGTAAAGAATAATTAAATCAATTAGATAAAAGAATATCAATCCTAATGATCAATGATATTACTAAATACGCAATATGGTTTTGATTATTAAAGGACTAGTGCAATTAATTCATCTCCACGCAGTAAACTCAATAAATTTTAATACATTAAACTATGTCAATGAAATGCATAAAAATTCTCACCGATGAATTTTATTGAGCAAAGCTCTATAAGCCCCAGGCCAAACATTAGATAATGGAAATGCCCTGGAATTGTTTTACTTTATAACTTAAACGTTTGTGCTGAAGTTTAATGTCATCATTGAGTTATTTCCAAATATTGTTTTACCAAAATTGCATGAACGTTTCAAAAATGAGAGTTTGAGAAAGATTATTATCTATCTATTTGAAAAAGAAAAATTACTATCTAAGAACATTTAAAAATTAGTTAATATTATGCAAACATTATATAAATGGGTTAATACTAAAAATTCCAAACAAGACATTTGTTAACAATCCGGTTCTTCTCCAATTGATGAGTTGATTATCTTTCATTTATGTAGTTTTCTCTAACCTTAAAACCATGAAGACCGGTATGACTATTTCCTGTTCTCTGTTTTATGTATTTAAAAGAGTAGCCTCTAATCTTGCTGCAAGAACCTTCAACTTGAAATTTCAGAAAATAATAATTTTTTGAATGTATTTTATTATTTGTAAAAAAAGTATTCAGTGTGAGATTTTAACTGGTTGAGCTTGTAATTTGTATAAACTTTGTACACACGGGTTCAGACTTTAATTTGAATACATATTGTATTTTTCCCTTTATTTCATTAATTATTTATATACCTTATAGTTATATATATAACTTGGACCAACATGGGAACGTTTTTGAGTGTTCAAAACTATGCTATATAGTCCCGAAACTGTGTAATTCACTAAAACGTGGTACTATAACTTGTCAAACATTTCCTGAATATTGTATGTAACCACTACACGTTTCGGAACTATCATTCCATCTTCAGGAAGTCAAAAAAGCTCTATATGCGTTAGTTATAAACTGAAACTTAAAAATTTAACAAATATGTGTGTGTGTGTGTGCGCGCGCGCGTGTGCGTGAGTAGGCATACCGTTCTTGATATCTGTGTGCTATATAATTATTTTAATTATTTTGTTGTGTTGCTATTCGTAATGTTTTTATTTTCTAACTTTCACAAACAAATGTGGAGCTTTTTTAACGACATGAGGATGGAAAGGAAGTTCATATTTATGAAGTGGGCATGTACAACATTTATTAGCTGTTTGAAAAAGCATAATACTTTTGGACTTTCTGTTAATCAAGAGTTGTTTGAGGTAAACTGTTATTTTTCAGGCATATACCTGGATAATGGATTATATATTTTTATATTTCGTAATTATTTAATATCAAAGTTTGTATCGTTACTTATTTGTATTTTATGTAATACTTATTTTTGCAACCCTGTTACTCGTTACTATTTAATATAAGTTACATTCGATGTTCTTGGAACTACATTCTTGTCGGATTATTAACGTAGTTACACGTGGTAATTTTTTCTCTCGGGAACATTGTAGCTGACTATCTTGCTGCCGAGCAACACCTCGCGCGCATTGTTCGTAAGTAAGATTGCTATTTTTGTATTATATATTACCCCCTTTATGCTAGACATCTAATTTTGAATGCAATATAAAGTGAAGTTGTATTTTTTGTTTTCTATGACGTCCCTATCATTAGGCAGCAAATTATGTGGAAGCTGTGGATAATCTCTCGTATTAACAGACTCTATCTAAACGTTTTTATCCATTCCAAAGTATAATCAGTTGGTAGGCTTAAAAGTTAACATATGCTCTTTTGGTTCAGCAGGATTCATCAAATAGGACCTCGATCTCAAATACGAACAAATATACAGGAAAAAATTTAAACATTTAATTCTCACATTCTGATATTTAAAAAGAAAAATGGATGTACGCGAAATCCCTAATGTTAATGAGTACCTAAAGTATTTATATCCCTGACTTTTTTCTGTTTCACAAAGTTAATCAGTAATATTTCTTTGTGCCAGGATTAGAATTCATTTTAACACATGTGATACTACTAAGAGACAATAAAAAATTATCATGGTGGCGCATAAACTTGATCTTCACACGTAAAACAAGATGTTCTTTATTTGTCTGGTCCCAGATATATGTGGCGCAACGATTTTTCCCTATAGCTGAGGCTCAGGCTATATGTAGTAATTTGATCCAATGCAACGTTATACAATACATACAGCAAGCTCTTAGGAGATCAAATGAATGAGCGTATCAATGAATAGTGTATCAGTTTACTCTATAAAATCATTGTTTCTTATCTGCTCATCATTGATATATGGGCGCCAAAGTGTTTACCGATAGCGGAGAACTCTGGCGACATTAGATCAAATAATAGTTCATTCCATTGATTTTACAACTTACGTATACATTATACAAGTCATTATGTATGGTTGTATGGGATAATTTTAAATAATTTGCAATATAAAGAGTTCCAATAAACAGATTAATTTTCTTTCGATTGAGAACTTCCGACATAAAGCAAAATTCGGTATTACATATATTTCGATTTACGTGTGTTAAGGTATTGTACAAGTATTTGAAAAATAGACGATTATAGAATTCTACTTACGAATATAATTGGATGTAATCCAATCGAGTGACAGATATTACATCCGAGTAATGGTAGCTTTGCAGTAATTGGTGTAACTATTTAATCAACCTGTTCACATCACCACGCAATCACCAATTAGTCTACGTTCCTGGGCCTAAATTAGTTCATCTTAATGCGATTTACTGGTATTGTTAGCAAATCTTTGGATTAATATAATATGTACTTCATCCAGTATTATACATTATATATTGCTTATACAAGAGCAATCTAAATGTTATCGGGTTTGTCCGGCGCGAATTCTCTTAGATTTGGAATTGTAAATAGCATGACTTAATTGAAACTGTCTATATCCAGAACTGATATGTGAATTTACACAATATACATATCTTAGTTATTATAATCGTATTTCATTTTTATAATAATACAGTATAAACAAACAGTTCACTTACAATAATTTTAATACGCCAACACTTTATTTTTTATAGCACATTTTAAAGTAATGTAAGAGCAAAATCTGTTTAATTAACCGTAAGTGGATTCATCACAAGAGGAAACCTTTTTACACATTTTTTGCACGTTTCCTTTATTTAGCTTTATTTTCTGTATTAAGGTAAAACATTTCACCGTATAGCCTTATACTATACAATCCTACAGACACAGGGTTTCGTAGGAATAAATAAATTACAGAATTTACATAAAATTTACTAATAATTATAAAACTACATCTCCCATATCAAACAGTACGTGCATTTATAAAAATACACGTATTTGTTCTGCAAACAATCACTAACTTGTTAATTAATAATTTATAATTAATTTACTTTAATAAATACTTGACTGAAATATTTTAAAGAGTCGAGAAGACTCTTTACACATCAAATAATATAGCATTAATATAATTGAACAACAATTATATATATACCTTTAATAATCAAAAAAGGAGGACTCAGGAATACTTGGATACTATAATAGTCAATCGATCTGAATATAAAAAAATGAAATATTCTCTATTTTTTCATATTTCTTTATTTAATTATTTAAAGTGTATTGCTTTGCAATTTCGATTCTAGGCAGTTGTTTTAAATGGAAGGGGGAGAACAGAAGCAATTATCAGAACTTATTACTTTGCATATTACACAAAAATTTTATTTAGACAATTTTTCGATTCGTTAAGTTTCTTTAATATTCTTAAAGAAAAAGAACAATATTCTTAAATTTTCATCTATGGTTATAGAATTATCGTGAATGCACAGTTGCTGACACGTCAGGCATGGATGCTGTACGCATTTCCTGATGCCCTTTTTAACTTAGACATATATGCAATATGGCATGTCTTAATTCAGAATAGTAATTTAATGCGTTTTAACCAAAAACTTAAAAAAATAGCAATACCTACTTATGTACTTGACACAGTATCACAGTGTACCAGCAGGTAATAATTCGTACACTGGCTATTATGAAACCGATACACCCAAACGATTAAAAGACAAGTTACTGACTGTTAAACATACTGCTCTTAATAATGTTTGTAACAATTTAACGTTTTATAGTCTAACTTTAAAGGAAACATGAAAAAACTAAAAAGTATCAACAATGGAAAATAAATAAAAATGTGAACAAAAACATACATTTTCGTAGAGTACAACAGTTTATCGTTAAATAACGCTCTTAAAACAAACTAAAAAAAAATAACATTATGATGGCCTTAAAAGATACAAAAAATTCAGTTCCTTACTTAAAGGGCCTATAAAAACAAGAAAAACAAGACAAAAGGTGTTTATATATAATTTGGCAGCAATTGTTTGGAATATATTACATTGGGCAAATATCGAAGTCTTTTTAATAATGCAGCATTTTAAAGAAAATTTAAAAACGTTAAGCTCTTAAGAATTAGCATATTCTGATACATTGTTGATAATAATCACAACAATCTTTAAAATTTCAACGTCAGTCGTCCATTTGGTCGTCCATATGTATTTTTCATATTTATTTTAAATAATACTTCTAGAACAAACGCAGTATTATCCCCAAATACCATCAAAACAATAATTCCATCTAGATAATGGATTCAACACCTACGGTACAAACAAGAAATGTTATTTTACCGTCGTATATCATATCTTCGCACCGTTCCCACATTAAATGTGTATTTGTTGTTGCGACTAACCACGATTTATTCTCATATCATTCAATTCTGGCCGAGATCTCCTATTTGATAAGGGATCAACGGACTGTGAAAATATGTTTTGGCTTTAATAATAAATGAGTACTGAAAGTAAATTGATAAAATTTACTTAGATTTGTTATGTCTGATAATGATATTTTAAGTTAACAATTACATATATAAAAGGAGAAAAACCAACATTTTAACGTGAAAAAGTCATTTTAATGATTTAAGAAAATAATATACTTGCTTTCATCTAAGCGAAAACTATATCTTTTCAAATATTTTTACTGAGTGAAATTTATTTTTTGATTAAATAAAACAAATGCTATTTTCTGAATCTATCACTCATGTATAGGGTACGATGCTTTCATACATGTACTTAAATGTATTTGAGGAAGGGGGCATTGTAAAAATATTTCCAAATTTTTAAACTGTATGGCACAATTGACAAATTGACGTATAAAACCCATCTTCCTAGGGTAAATCATTTTGAGAAAAAAATACTAAGACCGGAGTAAATGGCCAAAAATATATACTTTTTCGCATATTGTAATGATTGTGGCAACTAGAAATAATATTTGTCTAATATATAATTCACTCCAACCAGTGTCTACGAAATAGCTTGCCAAGCTGCGAGTAACTGCTACTATTATTATACAGCAGAGAGCTTTATTGCGGCAACGATGAGATTTTATTATATAAACTTTCATGTTTTGACGTGGAGAAAATATATATCGTATAAAACAATCCAACTTGGTGGGACCCATTTCACTAGCAATGGGCGTTATACACACATTTGTTTAAGTTATGAAATATCTATTACTGTCATACACACAAATACACATAAGTATTGAATAAATCACAACCCCTGTACAATTAAATCTTGGTTTGATTACTCAGAACCTTCAAAACAATCTCCGAATCACTATTATCTGGGAAATTATCCACAATAGTACTTTTGATTGTAAAACATTTAAGAGTTTCATGGGAACGTATTACTCTTAGCCTCATTACGGGCTTTATTTCGTACAACTCGAACAAAACTGATTAAGATATCTGTTTGTATGCATTCATGGCCTAATATAACCTAGTCGTAATAACATGATAAAAATAAATCTGTTATAACTTAAATTGTTTAATCTAATGAACTATGTTGTGTTAAGTGATTAGTGAAATAAAAATTAAAGCATACTAAATCTGCAATCGAAAGTACTTACTATTCATGTAAGGGCTATGACTAAAATTAACAGCAAATTTAAAAATAATTAATATCAATAATATTTTATTTTTATTGAAAAATATCGGTTAGTACAAATTAAGTTTTTAAGAGGAATATTAAACTATTTATAAATAGTTTTCATTATAGTTAAGAAGAAAGGTTATAAGAATCCCATCAAAGAGTACACGAGGACTTAGGAAATAACTATAAAGATGGAAAATTAATTTACCTAAAGAGACTAAAGATGTTTTACAAAATCAACTCTTACTTTCTGGTTTCATCACTATGCTGTTGTTTTCAAACTAATTCTTCCTTTGAAGTAAAGCTTAAACACTGGGTTTGATGCGTTTTATGAAATACTCTTGTGTTCTAAGAAGATTAAAACGTAGATTTAATTAAAACGATCTTTATTGTATTTATATTAAACAATAAGCTATTATCTTGCGCTCGAATAAACTTCACTATATTATATTGCTCACTTCTTACAATACTTTTTATGAGATATTTACACAATTTTGTGTGATTAAATATAAAATATGCAATTCTTTGAAATTGTATTGAAATAATATGTGGAGCAAAGGATGTTTCCCTCCTACATTAAAGATCCGCCCCACTGGCCTCTCTCTACTGTTGCAAAAATTAAAATAAGAAATAAATATTCGAAAACACATGTTATTAATTGAAAGAGCCTGTCAAAATGTAATAAACTGTTCTTTTCAAACATTATAAAGTGACACCACAATCATGTGTTTTGTTACTTTATTACTATTAACATTTATTTTATAATTATAATTCCTTTTATGGCCTGAATTATGTTGTCAACAAGAAAAAAATTATGTTTACATAAAAATAAGTTGTTTGCACCTCAAATAACATGGACATTTTGTTAAAAAATTTTATCTGCAATAATAAAATTTTAGGGGTGCGTTGCGATAATGCAACAGCAGGCCACAAAAGAAAACCAGGGTGACTAATAAAAGAGAAAACAAAAAAAAATATTTGTTTATTTTCAAATTACAAAGTAATGACTAATAGAAATGAAAAAAAAACATCAGTATGTGTATGTTACACTCCATGAAAGGAAGAACTAAAACAGTTTCTGTTTTTGGTAAGACAAAGATGCACTTGGCATTTGTTGAATTTTACAGTAGTTATTCCCTTGCAACCACTTTTTTTACACCGTTGTCGGTCTTCAGCTACAACAGGCCAATGGCCTAAACCATCTTTCCTGACGTCGACCTCAGGCGGAGCTTTGGCTGGACCCTTCTTCTTTTTTTCTTCATATGCAGCTTCCTCTTGGTCTTCAAGGGAAGGCCTTCCCCTTTTCCGTGCTTGCTGCTTTCCCTGGCTGCATAGAGCTGCAGCAACATCGGACCTAAATTCCAGCAGGTCTTTTATTTCTTTTTTCGGATAGTTTTTTTGTGAACAATCACGGCGGTACACAAGCCAGGCATTGACAACGCCCATGTCCACAAAGTGATGCACCATTTTCATGTAGTACTTTTTAGATTTGGTGGAAATCCGATAGTATGCTACAAGACCGTCAAGCAGATCTACTCCGCCCATAAATTTGTTATATGTAATCACAGCTTTTGGACAAGGAACAAGTATTTCCTTCTTTACTTTTTTGTCAAACCTTTTGACATTTGTGAGGGGCTGAGCGGATTCAAATGATGAGACTAATACCACACCCCTATTGTTCATCCACTTTACAGCTCTGATTTCTACATCGGTGTTTGTCACATGACTTTTTTTAAGAACAGAGCCTCTACCAAAATCATGTTTCATATCTTTGTCAGTAGGGAAGTTCAAGCCTTTGAATCGGTCACTCCTTACTGTGCCTAATGATTCAATGCCAATTTGTTTGAGCTCAAAAAAGAGAGGCAAGGAAGAAAACCAATTGTCGAAAAACAATTTGTGGTTCATATTTCTAGGTACTGAGTCAACAAGCTTTAGTACAATATTTGAACTCGCACCAATATCAGGGAACCCAGCAACAGGCTGTATTTTACCACAGTAGATCTCAAAATCATAAACCAAACCAGAAGTGTCGCACAAAACAAAAATTTGTAAACCCAATTTTTTGGGGTTTTTTGGGTTGTACTGCTTCAGACCGGATTTTCCCTTGAACGGGACTATTTGTTCATCGATGCAAAGAAACTCACTTTTAGCTAGGTTCCTAAATGTTTCCTGCAATGAGTCAACTAAGGGCCGGATTTTAAACAGCCTATCACGGTTGGGATCATCTCTTCTCAGTTTCGAGTTGTCGTTGCAGTGCAATTTTGATTTAATTTCCTTCCAGCGGTCCCTGCTGATCACATTTGCAATTTTATCTATCCTAGTACTCTTAGCCCAGTACATACTGGCTCTAGGAAGATTTTAAATCGACATCAAAATACAAACACCTAGATATTGCTCTAGCTCTGGAGTTGTCAAAATCAGGGGTTCGTTAGGGTTTATCTGTATAGCATACAGGTTAGACTGATCTGTAATGGTATTCAAAAGATCTTCGTCAAAAAAGTATTTGAAGTACTCAATTGGTGTATCAATTTCAAACTCGTCAGGTTTTGGGAGGGCACCTAGCCATGCAGATACCTCTTTTTCACTATCTTCTGGAGCGACATCTGTCCACAGTGGAAGGGGTGTAACAGGGGCATCTTCGACAGCAGGCTCCTCAGGGTGTGCTTCCTCGTCATTTTCTTCCTGAAGTATCTCTCCTTTTTCTGGTTGATTCGCAGTTTCGTCCTCACGTGAGTCATGATCTTTAACAAAAACAATATTCTGCATATAAACATGCAAAGGTAGGCCTCCTTGTGTAGGCCTATATTTACCTGTAGAAATCAATAAGTTACAAAATTATTATTGCATAAATAATAATTATTATAGGTTACAATATTTATTATTCCAGAACAAACTTTGGTCTTGATGCATGAGTTGGGCTGTTTATTTACCCAACTTACAATCCTCCCCTTTCAGCTACACACAACACACACTCACGAGCACACTTGCTTAGATAGGCTGTATATAACCTAAAGCCTACCACTTTGCTCCCGAGCAGCTATAATTCATTGCAGCCTAGTCATTCCAACTGTATTTGAGTCGTAGTCGGGGTCAGCATCACTATCGTCTGCCTTGCTCTCTTCACTTGATTCTGGAGGCAACAGTCCCAGGTCAGGTATGTCAGCTAGAATCCTCTTCGACCGACGCATCTAAAAAAAACACAAGTGAATTACTCCATGCTCAATATCACTAATTTAGTAAATAATGAGATAAAGAAATAAATGTGGAAATATGTTTTCTATTGGCTTCATTTTCCTTTATGGTCTGTTGTTGCAAAAAAAGAACAAACCAATATTCCGTTATGGCCTGTTGTTGCAAAAAAAGAACAAACCTATTTTAGGTTATAAAACTACCTTAATCAGGTGGAAAACATTAATCAACTAGACTAATCTGTAGCTTATGAACTAATAACACTGTCAGTATTTTTTTTAATCCGTGACTTACCTTTTTTGAGAAAAAAACAATTAAAATCCAGTAACCGGCTTATTTCTGAAAACTGTGTCACCAACTAACAAAATGGCTTATAAACAGCTTCAACTCAGCAGTTCTGCCTCTACATTATCACAAAATTTCCCACCGGTTTTTTGTGAAACTGTAACAACAGTCCACAGACCAATAAAAAATAGTTTTCATGGAGAAAAAAAAATTTAATTCGGTTTGTTACAAAAACACCCGCCCATAAGAGGTTAAACACATAAAGTAAGCCTTAAATTCCAACATCTTTTAGTTAAACCTTTTGAGTACTTACTGTTGAGCACGGAGTTTATCCATATAATAAAACTGCAAGTTTGAGTAAAAATACACATTTAACTGTAAGGTACAGGAACTATTACGTATGCGGTGTGTGATAACCGGTGTAAAGCAGATAGAAAAGACAAAAATAGTGTGTAATTTTTAAAACTGATTTAAAGGTTGTCGTAAAACCCAATTCCGTTTTTTCATGAAGTATGCTTCTCAGGTATGATTATATATAAATTATCTTGATCGGGACTACATAAAATATTCAACTATGACTCATAAATACCTCATATCACATTAAATTACAATAGACATAAGTATACTCTTTTGGGCCGAAGTAGGCTTTTGGACTCAACAATCACACTCAGCATAAATATATTTATTAGGAAATACATCCACATTAATAGGTCATAAAAATTACTTAACGGAGTTGGAATTTAATAGAAAAATAACATTCATCACAAAATTCAACAAACATACACTGACTTACGATGTGTATATTTTCTTAAAGGAGGAAACAAGGTAATATTAAGCCAAAGTCTTGAAAATATAAATAGTTTAATAACCGGTGTTTCTTATCTGTTCATCAGTGATTTATAGATACCGAAGTGTTTCCCTATAGCGTGGCACTTCTACTATACTCAAGAAACTTGATTCACTGCCAAGTCACATAGACAGCAAGAACTTAGGAAGGGCATTGAATGAGCGTTAAATAGTGTAACAGTTTACTCCACAGAACTGGTGTTTTTATCTGTTCATCAGTGATTTATAGATACCGACGTGTTTCCCTATAGCGTGGCACTTCTACTATACTCAAGAAACTTGATTCACTGCCAAGTCACATTCACAGCAAGAACTTAGGAAGGGCATTGAATGAGCGTTTAATAGTGTAACAGTTTACTCCACAGAAGTGGTGTTTCTTATGTGCTCATCAGTGACGTACGAGAGCCAAATTGATTCCCAATAACAGTCTATACAGGGTAATTTTACAGCATTAATTTCAAACTAGATATTATTATTGCATTTCTTTTTTATTACACAATTCACAATGTACAAAGTTCAAGTTACGTTCTTGAAATCTAAGCACAAGAAACAAAATGTGGTATTTTATGTATTTTGCTTCACATTATGTAGTGTTACGGGATTTGTAAAAGAGAACATTATAATGCCAACCATCGGATATAATTAGGTGTAATCCAATCTAGTGACAGCCTCTACATTGGAATATTGGTAGCTGTGCGGTAATTTGCCATAAGCATTTAATCAAACCTGTTTACATCACAACACAGTCACCAATTATTTTACGTTCCTGAGCCTAAATTAGTTATCCTTAATGCGATTAACCAGCATTAATAGCACAATTTTGGATTATGTTGTATATTACTGAGGATATAAATACATATGTGTGTATGTATGTGTATATATATATATATATATATAATTACACATACATACACATATATTTATATCCTCAGTAATATACAACATAATCCAAAATTGTACTATTAATGCTGGTAAATCGCATTAAGGATAACTAATTTTATATATATATATATATATATATATATATATATATATATATATATATATAAATCATGTCACTCACCTAAGAAAAACTTTCATTTCAAGCGGTAAAAAGCATTGGGATTAGTATTACTAAATTGCTAAGTGGATTTAACACAAAATATTCACCTCTCAGTCCTCAAAATCATATTACTTTATTATATTACTTCATCGATTGACGTGAAGACTTTGTGAAAAGGCTTGTACTTTTGACAATAAATATTAAAAAAAATTTTACACTGTCCTACTAGTGCTTAAGTAAGCTTGATAAGTAAACGTATCATCAAGTGCAAGAAAATTATAATATACCAGAGATAGTGTGTATAAAAGAGGAACTAAATATATTTAAGGATTTCTCCTATAATGTATAACTATCGTAATTTATAATGAGTCTAATTTGTAAACTGATGCACTTTTATTGCGTTTTGAGTTTTAATATATACTGTCCTATATTTTAGCCACTTTAATTGAAATAAATAGAAGAGCATTAAAAATTGTATGTATATATAAATATGAATACGATACATTTTGTATTATTTTAGGTCGGGAGATACAACCGCTTACTTTGCTATCTCTAAAGAATCAAATTTAATACTCGGCTTTGAAATAGTGCAATACATGGTTTATTCTTATTGCTTTATGTTTAAAATCCAACATGTCTTTTACATTTTATATAACTATACATTCGAATTATTTTTATAAAAAATAAACTCATATTCTGATTGTAAAACATATGCTCCGTCCATATATAGAAGACAAGGTTTGATCAAATTAGGCGTAGGTATGTAACATAAAATACTAACCTAAAGAAAGAAACTTTCATTGTTATTTACGCTAAGAAAATTATTTTCTTATTTGGAATTTCAGTTGTAAATTAATATTGTAATCTCTTGTTTTTTGGTCTTTTTTAAACACTTGAAACGTCATTGGAGAAAGTAATGGAGGTGAAATTATTCTTTTCGTCAAGAATAATAAAGATTGAAGGCGTATTTCAAGTAGTATAAATAATTGAGACAACAATTTGATTATCTTAAGTATATAATACACATTTAAATTATATTACGCAATATCCAGCAGCCTCCCTTGGCATCCAGCTGCGAAGGGTTGACACGTACTACCGACAAAACACAGATACCTGTAAGTGTACACGGATATTGAAGAACTGTAAACCTCTTAGATTGTGTAGATGTTGAAGAAGAAGGTTCCGAGCACGGCTTGGAATATTAATAGAGTCTACGTTATATATCAAAATATGATTTGTTTCAGTAAGCTTCTCCCAGTTCTACAGGCTGCTTAATGGAAAGTAAACTCCCTCATTTATAGTGCTAGTGTATAAGACTATTTTTCTTTTAATTACCAAGGCTATGTTTTTAAAGTTTTCATTAATATTTTATCAACTGGTTGTTTGGTAATCTTTAAAAGTGGAATACACATTGTTTACTATTCCAAGTAATGTTTACATAATTTCTCACGTTTTATATAATTATGCAATTGTAGTCTATGCAGTACATCATTTTGTTCACGGGATACCTAATAAAATAAATATTAGTAACTTAATGATAAAATGTATTATAGACATAGATATTTATTATAGACAATAAGTTTATGGACCTTTGCTTGCAAATACATAACAGTTGGAAATAAACTGCAGTTAAGAGTTTACCAATATTTAACAAACATAAAATATTATCCCAAAATAATCAGTTTTATAAAGTATTTATGCATCAAAAACTAATTTTTCTATATAAAATTTATTAAACAGAAACAACCCAAAACATAATAACATTAGAAAACAATTTCTTTAGTATAAGCTATGTAAAACCTCCAAACGAAATTACTAAAAGAAATGTTTTATCACTGTATCGCTCTTTTACATTTGAATAAAAAAAAAACATATAACACTTTATTAAAACAGTAATGTACAAAAAAGTTTTTCATTCTCTCCAGAGAGTAGAAAATATCATTTCTCTCCGCCTGTCTACACGCGTGTCTGTCTGCACGACATTTAAAGAACGAACGAAATATAGTCTTTACTTTTATATAAGCAACATTTAATGTGATGATGATATATGACGCTTTTTGGAAGATGACTCACTTTTAGTATGTAATAAAATAACTTTACATTGGTCCGAGGTGCAACCATCATTACCACAAGAAAATTGTTGAAGAAATAAATTCGTACACTAACTGAGTACAATGATATAGCATTTTAAAATGTGACAATAATACATGTAATCTAACCATAAACTTAGCTTGATTATATCTGACAAACAGAAGTTCCACTTGTTGAAGACAAGGAGATAAGGTATGTTATAATCAACAGATAAAACACATTATTCATTCAATTAGAGTATTTACGCCAGGGAGGATACTCAGTGAAACCTTTACTATTCGATTATTCTTACGCAAAATAAATTTTATATGAAACCTTAATCCAAAAGTAACCCTTGTTTTCCTTTTCTTACAATTTCTCGTTTCGTTTTGAGTACAATTGTGTATGGTCGTTATTTTAAAACTTTTTATATAAATCAAGTCTTAATTAGACTAAATTTGAGATATTAAATTTGAATTTATATTTGTACCTTTATTCATTCAAGACACACTTTTTTTAAAAGTCAAACAAAATAGCCTACATACAACAATGTTTGACACCTTTTACTAAATTTTGTCTGTGTGGCGTTTGGATACATCTTTCAAAAAATTAGTGCTTTCTTTATTATTTTCACACTATACTTCAACACTAAGATAAATATAACTGTATTAAATACTACATATTATACACTTTGATGAGCCTATACTCTAAAAAGATTAATTGCTATGGATTCTATTTCAAATCGTGTTTATTATATATATATATATATATATATATATATATATATATATATATATATATATATATATTTTTTTTTTTTTTTTAATAAGTAGTTAAACTGCAGTAAATTTTTCCCTCACTTTTTTATTAGATTGTATTAGATATTTGGATTATATGTTAGTATTTCTAAACAAAATATTTAATCCTGTAAAATAAAATTGGAATTTGTTACGTGGAACAAAAATAGATACATAATATTAAGTATTGCATTAATTTGAATATTATTATTATTTATTTGTATTATAGCAAAAAACAGATGATGAAGTTTTCTTATTCTGTTAAAGTTAGGTATATAAAACAAGTATTGGAAATATTCACAGTATCAACAAGTGCAGGAACATATTTCTGTGACGAAAAAGTTAAGAAATAAAGTTACAAATTAAAGACCGAAAGAGTAACCATTGCAATCTTCTTTAACGAGTTTTCAAAGTTCAAATGCTTGTACTTCATCACATTATGAATAATATATCAATAACGATAAATTTTTAGCACAAACAAAGTTTGATGTAATTTATTATTAGTAACAATCCTTTGGAGAACAAAAGATAGAAATTATATTTGACATAGTATTCAGTGCAGGTAACAACTTAGCTGTATCTTATCTTTTGTTGCTTAGATCCTCAAGTACTTGACCTTATTAATACACGTTGACACATAGTGAAAGTCATTAATATCAGTTCTTGTTTTTCCCAAGTCATACACTTGATATCAAATGTACGATTGAGATTATACAAATCCTTAAACTTAAATCATAAAACATTTAAAGTTTTATGATTTAAACTAACAATAGGTGTATGAAATCCCTTGATCGTTTGGTGTGTCTTCTAACATTACCATAATGCACCGTTATTATATGATGATATTTTATTAACATAACGTTAAATAGTTTTAAAACTAAATACTGATTGAAAAGGCCAGAAATAGAAAAGATAGTACTCTTTGGTTCGAAGAATACGAATTTGGTTAATTCATGTATTTTGGAGGTTTATGTTTATTTTTAGGATAGTTATTTTTGCATATTGGGTCTTATAAAGATTGTAAATTTTCCTCTTTTATATAATGGCAGGATAACCAACGGTAAACCTAGGCTTTGATAAAAGGATAACAATGGAGGAAATAAATAAATTCTTTAAGTGTTTCTGATGGCTCAGATGGCACTCGTGTTCCCCCTTCTATGTTATTTTTAGCTTGATCCTGGCTAGCTGACGAAATTAAACTTCATTTACAAACAAGGAATACAGTAAAAAGATTAATATTATAAGAACTATCTCCTATAAATTTGCTGAGCGGTTTATATAGGGGTGTTGAAACTAAAAAATACTTGAAAAAATATAGTTGAAATAGTAGTAAATGAAAAAAGTAGACAGATTTGACATACCAATTGCTACTGAAGAGTCTATAAAGAAAATTTTATGAAGCTGTGACATAAGCAAAGGATGTGGAATTGACTCTGCAGATTTAAAACATTTAAACTGCAATTGATAGAATAAACCCTGCCTTGATAAAAGCTCTAAACTTCTCGCCTAGAACCGGGGTATTTCCCAACTGCTTAAATACGTCTGTTGTGAAACCTATCGACAAGAAAGGTCGTAGAGCACATTGTGAAATTTATAGACCGCTTTATTCCCATGCATAGAAAAGATTTTTAAATTCATGTTGCTCAGTCATTGAATAAGTTCTTAGTAGAATGCTCTGTAATAAGTGATAGTCAATTTGCATTAAAAAAAGGGATAACTATTGATAGCCTATTCTAGTCTGTTGGAGAATACATTAATATACATATTGATAAAGCATGTTAAATTCTGGGTCTCTTCATTGATTTAAGTAAGGCATTTGATACTATTAACCATAAGAAGATAAGTAAGGTACTTGAAGAGGTGGGAATTACCGGACCTTTACCAGCCTGGTTTAGATCTTACCTCAGTAACAGGTCATTTAGCGTAAAGATAGAAAAAATACAGTGAAAATCAATTTTACAATCTGGGCGTTACACAGGGAATTAATTTGGGGCTGGTGCTTTTTATCTTGATATAAAAATATATTTAGAATTATAAACAATGTTAAAATATTAGGATATGCAAATGGGTTACTGGTTATTGCATCCCAAAAAACTTATGCCTCACCCTGGTAATCTCAATACATATTGTGATTGTACTAAAATTAAACTAGTTAAATTAAATCACATCCACGCTTTAAACTCACTAAAATTTAATACATTAAAATACGACTATGAAATGCAGAAATATTCTAACCGGATGGATTTTATGAGCAAACCCCTATAAGCCTCAGTACAAACACAAGCTAATGGAAAATTCCTGGTACTGTTTAGGTTATAACTTCAACTTTTATACTGAAATTAAATGTCATCATTGAGTTATTTTCACATAACATTTCACAAAAGTGCATAAACGTTTCAGAAAATGAAAACTAAGAAAAAGTTTACTACACTCTCAATACTGTAAATAAATTCGTTAATATTATACATACTTCACATATATTGTTAAGCGTATATAGGTATTTCATGAACACATGCATATTATCTCTACCGCATCTAAACCCTAAAACATCATCATATTATGCATATTCATGTTGATCTATACAATATTAACTGCAAACTAATTTTATTGTGGTAAATTTCTTTTATATATAATAGATTATATAAACATTTATAGCCGTAATAAATCTTTTCTTAAAACGCATTTAAATGGAGTTCTTTTAGTTAAATTGAGTTAATGTGTCAATGAAGAAATCCTTTATCCGTCTCTACACAGTTTACTTGGCTTTAAGAATATTGCATTCAATTCCAATAATATTCACAATTATTTATCTTAATGCATGTTAAGTTTTTAGGTAAGCCATTCATTGTACATATATACTTACATAATTAACCATTTACAATATATGCTGCTAATTTATGGTAATTGCATATAAAATACTTTTTATAATTATTACTAGATGTGAAATTTTTGCATACGTACTTTTACTTTTATTCAATAATATTAACTCATGTAATTATTCTTTAGTGAAACATTATTTTACGAATTTCCGATTTGTATTGATTTCTCCTGAACAAATTAGATTAATAATATATATTTCACAACAAGGGAATAATTAACCATCCGATTATTCTCCAAACCATATGTTTTATATTCGATTCTCTGTTTTCTGTATCAAGATAGTAGCATCCAACGTTATCGCAACAACCATCAATGCCAAAATTTGGAACACAGAAAGTTTGGTAAATGTAAAGAAATTATAGTAAATGTAACTGTAATTGGAGAATCATTTAGTGTAAGATTTTAAATAATCCTGTTAGTATTTAAAGTTTTGTATAAAATTTGTTCTCTCACAGATTCTAAACGAAATGTTAACAAAATATGTATTAACCCATTTATTTGATTATTTTTTTAGTACTTTATACAACATATAAATGATTTTGCGTAGATATGATAATAACTATAAAATAAAAAAAGTAAGGTAACGTCAAATTTTTTAAACCATGAATGTTTTATATTGTTAGTAATACTAATAAAGTATTAGCTATTACATCAAAAATTTATTTAAATTTCCTTTTTTTATCTCCTTGTAAAGAAAATCCACTAGAAAATGAACATGTGTGATGTAAGGGGTGGTTAAACTGTATTTTTTAATTAATGTATTTGTTTTAATAATGTATAATTATAATGGAATAATTATAATTATAATTCTTAGGAATGAATATTTAGAATATATTTTTTTGTTTTTCGAATAGAAATGTTAATTATTCTTTGTCCATCTAGATAGAAGAATATATAATAGTCTACAAAGCTTAATCCATTCTTAAACCATTAAGTAGATCACTGTAGTAATGCTAGTATTATAAAATACACTATAGCCTAATACTTCTTTAACATGAAATAAGATTTTCAAATACTAAAGCTGAGAGGAAATCTAAAAAGAATTGTATTGTAGTTCAATAAGTCATCCCTCCAAAACATGAATTGCAATCCCATGAATATTTATAGTAACACAAACGTTCCCTTGTAAAAGTAGAACATTTTGTAAAACACATATCCGCTACTAGGTATTTCGGAGTCATGGTAGGAAACGAATTACGCTTTTCTGTTTCTTAAAATGGTTCCTAATCACTATCATTATGTTTCAAGTTTCATTAGTAGAAGATCTTTCATATCCACAGTCCAGTGTGTACGACCCAACTATCGGTGTTCATTATGGAATAAGCTTATGTTTATGTTGTTCATAATTGTATTCCTACATTTTAGTTTCTTTAAATCTTTACATGAAACCGGTCTTAAAAAGTATTATTGCAAATGACAGTTACATTAGAAATATTTTATTTAAGTCGTCTTCCTCACTGTAATTATAGATAACCAGAACATTCATAACACATGAAAAACATTATATGAATTATGTTAGTCTGAAAATATCCAGCATATCGGTAAATAATACAAAAGTTTGATAGGTAAACTTAGGAAATCAATAAAGCCAGGAGCTAAAAAAAGAGAAACAATGACTTCAGGATCCAAAAACATTACTCTCTAAACTTAAAATCTATCTATTTTGGTATGGATTAGGAGATTTTAATATTTTTTACTAGATATTACTTATCTTTAGAATAGATTGTATGCCAAAAAGGATTATTTCTATAACGTACCTATTATTATTCAGTACATTACGTGGAAGATGTGGATAATCTATAGTATTAAAAGAATCTATCTACAGTAAATGTTCATCCGTTCCAAAGAATAATGAGGTAATAAGCTTAAAAACTAATATATGCTATTTTAGTTGAGCTAGATTTATCCACTACCATCTGGAAGTCAAATACGAACAGCCATACGGAAAGAAATACATACATTTTAATTCCCACATTCAAATATTTACAGAACATATTGACGTACGTGAAATCCTTAATGTTAATGAACACCTACAGTATATTACATGAAACACAACAGACATGAAACAGGTACACATAAAAAAAAGATTTTTAGAAGACACACACATGTTTTATAAGGTGACTTTTCGTACCATAAAATCATTGATTCTTATTTGTCTCAATCAAAATATACATGGCATAAAATTTATCTCATTATTAGAGGCTCAGGCTATAATGGAGTTATTTGATACACAGCCAAATCACATAGACATCACGTTCCTAAGAGATAAAATGAATGAGCGTGTCAATGAATAGGGCATCTTCATAAAAACGTTCATTCTTATCTGATCATCATTGATATATGGGCGCCAAAGTGTTTCCCGATAGTGGTGAACTCCGGGGATATAGGATCAAATATTTTTTCATTCCACTGATTTTACAACACACTTATAACATTTTATATGCATAAATGTAACTTTAAATTAGGTTTTTTTACATACTTTAAATGTACAGAGTTCTAACGAACAGAATAATTTCCTTTTTTTAAGAACTACGCACGTAAAGCAAAATGTAATATTTATTTCGGTGTGTGTGTGTTGCGTTACGGTGTTTGAAATGTAGAACATTACAGTATACTACTTGCGGATGTAATTAGATTTAATCCAATCTAGTGACAGATATTACATCTGAGTAATGGTGGTTGTGCAGTAATTGGTATAATTTGTTAAATCATGATGTGATTTACCAGTATTGTTAGTAAATCTTTGAATTTATATAACATGTAATTCATCCCATAGTATACATTAAATATGGCTTATGCAAGAGCAATCTAGACATTAATGGGTTTATACCATTATTATCCCGTTATATATGCAGACGCACATACTCTCAGATGTGGAATTGTTGAACTAAGTCCGTCAATGTATTTGCTCGCTATAAAGCTACTTTTGCACAAGCCGGGAGCAGCATACATTTTTTCTTTTGATAGGTAACAGCTATATTATAAGCTTTTGCTAACCAAATCCGTCAACGTATAAGCGTACATGACCACTTTAAAAATACGCTTGCACAATGTAAGAGAAACAAAAAACTGATACCTATCAACTGTGACATGTTTGGCGCTCCCGGCTTGTGCAAGTCTACCTTTAATGTAGTCGTGCTCGTTTATGTGTTGACGGACTTAGTTGAATCAATCATCGTTGGAGATTCAATGGATTGTTTCAATTAGTAGGTGAGATTTTTTATACGTATTTTTATACGTGAGGTTTTTTGTTATTTAACTTCAAATTTCAACATATACCGTTTTGTTATTATAAAAAATAAATCATTTATTTTATTCTTTCTCTTGTCTAATCAAACCTGAGAGTGAAAATTGGTTTCTTTACTTATCTAGTTTAGAGATAATAATAACTGTATATAGTATAGCGGCTAGCGTCTAAACATGACCTATACTTATTTGAGATTTTTTTTTTAAATTACGATTACTATCAGCCACAGACAACTTCTAAAACTTTTTGCTTTGTTTATATTGTATGTAGTATTAACTTATATGTAACAAATTAATTACATTTGAAAGTAAATAAAAAAATATTAAACTGTAGTCCGTGCGGTCATAAGTATATTAGAAAAAGTACATCTTAAACTATAAGTAAAGGATCTATGTAACATACTGACCATATATGCTTTTTTGTATAAAACTAATGTTGTTGAACCATAGCGTGCAATACATGTAACTTGGTTGAAATTAATATAGAGAATACAGCATAGTCTAATATATCCGCACACAAAATATTATCTTGACGTAATATTAATATTATGCCCGATTTACACTGTTAAAAATAATTTTACTGGAATTATATTATGAGGTTAGGAATATAAATAGAAAACGTTTTTTCAAGTAAAAAAAATATACATTTAGAGTGCAAATAATTACCAAATCTACAATTCTTAAGAAAAGTCACTAAATGTCTCTTAAGTGTATGAATATACAAACACATATTGCATATTGTAGTAAATAAATTTTTTCCTTTAATAGTGATATGCTAAGAAAAATTATTGTATATATATATATATTATATATATATATATATAATAATAATAATAATAACTTTTTCAAGTACACTTAATAGACACAGAATAAAATAAACAAACAAAAGAAGAAACACCTGATAATAAACATTCTAAATGTAAATACAATTTTGACATGTAAACAAGTTTTGATTAGTTGTTAATTTAACAATAATAACATAATATAATTTTGAATTTAGGTAAATTTGTATCACAATCTAATTATTCAAGTGGAAAACAATAATTTAGCGAAGGTTTAGTCCATATGGTTGTTTTTATTTTAATATAAGTTGGTGTGCCAATTCATTATTCCTTAAATTTAAATCATTTCTAGAGCTGTTTTCACAAGGAGTAATTTTGCTTAGAGCTTTGAGTTTGTAACAATCCTCAAAGCTTTTGTTATGGTGAATAGCGTGTAAGGCTACTGATTTTTGGTCGTCTTTGTGATTGATAGAAAAACGGTGACCGGTCATTCTTACCCGCAAAGAATTTGAGGTTTGCCCAATGTAGTCCTTGGGACAAAACCTACAGATTAGCTGGTAAATTGAATTTTTGGAGGTACAGTCCAATTTACCAGCTATGGGATAAGTTTTTTTAGTGACACTACTTTGGAATTGATCGGTCTTATCCATAATATTGCAAATACCACAACGTGGTTTATTACAAGGTTCACAGCCAAAAGATAAATTTTCATATTTTTTTCCAACATGAATTTTGGGCCTTACAAGCATATTCTTCAAATTTTTATATATATATGTGTGTGTGTGTGTGTGTATTGACTTTTAGGATCGATGATTTGTAAAAATCATCTATTTTATCCTCACCATACGACTAATTTCACAAATTGCTATTTTTACTTGAAATGTTATACATACGTTAAAATATTTTAAAGTAATTTAAACAGCAAGAAATTAGTTAACGCATATTGATTCTCCTTACATCGTTCCATTTTCATTTATTGCTACCATTATATTTTAATCTTTAATAATACCACAATAATGGACGTAGAATAAGAAGAATAGTATTATTAAAGTTCTACTAACAATAATAGAAATTGCAAGTAACGATACAAGTATAGATTTATCTATGTAATCAAGGATATCCACAAAATTCTATTCTCAATAGTGATGCAAATAAGCAATGAAGGTCATTCTTGAGCACATAATATTGACATCGTATACAAGAACTAATGTATTAACAGACTTTCCCATAGCTCTCCCTTGGTCGTAGATGAACCAATAACCAACTTTAAAGTCTGTGAAACCTTTATGTCAAGATGAATCACATATACGGATAGAATTTTTATAAGAAGGACCTGTGGTTTATTGAACACGAACACTAAGATTTACAAGGATGAATATATATTATGTCAATATTCAATTTAAAAATATGTAATCTGCCCCTTATAGTAAATGTTTAATACATGTTTATTATTTTCCAAATTTGGAAAATGTATTGCAATATACACTTAATTCTTCTTTTGAATACGATTTGTCACGTTTTGTCTCTTGCTTCCGAAGGTTTATAAAATATTTCATACTAATTGCACATTGTTATTAAAATGTAATAGTTGTAATAGAGTATTTTTGACAATTCTGTTGTTCTGTTTCTTTTATTATAGAGCTTACATGTGGTTTTTTTTAAGTAAACTTGAAATTTTGGGATTTATAAGCAACATTTTATAAAGGCATATGGTAAGCCCAATAAAATTTTGTTCTAAAGAATTGAAATTAACTTGATAAACTCCACAATCAGTAAAAGAATCGTGTGTCCGTTATTTGTGTTTGTTAATAATATTACTACAATCATATTTAATGTTTCATAAACTACAAAGGAGTAGGCCACGCTTTGCGTATCATGACAAGCTTTGCTCATTTTACTATCGAAATATCCTGTGGACAGGTACACAAAAAAGCATGGATCAGTTAATGCTCATATTATGCTGTTCCTAGTATTATAGCTTACGTCTTAAGTGATATTATGCTGTAAATTGCATATGCGGTTACCGTTCATTCACACCTACAAAAAACCATCATCTAAGAGCTTTCTATAAAGAAATAGAATTTCGCCCAAAACTTGTACAGACTTACATTCTTGAGATATCCCGGTGATAGTTTACCTTTGCTCAGCTACATGCCCATCATTAAACACAGCGATGCCCCTATAAAAATGAAGTTACTTACTAGTGAAAATGTCATACTTATAACTCAATTTTTATTGAGATATCCAGCCAACATCCACACAGACATAGAGGCAGTTGGATAGAATGACAAATAAGACATATTCTATTACTGCTCTTAGTGATAACTAAGTCAAACGGTATACTTCAGATTAACTTTTAATATCTGAATTACCTCATATTTTTTCTTCCCAGTTTTTAGTCTCCAAAGTTCCTATCCCTGAAGTGAATTATATGTTAAGAAGATTATCAAATTCCTTTAAAGGACTATATAATGATTGCACAATTCTACTACTATTTATTTCCTTAGCACTCTCAATAGTGTTTCAGATTTCCTCTATTACTAAAATTAATTAGTGCAATCTACATTTTGGCTGGAAATTATAGATAATTCATATGGCTTATTTATCTACACATCAAGTAAAAACGAATAGTATAGTTCCGTGATATCTAATAAGCTGCAGTGAAGGCTGCTGGTGATGATCAGATAACGTAGGGCTCACAGATGAGCAGTAAGCCCTGTAACATGTATTCAGTTAACTTTTTTAGAACTGCATAAATATTTAAATTGGCATCGCGGAACAGTTTTGAGAGTGATTTCAAGTTTTAAAATTTATCCATAATTATTTTTGAATAAAGTAATATCCTTCCCTTATTTGTATTTAACTCAAATGGCCAAATCCTGCTTTCTCCCACAGCTACTAGAAAAAATCAAATGAAAATGGTAAAGTGTGGCTAAATAATTAATTTACAGAGGAGTGAGATTAGAGAGAGTGCGTGTGTGTGTGTGCGTGCGTGTGTGTGTTGTGTTTGTGTGTGTTCGGTTAGGAACAGTGATACGTGATGGTCAAGGATCAGGTCGCCTGGACCCAACAGTGATAATGATCTCCACCTCTGATACACCTAATTGCAATAGCCACTCAATGATGTGGCTTTTAAAAACTGATATGGATTGAGCGTTAAATAAATTATAAACAAGAAATTATCTAGAAACATTTCTAAATATTATACTGGTTACTTATGTGTTGAAAAATTTAAATTAATCACTCAAGATAACAAACACATACATACTTACGATAAGTATATTTTCTTTATGAAGTCAAACAAGGCAAAATCAACCCAAAGCCTTGGAAAGATAAAGCATAAAACAGTTGGCTATATAACATCTATATTTCTTATCTGGTCATCAGTGATATACGGACGTCAAAGCGCTTCCCATTAGTTGCAAATTTTGGCTATACTCGAGTAATTCGATTCAATGCCAAGTCATATACAGCAAGAACTTAGGAAAGACAATGAAAGAGCGTTTGATAATGTAACATTTAACTCCAATAAATTATTGTTTATTATCTGATTATCGGTGATATACAAGCGTCAAATTGTTTTCCAATAGCGGAGGACTCCTATAGTCTATGCTGAAACATTATTCTTCATTTTATTTATCTTACAACATTAACTTCAAAAGAAATATATATATTCCTAATCAATGCACAGTGTATAAATTTCAAGTGTCAGAGTAACTTTCTTGAAAAATAAGCATATGACACAAAATAAGGTAAACATATGTTTTGCCTTACATTATGTTCTGTTACGTTGTATTTAAAGGGAAACATTATAATGTACAACTAACGGATATAATTAGGTGTAATCCAATCTAGTGACAGCCTTTACATTGCAATATTGGTAGCCGTGCAGTAATTTGACATAACCATTTAATCAAACCTATTCACATCACAACACAATCACCAATTACGTTCCTGAGCCTAAATTAGTTACTCTAAATGCGATTTACCAGCAGTGATAGCAAAACTTTGCATTAATGTTATATATTTACATAAAACTTTGATAATAAATATTATATTATATGCATTAGAAAAAAATTATATTAGATTTCGAATTGGTAATTAGCATTACTCAATGAGAAATAAGTTTACTAAATTTCTTCAACGTAAAATATTTATGCCTCGTCCTCGTAATCATAATTAGATTTGGAAATTGCAATACATAAGAGAAATTTAACTTAGATTAATTTAAAAATACGCAGATTGTAGTGATTTTATGTTTAAAAATACTTTACAATAATTTCTAGTTGGTTATATTATTATATAGTTATTTATTTTTATTTAATGTAACACATGTACGTTAGCTTTATGAAATATATTAAATGATCATTATTTAGATTTATATAATTATATAGATCGATGTCATAAGATTATAGAAAGTCTTGTAATTTTTACTATTGACATTAAAAGTGTATTAATTATGTTAGCTAACATTAACTTTAACATGTGTTAAACACACAGTCATTAAATGAGCCACTACCATACCACTACACCACAGAGTCCTTACTTTTTACAATCTAATTAATTTGTATTTGGCCTTATCTGTCACATATGCGTACACTTTGGATAGCGCTATCACCCAGAAAGTGAGAGATCCGGTTTCGAGTCCTGGCGGAGCAAGTATAATACATACAGTATATATACATTTTATCAGATAAGACAGATAGAGATTTTGATTTTTAATTTTAAGAGTCGAATAAGTACGGCGAATCTATTTTACTTCATTTGAATTGGTTTTTAATAAATATAATATTTATTCTATAGTTTAACCCTTTAAATTCAACAGTGATATATATATATATATATATATATATATATATATATATAATATATATATTCTATATATATAACATCATCTAAAACATCGTAGACCACGAATAAATAATTTAAAATCTAAGTTGGATTCCAAAACCCACATGTGTTATTTTATTGATTTGTTCAACAACATAAACTCATCTGTTGAACCGTAAATAAATAAGAGTGGATGCGAGTTTAATCACTTGTATCTGACACTTTTGGACGGCAGTAACAATAAATATTCAACTACGGCACTTGAAATACCTTTGATTATAAGTTAATACAAACAGACGGAAGTTGCCTCTATTTGACCAAATGGGGTTATGGAGACTTAATGTAAATATTATTTATTCTTGCAACAAAACCTAAAATCAACCAGTAAAAACTGTTATATACATTTTGAATCTCCCAACCATGGATATGAAAATAATATATTTCTGACACGTTTATAAAGTTATTAGGGGTCGCTCATATTACATTATAAATGCTTTCTCTCAAAAAGGCTTCAATTTTGAATATTGTGTGTAAAACCTACGGTAACTGCCAGTATATATATATATATATATATATATATATATATATATATATATATATAAAGCCGCTTACCTTGCAATCAAAAGAGTATGGTTTTCTTGCTGGTTTTTAAATAGTGCAATACTCTGCCTCTACTTCTTGTGTCCTTTAAAAATTCTAAATTATTGAAGATTATAAAATTTAATTAACATAAATTAAACTAACAAATTTTAATACCTAATTTATTACAGTTGTCATCCATATGAAAAGATGGTACATGCTCCAATACATTACATGTTATTGCCTCCCAATCTATGTTTAAAATATCGTACTTTTTCCTCGATTCAGACTAGGAATTATATCAGTATTTATACACTTACTCATTTTAGTATATATCATACAGAAATGGATAAGATGTTCTCTCGATGACTTTCTGTCATAACAATTGCATTTAGTGTCTTTTACAATCTTCACGATTCCAATACTTATTATAATCACGAATTTAATGCGCTCGCTTGTTTCCTGAAATTGTATCAACGGAGAGATCGGTATGTTGAATAAAGCTAATGCCCAGTACGTCCGTTGTTGTTTCTTCAGTAATTTTAAATATGCTGTCCCACAATTCATCCCAGAGACAATAATAATGTCCATGTATAATTTCGGTATAATCGGTTTAATAGTTTATGCGTGAAAATAAAACAGAAAAAATCGTTGTCGCATTTATAGTATTACTATGATTGATAAAATTTAAAGTCGCGATCTCATCTAAAATGTAAGATCCATCAACATATAAAATACAAAGTTTCATTAAACTAGACAGTGTTTAACATAGAATACTATCCGAACTTATTTAGTTTACCATAATTACTATGCTGTGAAATTTACTTGTTTTAATAGGTAGTTTATTACAAAGTACAATAAAATACTATAATACATACGTAAACATATAATCACATGCTAAAAGTTGTATAAATTTTAATCCATCCAACACTTGAAAAGCAAATAACCACATATTTCCAATCTATTTATTTTACCTTCGGGGTTGACCTGTTTATTTATTATCCTAAAAACGCAAAAATTTAAAAAGTAATGAAGGGAACTTCTTCTTATCAGCAAATATATACAGATCGAAGAAGCATTTGAACAGCATAAGTTATAAAGAATAAAAAGTTAATTATCATGCGTACATAAGGCATAATTTAATTAAACTGAGTATCCGTCAAGCACCCTCCCTTCGAAGGGCCAGCACGTACTACTGACCAAAACATGTATATAAACTTATTTAAGAACAATAAACCTCCTAGATTTATTGAAGGGGGACGTTCCGAGCAAGGCTTGGAATATTAATAGAGTCCACGATATAAATCAAAATATGATTTGGTTCAGTGCTCCTGGTAATACAGGCTGTTTTAATGTAGAAAAGTTCTCCCTCATTTGTAATGCTAGTGTACAGGAATATTTTCATATGAAGTACCACGTCTATGTTTTTAAAGTTATCATTGATTGTTTATCAACCCTTTGGTTTATAAAGAGTTATAAATGGTAAGAAACTATATTTGTGTGTTTCAAAGCAATTTTCAAATTCTTGTTGCTTTGAACATTTCTCTCTTTTGATGTTTTATAAAATTATGAAAATATTCGGTGTGTTACATAAATATTTAGACAGAATAAGCAATATGTAAATATACTGCTAAGTAGCTTACTGAATATGTATTACGGAAAATTGCTTTTATGCACCATTGCTTGCAAATAAGTAAAGCTTTTGTTATCAAGAGTGTATTTCTAAAGTGTACCGGCAAACAATATCCATATTCTGTAAACTACGAAAATACTTTTTGTGATAATTGTATTACAAAGTTACGTATCTTAAATTATGCATAATGTTAATGTACGTAACACTTCACAACCACATTATTTAAGAAATTAATTCCCCATGGACCACGGTTTCATTTTATATCCTATAAAAGCATACTAAATGCTATAAATACATTAATTTTATATTAGTTAGTGATAGTTACAACATAAAAAAATAGTTGGTCGATCGTCAGCTATGTTTTCGTCACCAGGGACTGGAAAGTATCATCGCCTGCGTATATGTGTGTCTTTCCCCACGAATGTCATAAAGACTTAGGGTTACGCATAAAGCTTAATTTCTGTATAGAAAATATCTAGTAAAATGATGATACATCTACACTCGTTAGACTTCGGTTGAGCTTTAGTGAATAATTTTTTACATTGCGCTTACTGGTAACCATCATGACAACGAGACATTCTCTGACAAAAAGATTTATAAACAAACTGAGTACAATGATACGGCATTTTAATATTTGATGATAGTATATGTAGTCTAACCATAAAAATTGAGCTATTGATTTTTATATAATCTCTGTGAAATATGTTACACGACACGTAGTGATATCAAACAAACTGAAGTTAAATCAGCTAACTGATGACGATAAATTTGAGGTGTGTATTGTTTCCCAGGTAATAAGGTATATACATTGACTTTTAAAATATGTAGAGTTTTAAAACCTTCCACAGTCCGTAGCCACTCTTATGGGAAGCTCAAAAAGTTAGGCAAAACTGATTCGTGAAAATACTTGTAGCGAAATTTGTAAGGATTTCAAAAAGATTCTTAAGAAGTGAGACATGGAAGTGATGAATAGATAGAACAGAAAAAAGATCGAAATAATGTTATTTTCAGTTTATGTTGACTGGATTCTTGTTCAAAAAGTAAGGTTTTGTGAAAATTACAAATGGATGACGCTGATTATTTTTAGATCCAAAATATATTATTGCATTTGGAAAAAGGCTGTAAATACCTTTGATTTGCATTAAGTACATGTCTTCAGTTAATAACAATATTTTCGAATCTAATATTTAGTGAGCAATCTACTTTGGTTCAGAAAGTTGTTAGTAGTAATATAATTGAATTAAGTAACTTAAGTTTACAATATACATATATTTGTATTTGTTTTGGCATACTTTAAGTGTTATAAAAATTGTTTCCGTAACAATATTCACGTAGTCAAACATCTTGAGATCTTGAAAGTAATAGAAACGCGAACGTTTTAGTTACCTTTACATTTTCAACACTAGGTTATTAAGTTATAATGTCAGCAGTATTACGATATATCAGTAATATAAAGTACAGTGCAAAGAAAATATCTAAGAAGAAATATCCCTCTATTTTAATGTATTGTCCATCAAAGTAGACAAAAAAGTTGAATTTCAGCAAATTGTACACGAGAACTTATAAAGTAACTCTAAAGATTGGAAATTAATTTATTTTAAATTACTAAAAATGTCAGAAAATTAACGCTTACTTTCATCACTATGGTGTTGTTTCAAAAACAAATACTTCCTTTGAAGCAAAGCTTAAACACTGGGTTTGATGCGTTTTATTACAAAACCCTGTGCTCTAAGAGGAATAAAATTTAGATTTTAATAAAATTTTTCTTTGTAAAATTAAAAATGTCTTATAATTTTTACAAAGGTTCAAACCGAAAGAAATTAGTGATTTTAAGTTGAAGAGCAGATTTGCTACTTCTCAAATCATATCTGTTTATATTTTCGTAGGCGTGTAATGTTACATTATTAATGCCTTTTAGCTTAGAAAAATGTTAAATTTTTACTGATGGTGTTCCCCGGAATGTACATCGAGAGGTATTTCATCTCTATGAATAATTACTGTAATGGTGCCCTGTCATTCTAATACAAAGAGTGTTACAGTTCTGGCATACCTAACCCAAATAAAAAAACACAATTACAATTTAGCTTATATTTAGCCGAAGTTTCTTGATTACAATACATTTTTCCTTTAATTATAGGTTTTATTAACTGTGTTACTGCTAAAATGTTGACTATAGGACATGATATTACATGTACAAAAAAGTGGTTTTAGAGAGGGTTTACAACCGTTAAATTGTTTTTCACGATTTCTCTGTTAAATTTGGTCTTTGACTAATACATTTGTAAACTTTGGTTGTCTTGGAAATATCTTTTGAAAATATATCTTTAATTTCCGATGATGATTGAAGAATATGAAAAGCAGTTTTGATTATTAGGTTTATTTTGTGAAGTACAGGGTAGAATTTTGTAATACATTTAGGTTCATCAAGAAGAAAAGTTTTGTTACCATTAAAATTTCTCAACCTATTAACGTGATGTTTTATAAGTTTGTCAGGATTATTTAACTTTTTGCATGTGTTTTTGTGGGTTTGTTAATATAATTTGAGAAATCTGGCTCTTTGCCACATAAATTCTTTGCTAGAATCGCTTAACTTTTTTGAACATGTGTAGGGTGACAGCTTATTAGCTTATAATTTATGTACTGTAACTTTAATTTTGGTGTTAAGAAAGCCTTCTCAAAAAAGCACATCTAGATCTAGGAAGGCAATGATAGTGCGAAAATACTTCCTGAAATGTAATATAGAAAATTTGTTTAGGGAATATAGAACATATTTTAGATCTTCACCATGTTACCATATAAATAAAATATCACCAATGTAACGATATCATATCACAGTAAGTTTGTTTTTGGGAATTTAAAGAAATTTTGTTCTTATATACCCATAAACATGTTCCATAAGATGACGGTATTCGTGTTCCCATGGCTATACCTTTTACTTATAAATATCGATTATCTTGAGATTAACACGGTTCATTGTCAGGATGTAGAAGGTTTTGAATGTGCAGATCTGGTATCTAAGAAATGTTTAGTTGCATGTATACCTTCATCGTGTGGTATGGTCTTATACAATGATGTGACATCAACTGTGACAAGGATTATATGTCTTTGGTAAAGGTTGGTTAATGTGGCAGAGATTAACAATGCACCAGTATTCCATAAACTGAAAGTAGTATAACTAAAGGCGGCAGTTGGTCGTCTACGTAACCTGATATTCTTTCAGTGGATCCCTCAGAACTAGCAACAGTTGGGCTTCCTGGTAGTGGTCTGAAACTTAGAAGCTGGATTCTAAAAATGTTTTTTTTTTCTTTGGTAGGGTCTTTCTGCAGTAATTGGTTTCATATTATTGGTAACTTCATACTAATAAGTAATTATGTTTTGAATTACAATTTTGTTACCTTTATCTGTCAGCAGCATAGTAAAACTGTTATTTTTTTTAAGCAATTTAATAGATTTTATTTCCATTTTCTTAAAATGATTTTTATTTCTTATTTATATATTTAATTATATTTTATATTTTGTGTACTTACATACAAATTTCTCACAACGAAAAGTGAGAAAATCATAATTTTGTAAAAGGTAGGGCGTATAAAACAAGTATCGGAAATGTTTGTACTATCAACTAGTACAAGAAAATATTTCGGTAACGAAGATGTAAAGTTTCTAGACTAAGCTCGTTTCATTCATAACATTTCCCACTGACTGATAGACATGCATATATAGCATGCATAAATATAATTTAGAGAGGCTGTTGTGTTTATACTGTTACTAAGCTTGTTGCTAATATGTTATTGTCTCGTTGCCAACATGTTATCCATTAAAGCTATCGTAAAAATATTCTCCAACTCTCAGGTATATCAAATATATGATTTAGATGATAGTGATATGCACCATTATTGAAATTAGCGTGTCCTATTTAGAACTAAAATTTCGTAAAAATTACAAAAATATTGCAAAATATATAGTGCAGACGAACAGGCAGATAGACGTACAGACGGAATTAAAATTTGTCTAGCCTTATGAGGTAGACGATTAGTTACCGCTCTAACAATTGAATGCAGTACTCTATATAATGCCTTTAGGTAACTGTGACTTTATAATCTTGTACAAATATATGTAAAAATGGTAAAAACTTGTAACAGGAAACAAATGGAACAATGTTGTTACATATATAATGCATTTATTCCAGAAAAAAATAACTTATAATAAGGAGTTGAAGGGAGATAGTTTTATGGGTGAAAATGTTTTTTTATTTACAGCTAAACAATGCATCTTATTATAGGGGTTCGGATAGCACTATCTTTACTGTGTTAAATTTGAAATATTGATGACCCGTTTTCTTAGAAACTATTAAAGTTAAAGAGGCGAAATTGTTGTTGATACTTGTATATCATGTTATAAAGATTTTAACACAAGGGTTTCCTTTTAACTTTTTTCTTTACATTTTTATGATTTTTTAAAAATGTTATCATAAAAACCCGAAAAAAGCTTTTTTCTGGAGTTTTGAAAGTTCTCGCTCGCCCGTTTGCACTCGCAGTCTGTCTAGTTCACTCATTACTAAAGCTGTGTTTTTACTAATAGTCATTCCTTCAAGACAAGGCACCTTGTGGCATTTACTCTGTTAAAACTTAAAATGGCTTCATAAACACCAAACCCCAAGGTTTGTAGACCTACAAACACCGTTTTGGGTAGTCGTGACCAAATTACAGCATTGACCAAATCATTGGGATTTTGGGACATACCATGCAGATTTTGTAATTTATCTTTGCATGTACAGAATCCACTTACAATGGCCACATCAATAACACAACCTGTATCGACACTTGTTACAGTCACAACTCCATTATTTGATGTGTGCCCCCTCTTTTTCCAGGTGCCATCTACCACAGTTAGTTCTCTGCTTCCACTTCCATCATTTTCCTGAACAGCTTTCTCAATTGCTTCCTTCATTACAACTTTACAAACTTCCTTAGTGACTTTGCCAATAACTTCATTGTACCGAAAGAATCTTGCAGGAGGGTTCGGAAGATAAAAAGCGCACAATGTTTTAGCCGCAGATTGTCCCTTACGTATAGTGCGTAAAGCATAAACCAGCCTAGTGTTTATATCATGTAACCTGGTATTCAATGTCTGTTCTGAATTGCAGTACTCTACTTTGGAATCGCACTGTGTACAATGCAGCTGGCAGCTTGTCGCTAATTCACAGAGCATTTGTACTGTAGGTTAGTTTTGCGTCACAAAACCTACAGGCACTAATTTCTAGGAACTTACTCATAAGTGACTCTATATCTACTAGGTCATATATGTTCTCTGCTTCATACTCACTGTAACTTAGTTCTCTATCACCTATTTTCACCTTTGAAGAGCTTACACTAGGTAAGTCATTTTGTTATGGGGTTAAGCCTAGGAATACTTTTGAATCAACTTGTTGCACTTTCTGGCTTGTGTTTTTGAAGCCCAAAATTCTTGAACACACTTTTAAGACTCGTAATTTTACTTTATTTTATTTATTTATTTATTATAACTATTTATCACTGAAAATATGTTATAATATTCACAATATCATAAGACACAACACAATAGCCTATGTTTGGTAAACAAACAGATAAAGCCACAATAAAACAGCAGAAACAAAATTGTCTTGTTTATAAACACTCAGAACTACCAACCTAACACATTCAACAGAAAAAGAACTTACTATTGTGTACTATATAAATTTCATTGCAGAAAGTATAAGTTGTTGCTTAGCAATTTGCTCCTGTCTTGTCAATTCACGGCAGACTTAATAAAAATTTGGCATAGACGCATGACATAAGTCCACTAAAAGTAGAATAACTTTTTTTATAAATTACAGATTTTGATGGGAGTGGTCTTAATATTTTTGTGACATGAATATGAACACAAATATCTAATAAAATAAAAATGCATAAAAAAATATTTTTCTGCCATCTGAACCCCCAAAGACTTAAATATCGGCGAACAAATTCTACAACTTATGTTGTGGCGATTATGTTCAAAACTCACAAATGTTTCATAAAAATTCAAAACGACAGTTTTAAATTTCTTTTTCTTTCAAAAATGAGTTGAATACTCCGAAAAAGTTTGGGTTGAATACTGAGAAAATATACTTTTTACTAATTTTTAATATATGTACTTTACTTTTCATCAACAGACGCAGACTTAAAAATATAAAATTTTAACTTTTAAGATATATAACTTATAAATATAAACTAAATATAAAGTTAAGTACTTTAGTAAAAATGAAGCGGTATGTACCGAGAAAATTTGGTATGTTCTGTTTATTGTTAAACGTTTTATTAAAAATATATTTATAAAAACTTCATTCCTTAGAAGTCAATGAAAGATGGTATGAATTAAAAATTTTGTTATTTTAAAATTTTCGGCTCTTTTTGGACAGACAATTTACACACAAAACTAGTCTACACGGCTATCTCATTCATGACATGGAGACAAATGTAATATCACCGGCTTCACTGAACTACCACAGGACAATCGTTCTCTATCATCTGTACCTCTGGTATATGTAAATTTGGCACCGACATTTGTCGAGAATTATTTTAATAAAAGAAACTCCATTCAATGTAGTAACTTTGTCTCTATATCAAAATTTGAGTAATGCTGGGGCAACATTTTTTATATTTAAATATAAAGGAGTAATATACTATTTGGTTTTATTAATTTTTCAAAAAATGTTTTAAAACCTTTAGGAGTTTTTGTGATTATTGGAAGGATAAGTATGTTGAGTCTTATACAAATTTTAAATCGTGTTATTATACTTTCGTAGTTTTCTCTTATTTAATGGTAGAATTACACATGGTAAAAAGAAATAATAAGTATACGTAGAAGCAATAATTACAGTAGGATCTCGCAAATCCGGCTCTATATCGGGATTTAATGAGCCAGATTACAAAAATTGCCGAATTATAGGAGGTTATGTATAAGAAATAACACACAATACTTACACAGTACTATACTTAATTAAAAAACATATTTACAGATCGTACAGACATTATAATTTAACATTGAGAAAATTCTGTTAATTGAGAAAAAAACCAGGAAATGGAAATGCTTACTTAATCGTGGCAGAATAAACGTTAATAATAGATTTGTACTCTTTTGCACAAAAGTAATGTTATATCACACTTTCCTGACGTCTCTTTAGCGTGAGGATGTCAACCGCAGAACCGCCATTTTCCTCAGCCAGGTGATTGCAGTTGTGAAGGCACTCAGAGCTATGTTGAGAGTGTGTGTGTGTGTGTTTGTGTGTGTGTGTCGGTGTTTGTGTGTGTGTCTGTGTGTGTGTGTGTGCGTGTGTGTGGGCAATGCTGCCGAGTCCACCTCTATATCGTCACCGAAGTCGAGAACTGCTACGATAACGTCGTCAGTCATGATCTGGTATTGTTCTTCTTCTTCTCCGTCAACCAGGCTTCTACGTTAGCTATTGTCAGGTCATTATGATCGTCCACAAGATGTTCTATAATTGCTTCTCTAAGGTCTTTTAATTTATCATCTTTGTGTTTTGTTGTATACCACCGTTACCTTTCTTTTTCTTTTCGTAAGCCTGCAATACTTGTAGTGAGGGCCATACCTTTTTCCACAAACAAACAACTGTTTTGTTCTTAACCACGCACTTGCTAGGTTAAACACACCCTCTTTGAGGTTAGTTTTTTTCAATGCCTGGAAAACACTTCCCTCTTTAGATAAACACTTCATAAAAGACTCTTTTTGTAGCTTGTTTTCACAGTTTGAATTACGTTCTGGTCCATTGCTTGAAGCAACGGAGTGACATTTGGAGGCAAATATGCGCAGATGTGACCACAGACCTTAATTCATCTTCATCGGGATGGCCAGGACAGTTGTAAAGAAACAATAAGGCTTTCTTAGGCAGGTATGGTTTTTTAGAAAATTTATGACCGATGGAACAAAGTTTGTGTGAAACCATTCACTGCAGCATGTTTTGGTCATCCACCCCTTAGTTTTATTTGTGTACAAAACGGGCAAATTGACACTGTTAAAAGTTTGGAGTTTTTTGGATTTACCAATGAGCAATTGAGGATTGTGAGTGCCACTAGCATTGGGACAAGGCACAAAATGTATCCCGTTGTAGCTATTTTACGGCCAGGAGCTCTGGCTTCGGCTCTATGCACAAATATCTTTTTAGGAAAAATGCACTAAAACAAGCCACTTTCATCGGCATTACCTGATCCGCGCATAGGCCCATTTCATCGATATTTTTATAATTTCTTATTGAGCAATTAAGGTTTCAACAGAATCTAAATCACATGAGAGTCTTTCACCAGTAAATGGTAGCAATCTAATTCCAAAACGCCTTTTGAATTCATCCAGAAAACCAACACTTGCACGATAGTAATCTTTTTTTTATTATTTTGTTGTAAAAGATCTTGGCATTTTCAATAAGAATGTCACCTGAAATATATATATATATATATATAATTTTACAACACTAGTCACTATTTCTAGACATACATAATAAATAAATAAATATAAATAAATATATATATATATATATTCACAGACACATACATTCCATTCCAGTTAAAATTAATTTTACTGGTAATAGTGACCAGTGTAATTTTAAAATTTTATATCGCATATTAATCGATTAAATTACATAAAATTTTGTTTCAGACACATGTAGAGCACCACAGTATATGTAAATTAGTCTTATTCAATTTAATATTCGTAGAAAAAATTCATTTTTAATACTACATTATTTACAATAAAAATTAGTTTTTCAAATTTCTAACTTTTCCACAATATATATGTAATTTTGGGAATAGTGTTATTCAACTCTGTGATTTCTAATTAAATGTTTATTTTTTATCGCTTTGTAGGATTATAAAAATAAATAGGGGTGATTGATGAATAAATGAACGTAAATAATCAGTTCTCTGTAAGTCAGGACAAGTTTTCCAGCGGTTGGTGAAAACTAATTATAACCGTTACATTTACTCTTGAGAGCTGTGCAAATAGAGCCTCATGACCTGGACCTAAATTGTAAAATGGAAGCTTTAATTAAAAATAGATGAGTGTTTGGCAAATACATTATTTTTGTTATGTAATATTTGAAGAGTTGTTCCCTTTGATAGTAAACAGAGTTTCCAGTATAAGCTCGATTGAAATTCATAAAATATTTTCAATCATAACTCATTAAAAGTAATATATTGTTAAAGTTTTGTGTCATATGCTATTAGAATCATATAATGTACAATGTATATTAACTCATACTTGCCGAAAGGTTATTTAACATGACACGGTACGACGTTATCGTTATATTTTTAGCTCAAGTTTTGAAGCTAAAAATTTATTTTATTTTCATTTTTAGTTTTGAAGCATACCAGAGTATATAAAAACATAGCTACCTAAATACGTTAACTAATATGCTTTTTTTAGCATAATATGTGTATTACACATATAATTGTTTTGATGTATTAATATGTACGTTATGTAGTTTCTTACAATTTTAAAAAAGAAGACTAATATACTATTTGCACCTATTCTTTAAAACTTCAAAATAATAATTTATTATTATGTTATTTCTTTAATATAACGAATTTCCACGATTAATACAGTTAATATGATGTTGTTATTTACAAAGTTTAGTTATTCCCCAACCCGTAATGTCGATAAGCGTATGTCGGCAGGGATCAGCTTCATGCAACAAGATTACCTGCACATAAATCACTCAGGGTCACAGTACGGCTTGTCCCTGACCTCGCACCGGTGTCAAATGTAATCAGCTAATACAGGATACACAGTTCACCAAATATTTTCTCAACCTGTATATACCTATAATTTGGAGCAGATAATCTGTTACTCTAATATGGGTTCTACTAGAAGAGGGTCGATACTGCTCATATAGGTTAGGTATTAGTGTCCTAGTACATTTAACCCATATATACCCAGAATATGAAGCAGATATACTGTTACTCTTACATGGGTTCTACTAGAAGAGTGTCGATACTGCACCGATGGGCTCATATAGGTTAAAAACTTTAATATAGATAAGAACTCCTCATTAAAATAACGCTGTTATCCCTAAGTATTAGTGTCCTAGTACATTTAACCCATATATACCCAGAATATGAAGCAGATATACTGTTACTCTTACATGGGTTCTACTAGTAGAGGGTCGATACTGCACCGATGGGCTTATATAGGTTAAATATTAGTGTCCTAGTACATTTAACCCATATATACCCAGAATATGAAGCAGATATACTGTTACTCTTACATGGGTTCTACTAGTAGAGGGTCGATACTGCACCGATGGGCTCATATAGGTTAAGTATTAGTGTCCTAGTACATTTAACCCATATATACCCAGAATATGAAGCAGATATACTGTTACTCTTACATGGGTTCTACTAGTAGAGGGTCGACACTGACCACATGGGCTTAATATAGGTTCTTTCTTATCATCAGTAATACAATTTATATCACCTCGGAAATACGTACCTGTATGATTACTATTCACACGATCATAATTACGATTACTATAAGCTTAAATTCCCAGATTTTATTTATTTTTCAATTAGAAACTTACTTCCGGACGTTATCGAGTTCGATTAAGGGTCTTATAAATAATACCCTGTGTATTGTTATTCCGATTGCTGTAAAAAGCTTTTGCATCCAGTAAAATAAAACATTTATAGTAATAATATTTCTAAAAGTATATTTTTAAATTCATTAAGAGTACAATATTTGTGCATTGTTCCTTTAAAATATGTAGATCCTCCTGATTTACAACTGTTAATAACAACAATTCTCTAGGCCCTGTTTAAGATAAAAAATATAACATTCTATCAATTTCAATAATTTTGTAAATATTTTTATTCTCCTCACTTCCGTAGATAAGGTTTCACAATGATCCATTAGTATTAAATACCAGTCTTTAGTGTTCGTTAAAGACTGAGAAGAAAATATATCACAGCATTTGATAACTAGTCCAAAGACAAGATAATCAATATATATATATATATATATATATATATATATATATATAAGTAGATATATATATATATATATATATATATATATATATATATATATATATATATAAGTAGATATGAATATAAGGGTTCTAGCGCACTTTTGGGACAGACAGAAAATCAATGTAAAATACTGTCCATTGAACCATAAACAAATCTGAGAAATCACGAATGTTAAATAACCGAATCTTTAGCTGTTTTACTGTTCAATGTTTGCTTCTACATTTATAAGCTGTTTTAATGAAAAAATCCAGAAATCTTCGAAATCTTTATTCTACAAAGTTAATTGTAACACAGTCTTTATCTTTAATAGTCTTCTTTCCAGTAACAATCAAGTGTAATTTATCATTTTTATTCAATTCTTTAATCTTTTTTTCATCCAAAACAGTCAAAAATCTGTTCGGTAAGTGTACTTTATAATCTTCCAACTCGGCAATTATTGTAAGCCCGAATTTATCTTTCATTTTATCCAATGTCACAATTTTATACTTCTTATTTTCTTCTAAATCAATCAATTTCTTATATTCTTTGAACTTTAAATCACCAACCTCATTTAATTCCTTTAGTAGCTCCATTTACATAAGAAAAAAATTATTGAAAAAATAGTATAAAGAATTTAAATTGCCCCCTACAAACCAATATAGTACTATTTTGTCCTATAATTATACTATTTTTTCAAAAATTTTAAGTCTTAGTTTACAGATTTTTCTATATAAATAGAAGAATCTAACGCTGTTAAATCATAAATTCTGCTGATTTGTATCAAAATCTTTAAATTTTTCCTATATAAATAGAAACATTTAACGCTGTTTCTACATAAATTGTGCTGATTTTTATCAAATTTTGATAAAAACCCTTAGAAATCTACTGAATTATTGCTATTTTTCAGCTTAATAAAAAGATATTTTACTAAATAGTAAAACTTGGCAGATTTCAAATTTTTGCTCTTTAAATATGGAGAGGAAAAAGGTATCCTGCCCGTACTGCAAAAAAGATGTTTTTGAACATCATTTTACCAGGCATTATAAGTCAAAGAATCATCTGAAAAATAAAGATATTTATGAAAAAGAACTAAATTATTTGAAGACCTTGGGCTAAAGAAAATCAAATTGCCGATCACCAAAACATGTATAATATAGAAAAATTGCGTGAACTAAAGAAAAATTTTAAGGAAAGTAAAAAAGATCTCAATCTATTTAAAGATGAAAAAATTCAATCAATCGCTGAGAAATTGTCCATTGAAACAAACGATAAAACTAAGTCTGAAATGATCGAAGAAATTGACAAAACTCTTAATGAGAAACCAGAAAATATCATTGATGTAGAAGTTTTATCCTCAATACACGGTCTTTTCAAGCAATACATTTTAACAAATTTAAACGATAATTCCATGTCAATTTACAAATATCTTTCTATTTTGCGTCCAGAAATTAAGAGTTTAATCGAGAAATTTCAAGAAAATGTTAAAAATATGAAGGGTTATCTCTCTTTGGAATGCGAATACGAACGTACTTTAGTGAACGGTGAAACACAAACTTGTCCAATGTACTTTACTATAAAAGCAGACGAAATCTTTGACATAAACGACTTTATTACTAAGCAATTTAATAAATTAACACATCGAGAACAAACGAATCATCCAAATCGAGGTTCTGGATGGACATTAAAACGCTGCAAACAACTGATTTTGAGCCTTAATAAACACGAATTTATGAACGCAGGATCATATATCGATTTACCAAAGAAAATCAAAGATAAGAAAGCTTGTATAAATATCAAAAATAAAGATGATTATTGCTTTATTTATTCTATCCGATGTGCTATTGAAAAACCCGAAAGAGACTGCGAAAGATCAAAACAATATGAAAAATTTGTAAATGACGAGATATTTTCAGGTTTCGAGTATCCAATGTCTTTAAAAGATATACAATTATTTGAAAAACGAAGCAGTAAAGCAAAGTATAATTATCCGAAAATGTCTATCAATGTCTATAGTTTTGATGAAAAACTCAATATTGTTCCGTTGCAAATTTCAGAAGTTTATGACGCCAAATTAGAAATCAATTTATTGTATGTAAAACAAGATGAAAAATCTCATTATGTTTTGATAACAGATTTAAACAAACTTGTATTTTCTCAGTTATCTAAGTGTAAAAATAAAAAATTTCTATGTAGGAGATGTTTAAGCCATTTCTACAAATCTAGAGATTTAGCAGACCATTTAGAAATTTGTAAGCAACATGAAGTTTGTAAACCAATTATGCCGTTTCCTGGTCAAACAACTAAATTTACTAATTATCAAAAGAAGTTTAGCCATCCGTACGTAATTTATATGGATTTTGAGAGTATATTAGAGAAAATACCGACATGTAAGAATAATCCTCAAAGATCGACTACAACCAAGATTCAGAAGCACATTCCATATGGTTTTACTCTATACTTAGTGTCTAATGTGACCAATCGTATGTACAAGCCGATATGTTATCGAGCCAAAAATGAAGAAGATTTGCCAAATGTTCCTGCAAAATTGTTTGAAGAACTTAATAAATTATCGAAATACATAGCTAAAAAGTATAATTCTAAGAATAAAATACCTATGAAATTGACCGAAGAAGAAGAATTTGCGTACCAAAATTCTAGTCTTTGTCATATTTGTGAATGTGAGGGTTTTGATAATCAAACAAGAAAAAAAGTACGAGATCATTGTCATTTAACAGGTAAATTTAGAGGTTCAGCTCATTTATCTTGTAACTTGAATCTCAAATTTCCTCAGAATATTCCAGTTTTCTGTCACAATATGTCATGTTATGATACTCATTTGTACGTAAAAGAGTTGGCAAAACAGTATGGTAATGTTGATTTGATTGCAAACACCGATGAGAAATATATAAATTATTCAGTAAATTCAGGATATGGGTATGAGTTTGAAGATGATAAACCAAGAAAGTTCATCAAGTTTTCTTTCGTAGACACGTTCAGATTTATGGCATCGTCTATTGAAAAGTTAGCTAAAAATCTAAAGAGAGATGATTTCAAGCATACAAATCATTTTATACAAGATGGTCTGAACGCAATTCTAGATAGACAACCAAATGACGAAGAAGAAATCTTTAAAATTCTATCTGGAAAAGGCATATTTCCCTATGAATTTATCGACAGTATTGAAAAACTTGATTACACAGAAGAATTGAGAATTCAAGATTTCTATTCACTTTTGACAGATGAGAGCATATCTGAGAAAGATTTTCAACACTACTTAAATGTATGGAACAAATTAAAAGTAAAAAATCTAGGAAATTACTCCGATCTCTATAACATTCAAGATGTTTTATTGCTTGCCGATATATTCGAAAATTTCAGAAACATTTGTTTGAATTGCTATAAGCTTGATCCAGCACACTATCTAACAGCTCCCAGTCTTGCTTGGGATGCTATGTTAAAATTAACGAATATAGAATTACAATTAATTAGTGATTATAATATGTATTTGATGATCGAAAAAGGTATTCGCGGAGGCATTTCTCAATGTATTAAACGATACGTTAAAGCAAATAACAAATATTTAAAAGATTTTGATGAATCAAAGCCTGAAAACTATCTGTTGTACGTCGATGCAAACAACCTTTATGGTTACGGGCTTATGCAAAATTTACCATATAACGAAATCAAGTGGATGGATCCTAAAACGTATACAACAGCAGAATGGCAAGAAACAATTTTGGAACTCACTGGCGACGAAGATTATGGATATATTTTAGAAGTTGATCTTGAATATCCAACAAATTTGCATGAACATCACAAAGATTTACCTCTTGCTCCAGAACATTATAACAACAAACTTTGCACAACTCTTTTAAACAAAACAGAATATGTTGTTCATTCTAGAAATTTGAAATTCTATCTAGAACAAGGTATGATTTTAAAACATGTGAATAGGGTTATTGCGTTTGATCAGAAACCTTTCATGAAAGAATATATCGATTTTAATACTAGTATGAGAACCAAGGCTATAAGTGACTTTGAGAAGGACTTTTATAAGCTTATGAACAACTCGGTTTTTGGAAAATCGATGGAAAATGTAAGAAATAGATGTGATATTAAACTAGGAAACGAAGAATTTTCATTGAAACAAGCTAAGAAAACGAATTTCAAATGTTTCAATATCTTTGACGACAACTGTATAGCGAGTCACATGTACAAACAAAAGGTTAAATTTAACAAACCGATTTACATAGGATTTTCAGTTCTCGACCTCTCAAAATTGCTAATGTACGAGTTTTATTACAACAAATTAAAGAAGTTTGATCCAGATTTGAATCTGTGTTACATGGATACAGACAGTTATTTTCTAGAATTGAAACGAGATCCTTTTAAAATTATTAAAGAAAATATAGATGACTTTGATACAAGTGATTATCCAAAAGATCATGAATGTTTCACTACTAAAAATAAGAAGGTAATAGGGAAATTCAAAGACGAACTAAATAGCGAGATATTAGAAGAATTTTGTGGTTTAAGATCAAAGATGTACTCGTACAAATATCTAGACAAAAATCCAGTTAGGTGTAAAGGAATTAAGAGAAGCGTTGTAAATAAAACAATAAATATCGAAAACTTGAAGAGATGTTTGTTCGAAGATAAAGAAGAATTTAGGGAGATGACTGTAATAAAAAGCTATAAACATGAATTGTACACAGTTACCATAAACAAGCTGGCACTGAACGCTAAAGATGATAAGAGAATCGTTCTAGAAAATAAGATCGATACAGTACCTTATGGCTATAAAAATGAAGCAAAATCTGATATATTAGATGAGTTAAATAAACTTGGAAACTTTGACATGTAAATGGAAGATGATTTGATTCACTGCCACAAATGCAAGAAAAAAACGAAAAATATAGATTCTAAAATCGTTCAAACTCAAAACGGGTTGTATAGAATTGCAGCAAAATGTTCAAAATGTAAGACAAATAAGAGTAAATTTATAAAGAATCCAAATGAAAAACAAGTAAAGAAAGAATCTAAGAATAAGGAAGAAATCGAGATTGAAGCTAGAGAAATTCATGCACCAGTACGAAAGAAGTTTAAAAAGAGAAAAATTATAACATTAGGAATTGACGATTTATGGGCAGCAGATTTAGTTATAATGTCTAACTATTCGGATCAAAATGATGGATTCAAGTATATGTTAAATGTTATTGATACTTTCTCAAAATATGCTTGGTCAAGAGCTATCAAAAGAAAAAACGGTAAAGATGTTTCAAAAGCCTTCGAAGATATAGTAAAAGACGCGATAAAGATCAATCACAAACCGCCAAATCTACTTCATACAGATAAGGGTTTAGAGTTTAAAAATAAAGAATTTAACGAAGTTTTGAGAAAATACAACATTAAGATTTATCATACTGAAAACGAAGAGAAATCAAGTATTGTAGAGAGATATAACAGAACTCAAAATGAGAGAATGAAAGTAATTTTTGAGATTAATAAAAACTTTAAATGGATCGATATTCTTCAAAAAATCGTAAACAATTATAACGATACAGTTCACAGCACAATCAAAATGAAGCCCAAAGACGTAGATAAGGATGCAGAAAAGGAGTTATTAGAGACCGTTTTCAAGTATGTTCCACCAGAAATTCACACGAAAACTAAATTTAAAGTCAATGATCATGTAAGAATTGTTAGTAAAAAACAAACATTTTCGAACAAATATAAGAACAATTGGTCAAGAGAAATCTTTGTGATTTATCAAATTAATAACACAGATCCTGTAACTTATAGTATAAAAGATTTAAATAATGAAGAAATAACCGGAAAGTTTTATGAATATGAATTGAGAAAGTCAAAGATTTTTTCTATATAAATGGAGGCTCAAAAGAAATGTTCAATGTGCAAAGAAATAAAAGGTTTTGAAGCTTTTTATAAAGATAAAAGTAGAAAAGATGGAATTATTTATAATTGTAAAGATTGTTATAGGAAGTATCATAAAGAGCTGTATGATAAAATAGAAAAATTAACTTTGGAAGAGAAAGAATGTCTTAAATGTAAAGAAACTAAAAAAATTTCAGAGTTTAATAGTCATCACTATAGTAGAGATAAGAAAGACTCATATTGTAAAGATTGTGTAAAGAAGAATCACCATAGATTATATTATGAAGATACTCAATGTGAATGTGGAAGAACTATAAAATGGTTAAATAATTATCAAAAACATTTACAAACAAAATATCATAATTCAAGAGTTTTTAGTAAAATTGAGTAACATTTTCATCGTGTAATTTAGATATTCTATAAATCAGTCGAGATTCAGTCATATTTGTGTTAAAATGATTTCCGTTGTATAAGATATTCAAAGATTCTTTCATTTGGTTATACAGATTGATAGAATTTGGTTCGTCATCAATGAACAAAATCTCTAATTCAGGATAATTTATTTTTAGATGTTTTAATCGGTTTGGTATTTCTCGTTTCTGAGCTCTGATAACGTAATAAGGATATTCCCACATGTGATTCTTCTTAATTAACACAAAAACATGGTGTTTTTTCTTATCAAAATCTTTACAAACAAGATCTGGTTTCATTAACTCAATTCGCAATTCTTGATTCTCTATTTTCAATGATTTCATTTCATCTTTAATTTGTAACTGTTTTATTTCATCTTTTAACTGCTTATTTTCGTTTTTGAGTTTGTACTCACCATATTTTCTAATGGAAGGTAATACTTCTTTCGTAACCCAATTTTTAAACAATTTCGCTTCTGGTTTATGCGATCTCAAAATTAAAGAATAAAGTCCAGATTCATTAACGAAAACAGTGTTATTTTGGAAGTTTGAAGGTAAGCTATTTATAGCCCCCCTTATATTTAGATTAAAATAGAAGTTTTTATCATCTTCGTCAACGTTTATTCTGATCGTTTGCATAGTATTTTCATATTCTAGAATTTTTGCTACGTCTTTAGCCTTAAACCAGATCACATTGTTTTCGTCAACAATCGTAAAGATATGTTTGTTATTGAATATAAGTTGATTATTGAGTAGGTCTACAACTGACTCCATTTAGATAGAAAAAATTTAACAAGCAATTTTTTATTTTGAGTATAAAGTCCAGATTCATTAACGAAAACAGTGTTATTTTGAAAGTTTAAAGGTAGTCTATTCAATAGACCCCCTTGATTTATGTCTTTAAACATTGATTTATCATCATCAACGTTTAATATTATTGCTTGTCTCGTGTTTTCATATTCTAAAATTTTTGTAAGAGCGTCGAATCGACGCCCTTGTCAGAATCTATGTTTTCAAAGCTTTTTTTGTATTTTTCTTTAACATTGTCTTTATTCGTATTTTTTGTGAATATTTGTGAGGTGGCCCTCGAGGGCTACCTTATCTTTTAGATAAAAGTATTGGTATTTATCATCATTATCAACTCGTTTTGAAAGTTTGAAGGTAAGAACGATTCGTTCCCCCCTTGATTCATCATTCTTTCGACAATCTTAAATATATTGTTGTTTTACTCTCATTATTTATTAAATTTCCCTCAGAGTCTTGTATAGTTAGAACGATTTTTTGAATTCTTTTAATATTTTTTCTAATTGGAATATAATCGATTTCATTCGGTTTTTCACTGATTTTTGATCCATAAGCAACATTTGGGAAAAAAGTGTACAAAATTTCCGATTCTTTGTGTAAATGTTCGGTATGATTTTCAAAACTAGGTTCAACGAGATTGCAGTACACTTCAATTACATCAAACGGTCTAAATTTTGGCGTTTTATTTCCTAAATATACCTGATTTGGCTTAATAGTTTCTTGAACAAACCCTAATAAATCTACAATAATTGCTGAAAACATTATTCTTACTGGTGATTTTATTTGAATTTTATTAGAGAGATAATTTTTTTGCATTTCAAACTTGTTTTCGTCAAAGTTTAAAGATTTATCTGATTGTTTGAATGTTTTCAGATAATTTTTAAGGGAATTTTTTATTTGATCGAAAGTATAATATCCTTTGTTTAAACCATAATATTTTGTTATGTTCTTCTCACTAAATCCTATACAATAAGGAGAACTTTCACTAATATTTATTACAAAATTGTCAGAATAAAAACCGCTTAAAACCGATAAAATAATTTGATTCTTCCTCTAAGTGTATAGGATGTTCCAAGTTTAAAACTAATTTAGAGCTTTCTGAAGTCAACTTGAACAGCTTCATTTTAGCTATTTAAATGGAGAAATTTTTAAAGCAAAAAGATCAGATAAAACTTCAAACGTTTGAAGAAAATAAGAAAGATCAACCAATCAGATTGTTAATTGTTGGTTCAAGTGGATGTGGAAAAAACAACTTTATTATTGAATTTTATCTACAATAGGTTGATTCCTTATTCCAATTTGTATGTTTTTAGTAAATCTTTAGAACAAGACGCTTATAAAAAATTGCAAGAAAGATTTGAAAATATTGAGAAAAACTTAAGCAAAAAGGTATCACATTTTTATAATGCCTCTGAGGACATAGTTCCATTAAGCGAGTGTAAACCCAATTCGTTAATCGTTTTCGATGACTGTATTTTAGAAAATCAAGACGTTATTAAGGAATATTTCGTAATGTCTCGTCACAAAAACATATCTTGTATCTATCTTTTCCAATGCTTTTCAAAGGTTGATAAACAAGTTATAAGAAATAATCTGAATATGTTGTGTATTTTTAAGCAAGATGATCACTATTCGAGAAAGATTTATAACAATTATGTGGGATCTGATATGAGTTTTAACCAATTTAATGAGCTGTGTGATAAAATTTGGAAGGAAGACTACGGATTTTTAACTATTAATCTAACTTTGAAGCCTAAAAATGGTAAATATTTGAATAAATTTTCTAATATAAATGCTGCTCAGTGGTCTGGCAAATCTACTTGATAAAAATATTTGTTACAATTATTTTTACATTATCTTTACTTTTTATTTACATTATGAAAACAACTGAAAAACGGTAAATCTGTTCACGTTTTTACGTTCCACGTTCACGTTTTTACGTTCCACGTTCACGTTTTACGTTCCACGTTTCGTGTTCCACGTTTCAAAATTTTCCTAAATAAATGGTGAACGTAACTTCTGAAGAAGCGAAAAAACTTGATCAAATCGAAAAGAAATTAATCAAAGAATTTAAAGAACAGATTCGAATTGATGAAGAAGAACAAGAACTTATTCAAAAAATTAATCAACCTGTAACTTCTGCAATAAAAAATGTTGAGGGCAAAATTGAAAATGTTTTAAGCGATAATCAAAAATTTAATGAATTTGGTTCCAGTTGTACGACAATTTGCCGATATTTCGATTCCAGAATCTGAGTTTGAATTGCCAAAATTACCATCGTCAACACCATTTAGACCTAGAATCATTGAAGAATCTACAATAGTTGAACCAATAAGTCCTGGAACAACGGATATAATAATTGGTGAAATTGGTAAAAAATTCCTTCCTAGAGCGAAGGATGATAAATTTGGTTTGTATTGGGATAGAAAAAAGAAAAGTTTTATGATTGGAAATTTACCCGTTAATTTTGAACAAAATGATATAATTATTAATGAAAAAATGTACGAAGGTACTCAAGGTTTATGGAGATTATTAACAGACAATGACGTTCCAAAAGATAATTTATATTCTGAAGAAGATTTGAATAAGTATACAGAAATTTTATGGGAATCTGACTCAATTTACAAAAATAATGATCCATCTACTAAGAAGCCTAAGTCAAGTAGAGGTAAAAAATATATCAATTTGATTAAACCAATTTGGGAAAAACGAATCGAAGGATCAGGTGTAAGAAAATACAATGATAATAAGATTGAGTACAGATATATCGACGATTTGACAAAACTCGATGGAATTATAAATTATATTTATGCTCAAGAGAAGGCTGGAAACAACAATTTTTTGAATGAAAAGAAAACTATTAAAGATTTTATTTCGAACAAACTTGACGAAATGATTGAAAAACCTGATGGAATTAAATATTTAAAACGAATTTTGCCGGCAATAAGTTCGTCTATGATTGAAGGTAGCGGACTTTTGAATGATTTTATCAACAATTTACCTTTTGAATTACACGTACCAACTTATCAGTATCTGGGGCCTGGCACAAAACTCGAAAAAAGACTAAAAAGAGGAGATCCTGGTATAAATAAATTAGATCAAGCTGCTATGGAACACGATATTTTTTATGCAAAACATAGAGACACAAATTCCAGACATATAGCAGATAAAGTTTTGCAAGATAAGGCAATGGATAGATTTTTATCAAAAGATGCTAGCTTAGGTGAAAGATTTGTTGCACTTCCAACAGTTGGAGCAATGTTTTTGAAGAGAAAACTAGGAATGGGAATTGAAGAGAACTTGAAATTTTAACTATATAAATGGAGGTGAATGTAAATTTCAGCAAAAATCAGAAAGAAAAAATAAAATCCGCTTTTAAGAAAAAAATACCCGTTAGTATTCAATTTAAAATAGATCAACTAAAAAAATGGCGAAGATAAGATATTTTTAACAAATAGACAATACAATAAACTCGAAAAACATAAGAAAAACAGTAAAGGAACCAGAATAGAATTTTCTTATAATCAGTTGAAAGAACTTAAAAATGGTGGTCTTTTGAAAGATTTATTAGATTTTGGAGAAAATATTCCAGTTGTTAAAAATGTTGTTCCTTATGTTCGTAAAGCTGCTCCAATCGTTAAAAAAGATGTGATTCCTATTGTTCGAAACATTTTAAATTGGTTAGATAAAGAGTTGGAAGATGTTACAGGATCTGGATTAGATGAAAAAACTTTGAATTACGTGAAATCAAACATCGGAAAAAAAATTTGAACCTTTAACATTCGGAGAATTGGAAGAAATCTGCAAAAACATTAAACATTTTAGAGGAATCTTCATGAGAGATACATTACCTGAAAAAGTTAAGAAATTTGAATGTGGAATTGTGAATTTAGACTCGATTATGGGAAGTGGAACACATTGGATTTGTTATTATAAAAAATGATAAGAATGCATGTTATTTTGATTCGTATGGAAGAATTGAGGACAAACCACCTATAGAATTGATTAAATATTTGAAAAAAATCAAACGTTTATTATAACGATTCTCAAATTCAAGACTACAAAGATCCCCAATTTGTGGTCATTTATGTGTTTTTGTGTTGAATGAACTGAGTGATGGTAAAGATTTTAAAGAAGTTGTTAACAAATTATTGCTTAATAAATATGGATTCACAAAATATTTTTGACGTATTTGGAACACAAATTATTCAAAATGTAGATAATAGTTTGAATTTTGATAGTTTGAGAAATGAGTTTGATAACAAGTTAGAAAATTTATTACAAAACCTTCCAGATTCAGATATGTTTGCTGTCGAGATTGAAGATTTTAAAGCAGAATATGATAACAAACTTGCAAATTTCATGAGTTCAAATGAAGTTGCTGATAAAATAAAAACATTGGAAAAAGAAGTTGATGATGGTGTAAAAAAAATTATTTACCAATTTAATGTCTCATATCGAAAAAGCTGATAAAATTACTGAAGCGATCAAAGTTGAAAAGAATTATGTTAGTTTGGCTAATAAGAAAAGAATTGTCGGTGTTCGACCTGGTATTGACAAACATGATGTTGTTGTTAAAGAACAAATTTTAAAACCTCTAAAATTATCAGAAAACATCGATATTGTTGATTTACATGATCCGAATGTTAAAAATGCCTTAGATTTTAAAGGAAAAAGAATTAGCGGTGTTAGTAAAGGAATTAATCCATTTGATGTTGTTGTAATGATTCAATTAGAAGATCCTATTAAAATGTTTAATGAACTAAAACAAAATTATGAGAATCATAAACAGCATGTTAAAGATTTTACAACAGAAGTCTATGAAAAACTTGATGAAAGAAGTAAAAGATCAGTAGACGATGTTGGTGAAATTAATGAAAAACTTACTAGATTTAAAGAGTCTTTTGATAAGTTTAGTTTAGATGCTACGAAAACTTTTGAGAATATTGGTCATAAAATTTGTTGAATACAATGATTCTTATGCTGTCAAATTTCAAAAATTAGAAGAAAACTTTAATAAATTTTAAAGACGATGTTGTTATAAGTTTTAGAGCCATCGACATCAGATTTAATGGATTAGGCGGCTATGATGACAAAATTTCTCCTTTATAAATGGCGCTCATATATTGTGTGAGGTGTAAGGCAAAAACTGCAACAAATGATATAAAATATTACGCAAATATCAATGGAGTTAAAAGAATTTCTGGAAAATGTGCTGAATGTAACGCTAAAAAGAGCCAATTTATAAAAACTTGAAATTTTTCCCTAATAAATAGAGATGGCGGGACACTACAGTGCTTTCGATCTTTTTATAATGCAACACGAAAGAGATTTGAAAAAAGAACATTGGGATGACATTTCTCAAAAATATGAATTATCCGAAGATATGATGAGATTATACGTAAACAAATTGAATTGGTATAACATTGCAAAATATCAAACTTTATCATCAGAGTTCATTCAAGAAAATATACATTATCAATTAAAAGATCATATGTCTGTTCTTTGTCTCTATCAACACTTGAGTATAAAGTTTTTGGATGAAAATAAAGATACAGTTGATTGGAACAATATTATAGATAGCGGTTACTATCCTGTGCAAATTTTATTGAAATATGTGACCGAGATCGCAAAATTTAAGGAAGAGAATCCTGAATATGACGAAGTAGATCATTAAAAATGACTCTAATCTTTTTAATTATTTTACTAAAATTTATATCTTTTCTTATAAAAACGTACATTAGATCGATGAAAAAATGATACACGATGTTTAAAATTTCTAAATTTTCTCTTATTAAATGGCGGACTACAGAAAATATGCTAGTGATATTGAAAGGGCGGAGTTTAAAAATTTCTATCCAATTAGTAAACAACATTTGAATGAACCGAATAAAAGAACTGAGTTTAATATTGATTTTGGAGATAACTTTTGCTCGTCTAACTTCCAGTTTTATATTTCTGGAACTTTAACAAAACAAGATGGTCAAGCATATCTTGGAACTGATAATGTTAGATTAATCGATAATTTTATACAGTTTTTATTTTCTAAGATTGAAGTAAGAAAACACAATAAATTGATAGAAGAAGTCGAAAACTGTGGCCAATTAAGCACAATTAAAGGAACTATTTGTTATTCCAAAAGTGATGTTATTTTCAAACAGTTTTGAATCAACTTTTAAATTTGGACAATTTGAAGCGGTCGGTGATTTAGCACATTTCGGCTTAGGATTTTTTGAAAATGTTACTATTCCGATCTATAAAGGAGGATTTTATCTAAGTTTTATAAGAGCAGAAGACGATGATGTGATTCTGAAGACTGCAACTGGAAATGTTATGCCTGTTGATGGCAAAATTACAATTAACGAGTTTTTCATTAGAGTTCCGATGATTGATTACAAAACCACGAGTAAAATTCAGTTGATTGATGAAATTATAAAATCTCAAAACATCACGTTTAATTTTCTAGATTGGCAATGTATTGAGCAAAAAGGTATTTCCGGAACAACTTATTCGTTCGATATCACAAATATTTATAGAAATATCTTCAATCCCAAGTTCGTTATCATTGGTTTTCAAACAGATAGACAGAATAATCAAGAAAAAAATCCTTCAAAGTTTGATAGTTTGGATGTAAAAAATATCAGAGTAAAATTGAATGGTTCTTATTATCCAGATGAATTACAAAATTTAAACATTTCCGGTGGTCTTTTCAGAATCATGTATCAGATGTATCAAGATTTTAAGAAAGTTTACTACAAAAATATGGAAATGTATTACAACCCCAAAGAATTTATAGCAAATAGACCCATTTATGTCATTGATAAAACAAAGAGTTTGACAAATATTTCTAGTTCAAAGAACGATATAATTATCAATATGGATTTTCAAAATGCTGTTACAAACGCGATTTGTTATGTGGTTGTGGTTTCTGAGAAATTTTTAGCCTATGACGTGATTAAGAACGATATTAGAGAAATTCAGTAGTTAATGATGTTCATATTGTTCTCTTTCATTCCTTCTAAAACTTCAAAAATATACTCTTTCGCTGATGAAAAATCTCGATTTCTTCCGGAATAATCTTTGTAATCATAAACAAAATATCCTAAATAGTTGTACAATAGAATGAAATTATTTCTTTTTATCTCGGTAGTTGAAATATAAACATAAACATTTGCGCTGAAAAATTTATATCTCGGCAGACTTAGTTCCATAGCTTCCATTTATTCTTTTTGTAAAATGGAAGAGTATAATGCCAACTGTTACAAGTGTTATAATAGAGGAGAAATTATTGATAAAAGATTAGTTTGTAGAGATTGTAACTTAATTTTGTACGAAAGACCTAAGCCTAGGAAATTTCGAAATAAATTAACATATTTGAATAACCTGCTTATGAAATTACAATATGGAGACAAGAAGCAAACACATTTTGTTACAGAATTTAGAAAACAGAACAAAAATTTTTACTTATCTCTTGGAACCGTTGACAAAATTATTTTCCTTTTCAAAGAATACATTAGGTTTGTAGGTTTAAATACACACGTTTATTATGAGAAGATTTTACCTATAATCTTTCACTATTTGGACATTGAATTTGACTACGATTTTAAACCTGAAATCTTTGATGATTTTATAGTACATTTGGAGAAAGTAAATGAAGAACCTCGTGAAAAGAATGCGGTTTTACTCACATTCTCCCCGACTTCTCGAGTGATTGTTAGCAAATTTCATTATTTCCGTTTATAGATTTTTCATTAAGATTTCTGGATTTTTTCATTAAAACAGCTTAAGAAATTAGAAGCCTACAATGAACAGTAAAACAGCTAAAGATTCGGTTATTTTCCATTCGTGATTTCTCAGATTTGTTTATGGTTCAATGGACAGTATTTTACATTGATTTTCTGACTGTCCCAAAAGTGCGCTAGAACCCTTATATTCATATCTACTTATATATATATATATATATATATATATATATATATATATTATATATATATATTGATTATATATATATTAATATATATATATATATATATATATATATATATACCCTCCCAAACCATAAAATATTCCTTCTGGTTGTGGTGCAGTGAAGAAGGAATTTTTATGATACAGATATGTAAAAATAATTATTTATGACATTATACTGTCATAAGGTTGTCTGTTGTTCTGCTTTATTGTGATTTTTTTCCTCTTAAAAAAAGACGAGGGTGGAAGCTGAGAATAAAAAGGTCATCTGACATGTGTGATTGGTTTGTTTTCTAAGTGAACTAAAAATACGAATGTAACATCTGATACTTCAAGAGCTAACACAGCTTAGTCTGTTTTTGTACAACTACATTGTGATTGTCTCTTTTTGAACTAACAATTATTTCAGTAATAACGAGGGAGGAAGCAGAGACTTAAAAGGTCATGTGAAATGTCTGATTAATTTGTTCTCTAAGTGGCAAACTATTTTAGTGTAACTGCTAGTTACAGAGCCTGTTACTTACTACGTTGTTACACATCTTAATTACTGTATCTCTCTTTCCTCTTAAAAAATGCCGTAATGTGCAAGGTTGATGCTAAAACTGAAAAGGTCATCTGACATGTCTGATTCATGTTTTCTCTAAGTTTGCTAACAACGCGAATGTAACAGCCGCAGTGCAGAAGCTACTGAACCTCATTCTGCTGTACTGATTTATTATATATATCCTTATCTCTCTTAACTATACTTGCAGTAGTGAAGGATTTTATGTACTGGAGGAAGCTCAGACATAAAAGGTAATCTTTTATGTGTATAAATAATTTGCTTCCTCAGTTAGCTAACACGATTGTAATACTTGGCTTACAAGAGCTACTGCAGTTCAGCCTGTTTTGATACTGTTGCATTGTGATGTGTCACTTTTTATTTCAACAATATAGTAATGAGAAGGGAGGAAGCTGGGAATAAAAGTTAATTCGACAAGTATAACTAATTTATTCTCTAAGTTGGCAAACAACTCAAGTGTAACAGCTAGCCAACATTTTGCTCGGCTGGAAAATTACTTCTAAAAATACTATTGGAATTTGGATTATCTTCTCCAAATACAGCATTTCCAAAGACATACAGAGAAGATTTTCTCAGGCTTTGGATCGGTCTAAGGTAGCTCACTGAAGTTGCTCAACAATATAATCAGGGTAGAAAAACATTTTCAATTTCATATCGGTGACCTAGCCATGTTTTGACGGATAAATATAAAGTAGTGCTAATAAGATTTCAGCCGTTCTTGAACCTCTTTGGTCACTTCAGCAAATCATAGAAGACTCACGTTACCAGTAACAATGACTTTGAGGTGTCCCAAGTTATGGAAAATTTTTAGTTCGACCCATGTTTCCTATCTGAAGAATTATGTAGGACCAATTAGATCGGAACACTCCACATGCCCGGTACATTAATAGAAATCAGCTGACGTTTAATGTTTTTAGGTTAGTTTATTCTCTTTTTCATTCTCTAATTAATACGAAACCAACCAACCAACTTTTTTCTTCCTCTTCATTTTTTAGGACAAATATACGGGATGATCGCTGTTTAGAGAAACTTTTCTACAATATTTTTCGGGAATGAAGTCATATTTTTTACCATTTTAATATTTCCGAAAGCAATGACACAGGCTGATTTCTTTGGCCAACTCAATACACTTAACAAGACAAGTTTTCACTTTCTTTTCTCTTTTGTGTTCTCTTTAATAATAGGGTCAGTCCGGAGACAGTAGGAGGGTTTCTATGAATCTCAAACAAGGGGTCGATGAAGTCAATGTTTATGTTCAGTAGTTGAAGAATTTATGTAGATTGGTTCCTGTCTATCTTTTGTAGATATTTTCTTTGTAGGATCATTGTGTCATAAAGACTTAATACTCATTTCCTTGCTTCCTGGAAGGTCCACGTACCTCTTGAAATGAAATGAAAAATGTCTTTATTTACAGAGGCGAAGTTAGGACTTAAAAGTCCTCTCTACCACTTAACCTCCTTACCTCTCTTTGATAACACCTGCCCTCAATGGTAGAAGGGGTTGTGCCTTTCTTTATATGCTGAGATGAAACTTCTTGGAGTCTTAATTGAAACAGTACAAATAATAACTATATATCAATAGCATGATTAATATGGTAAGGGATAAACGTTCTACTGTTGTGACATTAATTGACTAAACTTTCATTTCAGACTTGTGATGGAATTTTATTTAAAGCATCAGATTCTATACTAAACAACAACAATTTTAACTTTTCTACGATAGCCAGATTACAATTAAGTAACATGGTCTAAAATAAATTGTGAAATGTGACGTAATTACTCCCATTGAAGTTAGGAAGAGATATTGTAGGTGACTTAAGAGTAGGACTAGCACTAGAGATAAGAGAAATTTAAGTTAATGTTGATGTATGATATTTTCATCAAAATATATGTATTAGTGTCGCCAACTAGTGTGACAAGTACCTATATTGAAATGTTCAAATCTGAAATTCTCTCTTCAATTTTAACAATAGATCTACTGTAAATCATTAACGTAATTGACATAAACATTGTTTGACATCCTGCAAGTTAAATGAAAAGTAAAAAAGTGATATAGTTCAAGAAGGTACAGAAAACTAATATTAATTTGGAAAATAGTTGAATGTACGATATTTTTCGTAGTCCGTCAATCCAACGAAAATCTGCTCAATATTTCACACATGCGAGATCATGCCGCGTATAAATATCCACTGAAAAACATGTTTTGTGCTAAAATCTGAAATGCAAACGGACATCATTTGGCCTTGCGACTGTCAATGCGAATGCCAATCCAACACGAAATTGAGCGGCTTTGAAACTTTTACCTTACAATTTTCTCATACTATGAAGTATATGTTTATTTATTCTTAAATATGTTTTCTTCAGTACACTTTAAATATCTTAACATATATGTCATCGTTTTAATATGTTCCTGCCTGAATCACACTTTTTAATGGGTTTCTTCAAAATACAAGTTATTATCTAAACTGAGTGAGCTAGTACAGCTATACTAGTAATGGTATATGACTTACTAACTCATCCACCACAGTAAAAGTGTTACCCAAATGCCATCTTTTCACTCTAATGGAGACTGTTGGTCTAAGTCATAAAAATTACCCTATGGTATATCTTAAAATAATAATTTTTCTGTATATGTCTGACACGCATGGCGATTGTTCGGAGCAGTGCTAACACAAGGATTTTAATAGTTATATTTTGTTTTTAGCTTACAGTTAATGCATTAAAACTTTGTATAGTAAAGTAGTTATATTACTTTAGCTAAAATGTATAAAGAATTGTGGGAGTGAAAGATGTTGCCAAGTTCAGAGCGGACAATTTAAAGAAACAGAGCTAAGTATAGTGCAATGATTTAATCATGCATCTTTCCTCAATCCAAGTCGTTGCCGTAATTATTTTGTTCGTCATTCAAAAAAATATTAATTTTTCCTAAATTGATTTTTATTTAATAAAAACACACTTAGTTACAAGTGAGACAAGTTTCGTATTAATAATAATTAGTATATTATTAACATCGTTTTAGAATAGCAATAATAACAAACCTACATTAAAAGTTGGTTAATCCCTTGTCATTTATCTGTGTATAAAACGTGTTATATTTCAGTTGTAATATAGTTATTTTCTTGTTACGCTGGGTATGTTTAAAGTAATGTGTATAGCTTTATTTAAATACTTGTAAAACATTCTTTTTTAATAATAGGCCCTACACTGCCCATTCCCAAAGACTAAGAATTCCCACATTTTGGAAACGGCAGGTCTCTTATTGTACAAATTATATTCTATGGCTCAATTAATTGGGTGAGTTTTATTAAAGCCTATAAGAAGAAAGGCTTGAAAAATTGCATTTCTTTCTGTGAATCTATGTATCTGTCCGCACGATGTCTCGAAAACTAACTGAGACTTTTGCATGAAACCTCTTTTTCATATAAACAACATTGAGTTTTATTACGTGTACGTCAATTCACGGGATTTACCCGGGCATCATCGAAAATGATGAAATGGATCTTATCGGTAACAAAGGTGGCAACAAGAAAGATACAGAATAATAATGTTTGTAATTTTCTACAAACTCGCTTACAAAGTTTCCAAAAACACTATTAAAATTCTACTACTGCAGAATTATATGTTAAAGTCTGTATGAACTGGTCATTTTTCAATTACTTAACTTCGAATACAATAATCGTAACTGCTTTTAAATCAGGAATCATTTAATTTATAGTTTACAAGAATTTAGTTTCAGAATGCAATACTTTACAACTTTATTAAATCAATAAATAAAATAAATTATATGTACAAGAATTTTTAAAATCTGAATCATGTGTTCAAATAATGCAATGGAAGTATAATAATAAATAAATAAATGTTCCCAAGATCGTTATTAACATGAGGGTTTCCCCAAGAAGGCTGTGACTGTATTCACTCTCTCATTCTGTACTTCTCTCCATTCTGTGAAGCTCGTATTCATCAGTCTTGCAAGTTCCATTAGGGCGTAAATTTTTTGAAATAATTAAATATCAACGAAATATAGTATGATCATTGAGAAAACTTTATATATTAAAATAATAACTTTATTTTATATATATATAATATATAAAAATATATATATATATATATACATACATATATATTAAATGTATATATATGAATGAATGTATATATATATATACATATATATAGAGAGATATCTGTATATATATACGTATTTGAAGTTGCTATACCCTACCTATATATGAGACGTCATATGAATAGTCTATACTTTGTAAAGATCTGTATTTGGTGCCAGAATCTTTGCACGCTATAACTTGTAATATAATAGGATGTAATTAGCATATTTCAATGATAATATATTTATTACAAATGCATAAATAATAAATTAAGTTATAAAGTCTAACGCTACCAAATTTACGTAACTATTTATAAATGTCAATGATATTCAACACAAACAAAAACACGACACCGTCTATGAGTGTACGCTAATGCCTGTTTTTAATACTATGTGTCTCGGTTAAAGACCGTCTTGCCATACTTAGAATGTGATATGTGATGTGTGATCACTCAGGCACATTTGCGAAACAGTGAACGTTATATATCTGTGGAATCCTGAAGAATTATTAGGGTACAGTAACAGCTATAACGAAACGATTTGTAATGATTAAGTATACGTCGTATCTACCATAAATTGCATCGTGTTAAATATAAAGATTTTAATTAAAATATGATCACCGAATGAAGAAGGAGATGCAGTAGGTTTCAAAAAGTGTAAATTGCATTATAACCTATTTGTAGTTTTAGTTATATATAAACTAGGTTAGAAAATTATTATATGTAAGGAACATCTTACAATAGAAAAGGGCTTGATTTTATCTACTGTTGTAAATACAGTTAAACCTAGATTAAAACGCCTTTACAAACAACTAAGAATACGCTATGGCCTGCAACATCAAACTGCCCCCTTGCTTTATTCATGTAATTCAGTGGCAGTTATTGAACTCAAGATTTATTTAAGCGTAATCAAAATGTTTAATAAGCATTATTCTAATAGTTTATAAAATAAACTTATTATTGCATCAAAATCTTGTTGGCAGGGTGAAGCTCCATATAGTGCTACACCGGTTTAATAGCCACTTGAGATAATATTGGAACGTGGTGTAATGTATGACGCTATAACACTTAATGTTAACATGATTACACTACCGCTGCACTGTGAAGGGACTAGTCATTACTGCGCTCTGGCAGCCGTTTACAGGATGTCGTTAAGTGATATTGTGTCATCACCGCGTCTATCTTATTATTTTATGAATATATTTCCATTATACAAAACCTTGCCAATAATCATAACATGAACCATAGTGCATTAACGTTTTGAACAAAATTAGTGTTTACCACTATTTTACGTTAAAACCCTACTTTCTCGGTTGTTATTTAGAACAGTTGAGCTCTATAGTGATTTCCAAGTACAGGCAGTTTCAAAACCTTCATATAAGGGGAAAAAGTATACGCTATCGGTGGGGAAGGCAACTACTCAGTACTAATAACTATCATTAATTGTCTAAAATACTGGGGTCCCAAATTCACAATTACAACCCCTTAGAGTATACATGAATGATAAATTTGTTTACTCTCCGACTATAGGGTCTGAACCATCGTTCTTTAAACTTTTATTCTGAAATATATCAGGAGATTTGATTATATTTCAGTGGCAATAACTTATTTTCAAGAATGTTTATTGTGCACTTTATAAAGATGAGGCACAATATCATGGTTTACATGCAAATGAATAATAAATCGCACACAAAGTTGCGTGTAACTACTAGTATAAAGCATAAATATTTTAGAAAACACTATTACAATTAAAACGGATTTTCTAAATATTTATAATCACCAGTTAAACTTCCATTGTAATTCTTCCAAACACAGTCCTTTTTGCTCAACTGATTTCACCTTTCTAGCCAGAAAAACCCTACATCTATTTTTACACCGTTTAAAAAACCTTTGGTAATATCGTACTACAATCTGGGAATCATTCCTAAATAAAATTTACCGTTCATTTATTATTGATTAAGTATTTGTAACTAACTATATATAAATACTTTAAGTTTTCACTAGCGCAATCTGTTGTCAGATGACATTGATGCATGAAAACTAATATTGATATAATTAGATGTTGCTTTTTGTTATGAATATATTTTTTTAATTATTAAGATGCAATAAAAAAGGTCTTATAGTACGAGATAATTCAAAAAATCATGACAATAGTTTGTATATAATGTATCCTATAATATAATAATCCATATATAATAATAATAATAATCCTAATATAATATATACATACATATATATACTATAATAGGATTTTATATATATATATATATATATATATATATATATATATATATATTAGGATTATTATTATATATTAGTGGTTAGGATCACTGTTCCTTATCGGCACAAGCAGTGATATACTGGAGCCAAAGTGTTTCTCGATGGCGGGAAACTACGGCTATACTGGAGTAATTAGTTCATTTTGCTGATTTCATAACAAACAGGTGCATGTCAAAATAGGATCTAACTATGATTTGCCTTCTCTGAAAATAAAAAAAATTATTATTATAGTAAATATTTTATGTTAGTTTTAATTTCACGAGGACTTGTTTCTATGTTTATTGTTGATTATAATAATTACTTTCTTTTTTTAATAATAACAATCTAAGTGTAAGTATTTAAGAAAAAGAACAGATTTCTTATGCTCTACTGCCAGTTTTCACAAATTATACAACATTATCTTGTAATTTTATTATTTTGATAATTTGGTACTTTTTAAGTTGATGGCGTATTTTAAAGGCCGTACAGATAGTTTACATAGGTTATATACAGATAATTTACAACCTAATTCCATCAGATAGCTAGCTTAATATAATATATATATATATATATATATATATATATATGTGTGTGTGTGTGTGTGTGTGTGTGTGTTTAGTTCTTGTACATAAAGCACGACATACAGTATACTTACATTAAACAACCATACAAAAAATATAGGTAAATTATTTAACATGAATATTACATAATAAAACGCGTTACCGTAAGAAAAACTAATCGTAGGTATTATAAACTTATTACGTTTGGTGATATTGGAGTTTTTGTAACTGTGGAGGTCTCTTTTCTGATTCCCATTATACAATTTCAATATATTTCAAATTTACAAATATTGAAGGTATGAAAATATACTACTTTACTTATGTACAATAACTAATGTTTCTGAATAATTTAATTATATTTATTATTCTTCACAATATGTCAGCTGCAAGGTTTATACTTGTATTTTTAAATAAATAAAATAAGTATTGTATGTAATAATGTAAATTTATTTTTAATACATACATATACATATAGTATATATATATATATATATATATATATATAATATATATATATATATATATATATATATGAATTTATAAAAATATAGTCACATTAATACTTATACATAACACACACACACACATATATATATATATATATATATATATATATGTAAAACATATACGAGTATATATATATATATATATACTGGTTCAATGGAGGTTGCAATGGACTGTCTCGTCCATATTGTGCACTTGCTCTCTACCTCTAGGATCAGTGAGTCAGTGGTGCCAATCATACCTTGCACACACAATAACTACGCCAGTCTGGTTCATCTATGGAGCTTAATGTAACGGAATATCTCGTCCACAATTTGTCATGTCATACTTCACCTGTGGGACCAATGGGTCAGTGGTGCCAATCATACCTTACACACACAATAATTAAACAATACTGATTCATCTCTGGAGGCATTTGTGTCACGACCAGATGCAGCATGTTTAAAAATAGGTGAAAAATTTCAAAAACTATGTTTTGGAACAATTTATGTTACCATAATGTTATTTTGTTATTGAACTTTGCCTTTTAGTGACATTAGATAGTATTGCACTCTTGTGGCATGAACCTAAACTATTATTCCAAGATAAAAATACTGCTTATGTGTCTTCTAGCTTATCACCTTATTACTTATCACCTTCGATTAGGTAAGTAAGCAATTATTAAAGAGTGAATTTTCTATTTGAGATGGGCAATTAAAGATATGAATTCGTTTACTTGGATAAACCTAAACTCAAATAAATGTATTTTTAACATACTTCCAACAGTTGTTCAAGTTAAAGGTATGAAAATTAACAATGCATAGAGCAACGTCTGAGCGTGCTACCCGGTTCTAATCTAGATGTGTACAAATTAATAACAATCACAATATTAGTAAAATAAGAGATGCTGTGGAAAAAATACATGACGAAAAATAAATAAAAACAGAAAGAACAAAAAAAGCTTCAAATATGAGATGAAAACTTTACTTGAACACAACTTTAAAATGTGAAATTTAATTAAAATGACACAACATTGGTTTAAAGTCTAGAATATGTATTACTTGTTAGCACGTATTTAAATAAAACACGTCAAGGAAATATATACAAGTATATTTACATAAATTGAAAATAATAAATAAACAAATATTTATAATGTTAATTTTTATAAGTAAATAAATCTCACAAGGAACTGTGGGAAGTATATGGCTACAATATATAGATATATGATGGTATAACTTAACCATTTGAGCTTTATATTTATTCATATTTTGTATTTTATTCACATTTTGGTTTTCTTAAAAGTGTTACTATTAAGCCTTGACGTACTTTCTTTTTTATTTAAACATATAAAAGAAATAATAACTTTCATTATTACGATTACTTTTGAAATCAGTGTAGTATTTTGCTACGTACTTCATAATAGACTAAACTAAGATATATAAGGATAAATGAGTAATTCCTGAAGTCCGCTAAAGTGATGAAGTAAATTTCCATAAAAAGTTTCCAAATAAATCTCTGAGAAAGAGAAAATCTCTGAAATATGGTGTCTTCGAACCACATTTCAGAGATTTTCTCTTTATATATATATATATATATATATATATATATATATATATATATATATCAACAATTATTATATATTGTAATGGACTGTTTCGCCCATACTGCCACACTTTACATCCGGAATCGTTGGATCAGTGAAGTCAATTATCTATGGACCTGTATATTATCTGTTAAAAATATAACTAAACTTATGAAGACTTATGAAGAGTAGTTTCAATAATATTTAGCAAAAGTACTCAAAATTTAGAAACTTTTTATGTACAATAAATTGGAACACAAATATAAGAATATTAATAAAGTTGAAGCTATAAATGAAATTAAACAACGGTGTTTAACCCTTAACTCGATTAGAAACTTTCTAACATTCACGGGGTGGTAAATTTATGAGATTATATTTACAAGGTAGTACTCGGTAAAAATACGCCATACCATGTGTTGAATAACAGGCTTCGCTAAGGTACAAAATTCAAATCTGTATAGCTCGTTTCATTCTTTTCATTTTCTGTCGTTAGCCATACACATAGAATATAAATACCTTTTGAGAGATAGCCATCAATGACGTTAAGCCAAATTCTATGATTGGATATGTAGCGTGATAGAAATCCTTCGTGTATATGTAAAATTAAATTAGTTTTTTTTAGTTTGAGAGATTCACTGTATACAGAAGAAACATTTCTCGAAATAGATTACACATAGTACATTTTATAATAATTTAGGTTTCAGGGCAGTGTTCAAATAAAAGTTCCGGTAAACTATAACGTAAGAGTGCCCTGAAGTCACATATTTCCACCAACCTTTAATATTAAACAATGTTCACTATGCTTATCCAAATGCTATGGCGTCTTAGGCACCATCATCAAACTCAGTGTTTCTCATACATAAAGAAGCTTCATGCAGCATTTAAAGTCTATAGGTTAACTCGTGTCCAAGGTATCGTGTGTACAGGCCGATAAATGAACAGAGAGACAGATGGACAGACAGAATTAAAACATTGACCAGACGCTGCACTTAAGGGGATGCTTTAGCTCAATGTAGCACTAAACTTAAATTTGGATGTATATTTGCATGTTTTCCTTAATACGTTTTGACAGGAATGACTTTGTAGAAATTTCCTTAAAAGGCATTCTGTATTCTTTTTTTTACCGGTTTTTTTCAATTATATTTATTAAAATATACTTTTAAAACTATAATAAGTGATTATATTAAAAGTAACTAAGAAGTTACAACAATGTTAAAGTCTTTTTACTGTAACAATAATTCAAACACGTAAAAACAACGGAAGCTAAAAACAGATGGTATGTTGTAAAGGAGGAAAGCTAAAGAAGATGAAGGGTTAAGTTGAACATTAAATATTCAGTAGCTACTATCTTCATCTCTGGTATCGATCCCTTCACCTTCTTGTTTGGATATTTTTAGTTACTTTCGAAGGTAAATCGTGAAAATAACAACTTCAATGTTAGATTGAAGGTAGATATGGTAGATGTTAAAGGATTTTCTTTATCATGAGTCATATTCGTCTAAAATGAATGTGTAAATATATTAAAATAGCAACCTAGACAATACTTTATTATTATTGTGTTTAAATTAAAATATAAATTGGATTAAACGCAGTGTATATTCGAACACAAAGTACGCACTCCGACAAGACTCGAACCCAGTTATTTGACTACCTGGTCGAACATTCCACAACTAGCCTACAACATGAAGCTCTTTCTTCTGACCATCACGGGTTCAAAACATAATGTATAGCAATGTGTAAAAACACATAAGTATACATTTACTTATGGTTTTTAAACATCAAAACCTTCTAATAATGCAGCTTTGCACCCGATAATAACATTTTCAAAATAACAAACAATTTAGAACGCTCTACTAACATTTTCAGGTATTATTTGTTGACCAAAAACAAAATAAAAATACAATATTCCAATATTCTAAAACCTAAGATTTACTAAACAGCCATAATTTGATTTTTTTAAGAATTTTTAATTTTAGAATGACTTGTTTTAGCAAATTTAAATTTTATATATAGTCGTATAACCAAAAGACCTTAATACAAGTAAATATAATTGTTACAGGGTTTATACCATTTTAATAATAATATGTAATTAAAATGGAGGGTTAAAAAATTGTAATTTTAAAAATATCTTTTGACTATACAAAATAATCATAGTTACTATGATTTTTTAAAGATTTGAAAATAACAACGATAACCGATCTTTAAACATCGGGTGATAAACAAGGGAGCTACATCATTTTTTGAAATCTGAGTACTAGACTATGAGTACATAATCAACTAGCATAATGTAACCGCTGCTAGTGACTGCATAAGACAACTATTTTAATTTTAGCTACTCTATTTAGGCAAATAAAACATTAAAACGTTGGATCTTTTATGATAACGTCCTAAATCACATGTAGCCTTCCCGGCCCATAGTGGTGGTTTAGAAGACCCTTTAAGCCGTTGGTTCCCTGAGTAAGTGTTAGAGAGGGCTTTTAGCTCTAACTTCGCCTGGTATCATAATAAACACCTTTCATTTCAACTTTTTGAAATAGTTAACAACTCATGGATTTAATTTATTGTACAGGGATTCTCCGTACTCTCTATTAACCTTTTAGTTATAGTATTATTCCTGAACCAAACCCAAATCATAATAATCTCCATTTTACAAGGTCTTCCGAACTCTCTACTAACCATTTCAGTTATTCCTGGGCCCAAACCAAATCATAATAGTCTTTATTTTTATAAAGGCCTTCAAAATCTCTACTAACCTTTTTAGTTACAGTATTATTCCTGGACTAAAGCCTAACAATATTTTAATCTCCATTTTGCAAGGGCCTCCAAACTCGTTACTAATATTTACAGGTATAGGATTACCAAATTCAAACTTTCAACAACTCTATGATTGCCAAAAAGTCACCATTCTTCACTTCTTTTGTTCTTTTCAGTTACCAAGTTTTTATTTCAGAATGATTTGTTAAGAATAAAGATTTTGATCTCAAAAAAAAAATTTTTTTACGTGCATGGTTAAGAACTAAATGGAAGTAAAAGCAACAGAGATTTTACATGATTGAACTATAAACAATTATTTGTTTTCAAATATCACATAATATTTTAAGATATAATTTTTAAGAAATTATACTGTAATACAACATAAAAGTAACATAAAAATGTTGTAATATGTGGTACTGAGCAACAATCCTAACAAAAATAATGCTATTTTAACATCTATGTGTTATGTGTTTAAAAAAGTTCATAAATCAGTAATCGAGTTAAGAAACACTAGTTAACGAATTTATATCATAGGTAACAATTAAAATAAATATAAATAAGAGACAAATATACACAAATTTCAGTAAATAATCTAATCTCAACATCTGTACTCAGCATTTAATAAATGAAACAATAATAACAATTAATGAGCAATTAACAAACTGAATAATTTATTTTGATTCCTAATTTAGATTCGTAAATCGATTTTCTGTTTCTAATCTCTGAGGTATTAAAAATTTCAGCTGATCAAAATACGATATTTTTATTACATCATGGAACAAGTTACACAAAAACTACGTTAAATATTATACCGGTGTGTTTTAATAAATTTGTACTTATCAATATACAAAAGAACGTTAATATCATTGACATTTTAGAGAAACGATTTGTACTTCCATTAATCAACGGAAATTAACAGTTAAAATAGTTGTAGTTCTTCATCGTAATAACACATAGGTAGAGCTTACACATTCTTACAATTATGTTAGTCATGTTACCAAACTCATGTTACAGGAAATCATTTTAATCGTCAACAACTAAAATTTTAAAGGATATTGTCTTGCCTTAACAGGACATTATCATGTCACGTTCATAATTATAAATTACAATTCACATGTAATATATCACTAATAACGTGATATAATGAAATCCATGTAATTATTACTATTACTACTAATTTTATCTATACATCCCCATTATAAGAACGCGTATTAAGCACTAAATAAAAAAAGTTTAATAGGCCATATGATTTTATTTCATCTGTTTACTTACGGTAGAATTCATCTGTTCAATTCGTAGTTCTCCAATAACGCTATCAAAATAAAAAGAGGCTTGCGTACATTTTCATGAGAAAGAATTAAGTTGCAGGGTAATACACCAGCTGTGCTGATACATTTCAATTACATTTTTAATTCTTCACTTATTTGCCTTGGAATTTATGTGTGTGTATTTAACTAATATCCCATGAAATAAGCAATGGAACTAAATTCGAATGCAAGATAGAATACAGACTGCGTAGGAACTGCCTCCTATATAATTGCTCTGTACGAAATATTTACTATTCGTACAAAGATATGTATTTGAAAATATCGATTTAAAAGGGAGGCGTTTTGTTTGAGAAAGTTACAAAGTTTTGCTCAAAATGTTTTTGGTGGGATAAGTTCCTAATTTCTGAAATTCGTTTTTGAGGAAAATAATCCTTTGCACGAATATTTGAAGTAGTGGGTGTAAATACGTTTAAAGCGGCTAATACAGCAGATCTAACATCTGGAAGGAGTAACAGCTGAGGCTGACATAACTGTGCTAACTTTACGTATTTTTTGAATTATGTTACTTAAAATTGCTCATTCAATTACATTTTTTTAAATACCAGCAAATTATTAACTTTGGCGGTCAAACATTAACGTCTTACAGGAGTATTAAGTGCACAGGTAAATCTTTGAGTAAATATGTTATGTACAATGAAACAAAATTGTTAACACACATATTGATGAATGTGTAAAAAGCTACACTGATAATAAATAACGTATAATTTTCACCTAAAATGATTGCAGAATAAATAAACAAGATTGCACTAATCATAACTGTGTTTACGATTTAAATATTTTAGACTGACATCCTATGGGTATTCTTAAAAGGGAGTCAGTTTAGACGTCTGAATTAAATGATTTTTAGTATTTCTTTAAGTATAATTTTGTCTCATTTTAATAAAGCTATAAAACCTTTAAGCGAATTTCTTAATATTATATGCTTATTGGAACAATATGATAATTTTGATTTACAATATACATTAATGAAGATATGTTACGTAAAATATATAAACTACGTTAATTTTATAATGTATTTAAATCGTCTTACCATGGTTGGTTTAAATCGTATTCTAATGGTTGTAAGTATATTTTGACGTAATATAAGGATATTACGTCAAAATAAACTTACAACCTAAGGAGGCACTGTAACGAAGGTAACATTTTATACGCGTTTCGATTCCACAGTCCATCAAGCTCTGTAGGAACAAAAAGAAAGAATTTTATATATATATATATATATATATATATATATATATATATATATGTTATGTGCAATGAAACAAAATATATATATATATATATATATATATATATATATATATAAAATTTCAATAAACATTGAATCACAAAAAGTACTTGCTCCGCCGGGAGTCTAACCCGGATCTCTCACTTGCCGAGTGAATGTGCTACCATTACACCACAGAGCGCTTACTTTTTCCGATTCAATTATTTTGTGTTTGGCCGTATCTGCCACATATGCGTTTAAATAAGCAAACTAACATATGATCAGAAGACCAAATACCTGTCAAATGACTTTTATTTACGTGAAATTGTATAAATGGCAATAGCCTTATTTAATTTCAATAAACATTAAATCACAAAAAGTACTTGCTCCGCCGGGAGTCGAACCCGGATCTCTCACTTGCCGAGTGAATGTGCTACCATTACACCACAGAGCGCTTACTTTTTCCGATTCAATTATTTTGTGTTTGGCCGTATCTGTCACATATGCGTTTAAATAAGCAAACTAACATATGATCAGAAGACCAAATACCTGTCAAATGACTTTTATTTACATGAAATTGTATAAATGGCAATAGCCTTATTTAATTTCAATAAGCATTGAATCACAAAAAGTACTTGCTCCGCCGGGAGCCGAACCCGGGTCTCTTACTTGCCGGGTGAATGTGCTACCATTACACCACAGAGCGCTTACTTTATCGCTTAAAGAGAGAGAGAGAGAGAGAGAGAGAGAGAGAGAGAGAGAGAGAGAGAGAGAGAGAGAGAGAGAGAGAGAGAGAGAGAGAGAGAGAGAGAGAGAGAGAGAGAGAGAGAGAGAGAGAGAGAGAGAGAGAGAGAGAGAGAGAGAGAGAGAGAGAGCAATAACGCAACGTAATACTTCAAATGCAAGTAGAGTTTATAATTCACTGTAAAACGTGTAAACAGTTTATTCAGTGCTTAAGAGATTATTGCATGTTGCAATAGTTTCCTCCAAATATAAATTAAGGTAATATAATCGTTGTAAAAGTAAACTGAGTGAGCTTTAATATGAATGACACGTGAACAGCTCTTCAATACGTGTACGTTATTTACTCTAACCTGACAAAGGATGGTTTTGTAAATAGACTGTTACAATATAAACTGTTTTCAATTGAAAACATAACATAGTGTTTGCTGAACAAACAGTTTACATTACAGTTTTGTTTTTTGCGGTACAATTGTTCTGTGGTTAGTACGGAAAGATATATATATTTATAGATATAATAAATTATTCTTCTATTTATTAAAACAATATTGAGCATGATTATACTAGTAACGTACCACGATAACTTGAAAAACTATTGGATGATTGAATGGCATAAGGAAAATTTGTTACTTAGGACTCAAAAATAAAGTGTGTTATTCTGATTTTCTTGTATCCACAAATAGTGTACATGAATCTGGAGAAATATTACATATTAAAATATTTGTAATTTTTTTATAATGGAGCTTTGGTGAAGTATAAATTCAAATAATTTAGTTGCATATAATTACTACTTTAATTGTATAAATTTTGAGAAGTTTATTCGATTAATTTAGTATAATTTAAGCTGAAAACGTTCATGATGTTTTGGCGAAAATTATATCCATCGCTCTGAATTACTATGCAAATTTGCATAACAATCTATTAAATAATATATTTTTATTTTAAAATCTTCCGAGAAAAATCAAAAGATTAAAGTGTAAGATTACCACTTCATCCGTGCACTCCTGATGCCGGAAAAAATCGGGAAGCTCACTACCAAGGATTTAAAACGTGGTCGACTCACAGCTGCCGAGAAAGACAAACAAGAAAACATGGATGCACGAAGTTTACTTTTGAGTCAAAACATTCTAATCCAATATCATTAATAAAACCTTCTTTTAAATTTATGATATTTTATTTATTATTATTATTATTGAAATGCCAGAAAAAATCATACTTCTCTACGGTATTTGCTTAAGACAAGAAGCAATGCATGATGTATTATTTATAAAATGGATTAATTTGGATCTCCCATAATGTGAAACATAAAGATCAATTAACACCCGGAATTCTACCGCATAATGCATACTCCCAATGAGAAGAAAAACAAGAATATAACTAACATTGCCTGAAAATGTATAACAATAATAAATAATCTTTCAATTGTAATAAATAACAGTATCAACCAATGAAAAACTAACACGCAGTAACATATAATTATGATGACGTATTACAGTTTATCATAGTTTATTGGTCCTAGGCCTTGACAGTCTAAACTTTGTGTTTTGAAATATCCTATACGTAATTTGCTTCAAATAACGTCTTTGTGATTGAAACTGATAGTTTGTATAACGCGTTTGCCATGGTTTACAATAAACCATATCTTGACATAACGAATATTTACGTTTTGTAATGGCATATTGTATTTAATAATACTTTACGTTATGAAAATTAGGGTTTATATTTTATTTAAGTTTTGTAGATTTGTGATTTCCGGTATCCTCTACTCGAGTGGCTCCAACGGAAGTACACTCGCACTTGGATCCTTCCATTTTAAAACTCCTAGATACAACCTCCACATAAACAGATTACCGAAAATTACTTTATTTAAAAGTGTAAACAATTAATTTAAAAATATATTTTTAGAGTTAGAGTTTATAAAAATATATTATTCTGCCAAATTGTACTTAAAAATTCTTCAAAATGGTCTGGGAATAAGAATAATATTTTCAATAAAATATAACATATATTTATAAATCTGAAAAGCTATAGTGTTATCCAAAAGTTATTAAAATAAATCTATACTATCTTGTTTGTAAAATTCTAATGGATATGCCTAGTATTAGATATCAAAATTCCATAACCTAATGATTATTGGTTACAGAGAGCAATGTGGGATGATGAAGTGCAGGTGCAGGAACATCTCTTAATGACCATAACTCTACATTAACTGAAGCATAGAGTTATATAGTAAAGAGTTTTGACATTGAAGTTCCAAACAATGGATGTTCTGAAGGAACGCAAGAATATTTTTTGTTCGCATTTCTTCAAATATCGTGTGTGTGTGTTTGTGTGTGTTTTGTTTAGAATCCATAACTTGATTACGTTGCTGGGAATGTTTTAAGAGAACGTTTCTGGATAAATAAACGCATCATTGGCAAAGCGTTTATTTAGCGAGTTGCTTAATCAAGAGTTTAACAAAGATAAAACCAAAATGTTTCTAAGTTTATAAAGATATGATACATCCAGTATATATGTTCGGAAAGGATTATAAAAATTCTGTTGAACCTGATTACTAACTGCTACAAGTATCTTACGCAAATTAAATGTATATTTCATGCAAACTGTCATTAACTTCTATTATAATCCATAAATGAGACTCAGAACATTTGTGCGGAATATACCTTGATATTCGAGCTGAACACCTTTGGATGAGATTTCAACAAAGAATATTAATACTTTATTAAAATTATACCATGGAAATTTCGATTGAACTATACGTATCCATGTATAGGATTTATTTTAAAGAAATTGTGTTTGAAGCAGGACATTGCCTCTTTACTTCAAAGAAAGTCGTCCTCTGTAGAACATGTATAACAAATTTGGTTTTAAATGGTAAAATAAATAAGTTATGTCATGTATATGTGTGAAGACTGCTTTAGGCTCTAGATATTTACAATAATTGTTTATTTTGGTGCTGAATAAATATTAAAGCTCAAAAAGGTTATCAAAAAAGGTCATACCTGAATAATCCAAAGTAAATTAAATCCTAAGGCGTTAAGGAACAGTTTATTCCTGAAACTGCGCTTCTCTGAACGCAAATACATTTCACAGTTTTGACAGCTCTTTCAATACATTATATTTTATACAACAATACCTGCCAATTTCCATTATAATTAACAACATATAATGCGTGTAAAGCACATGTTCAGGAGTTAAATCCATAATCCATATCTTTGGTCACCAATTATTTCAAAAGAATTTCTGACCAGATTTGGATTAAAATCCATAGATTCATATACTTTAGATAATTATGGAAAATGGTAATGAACAATCTTGGTTATATAGGGACAAAACGAATATGTCCATGATAACTTTTAATATCTCCAAGGATAACTGGTGTACAAGTGTGTACACCAGTCATCCATACAGATATCCATACAAGTGTGTACAATTAAATTACTCTGTGGTTTCATCCCTTTTGCATAAAGTAGTTTACAAACCATATTTTGTTAAATTAAACTACAAAGTTCATACCTATTGCAATGAATGTCTATTTAATAGTATTATTTATGGATTAGCTTATTAATAAAATTTTCTTCCCTTTTTTTGAGTTAGCACGTGGTAAATAAAATAGTATCAAAATAAAACAACGAGGAAACCTAAAGTATGAAACTGAATAGAGATTTGTTATGAACCAATGCGGAATCACAGTGTTCTTTTGAGAATTTCACCTACAATGAACCAATTTACATAAGCCCTCTCCCGTTTCTTTCTTGATTAATCATCTTTTTTCTGCCGTGACGATGATCGGCATGTACTATTTGATCCTGGTCAGCTTTCAGTGGTTGGTAGGATTTGGTTTTATGAATTGTATGTTATAGAGTTATTATGCATTGATTTTACAAGCAATGTACTTGTTTTGATTCCTGATTTACGCATGTTGTCACAACGCTCTAGTATGATTAGCTTATTTAACATAGATTTTAGTTACGTGTTAGATTAGTTTTTCACTGAGGAAAAGATCAGATTATAGATATCTTGTAGTTAGTTCTACTGGTTTTGTTTGTATCACTGAACGATAGCCAATATCTGGATATCTTATAGAAAAAAGCCATTATATAGTATCTGAAATATTTAGAAATGTTTTTTTTCTTCTAAAAGGCTTAACTTTAGAAAGGGTACAATGATTCTAAAGAGCAATTGCAGATTAATAAGACATGTCACTTTGAATTCACTATTTCTTTTATGTAAAAGGTAAATAACATTAAAACGGCCTTAAACAGATCTCATCGTTTCATTATGAAAGTAGGATGTGTTAAAAGTTAGCAGAGCGTGTTTAGAGATTGCCGTTGAAAGCCCAGGAATTCCTTTTAGTTAAACGTCACCAGGAGACTTCAAACCCATCCCTGGAGCTCATTGTCCCTTAGAAATAAAGTGTGTTTTGTATAGCTCCATTTTTATTCAGTTTTGAGAACCTGCTGAGGTCTTCAGTCATTCAAATGTAGTTAAATTGTGTTGAAAATAGCAAATCCTAACTAGAACAGCATTTACAGAATATAGTTTTTTAAATTATCAGGGAAATATTTCTTCTTTTATATATCATCATAATTCACAATTACCCATGTCCTTTTGTACATTCATCGAAATTCTTTTTAGTTTATTACTGGTTTTTAAAGGGAAAGTTTCATTTCATCAGTTATGTACCTTAAAATCTTAGTGACATTATTAGAAACATATATTTCTACCAATTTTAAAATTTCATTTTGTTTTATTTTGAATTTGAAAGGCTTTTACAACTCTCCATAGAGAATTTAATCATACTTTTACATATTTTACGTAGTTAATCATATTTCAAAAAGTTTTTTCCGTTTAGGGGCACTAGGGCATGATCGCCATCTTGAAACTAGGATTAGATCTATATTTTATGAAGCACCGCCATAATATGATACTAATTTATGTAGGCTGAGTTATTATAGGTTTAACATAGGTAGTTATTAATAAGTAACGTGACTTACGTAACCACATACTGAAAGGCATTGTATAAAAATTGTAACTCTGCTCCAATTAGGAACTTAGCAATGGTATTATTTTCACTTCTTGACATTCAATATATGAATAGCCGTGCCCTCTAATTTGGCATACAATAAAAGCCAATATTTGAGCAATGGATCAATAAATGAGATACACGACCCCCTGACTGCTTCTCCACGATTTATCCTACTTACCCCACCCCTTACAACCAAGCGTGATATAATCTAGCTTTCATAAAGGAATTCCTTTCTAGCCAGGTACTGTAGCAGAAACTGCTGTAAAATATCATTCCTCATATTTAGAATGGAATAATATTACTTGATTCTTAAATAAAATATCCTTTGCGACTCATTCAGAAGAAAGGTAGATTTTACATGTGGCCGTCATCTCTAAATATCAAACTGAAGATACCTTACTAATTAAAATGTTTAATTTGCAAAAAACTGATGGGGCAATAGCTTTTAATATTCCCTCGTTAATATATTGTGAAAACTTTCAAATATAAAAAAACCCCAATCTAGAAATCTTACAAAGCAATAATTTTTATAAGGATATAAACTTAGTTTGTTATAGAGGGCATTATTTAGTTACAATTAATCCAAAATTACAACACCAACCATTAAACACTGTATGAGGCCAATTGCAGTAAGACCTTTCAGATACATCTTTCAATAAAATCTACCTAAAATACGAAAAATAAAAGAGGTTACATTTAGTAAACACCATATGCATTGGCTAAATTTTATACGTGAAAATTTCACAGTTTTACCTAACATATTACAAATCTATTCCATATTTTTATGTCAAATAATGAATTTAGTATGTTCTTTTTATTTATATAAAACTACATTAATTTAAATATCCATGTTAACCTTTGTTTCTAAATCATCCTTCTTTGAGTTTAAATGCCACTATATATTGAATAAAACTAAAATTTTATTTTATGAAACTGATTTATTTTCAGATGTATAAATAAATTTAAACTATATTTTTACTACTTTCTAAGTTTCTAAGTTATAGTTGTTCAGTAGGTGTGATCTAAAAATTCCCTTATCGAAGGAAGAAATTCCCACTGGACTAATAACACCTCATCTTATTGGAGAGATTAGGCTACGTATGCATTTTTATGTTACTTATCAGATTTATAATGTTGGAACTTGAAGAGTGTGTTAGAGAGGACTTTCGTAAATTTTAAGGAACAGACTTCTCCATAAAACTGAAGTTTTTTATAACCTCAAACAAATAGTGACATAAAGGCGGTCCATAAAGTTCCGTCCATGTTTACTACTACGTATTTCATATAATAAAGTGCACAAAGTTTTTCTGGAATTAGTAGTAAAAAAGTATTTCAAGTCTACTTCAGCTCGTTATCGAACGAACTTTTTAACATTAAATATTTTTGTTAATAAATAATAATATTTTGCTTTTTATAACTGTTTATGGACATTTAGTGAGAGAAATTATCTATGTGTATTCTGCAATCTAAAAATATTACCTCATGAGGAAAACCCAACATCGACATTAACTTTATTAATGATTCTATAGAATTTTTAAAACAATTTTATGGATTTTATGGGAGAATTGGAATAATATTAACCATAAAGTACAACAGGCGTAAAAATAGTAACCAGTTTGTTTCGGTTTATATATTGTATTTAAATGATATTACAAATCTTTCTTTTTAATAAGATTCCGAAAACTAAACCTTTATGTTTCCAAATATATCCTAAGAATGGTTTACTCTGTACTGCTTTAGAGCAAAATCTAGTTACTGTCTGCTTTTGTGGATCAATGCATCTGATATTGATAAATCTTTAATGACTCAAAAATATCAATTACTATTATATCAGGTACTAATTTCAAAGATCTCTGTAAGCAAATTTTAAAAAACAGCCATTTTAACGGTTATAAACCTTTACATATTTTTTTCGTGATCAATGTCAAAAATAATTTTTTAAATCTGACACTATATAAGCACATCCATTAAACAATACTCGGGGAGCTAACCCGATCAGCATACCTTTCACAAGAAAGTGTACCGTTTTTATAGTACATATATTGAATTTTATATGGAGCTAATATTTTATAAATTAAAACAACTTTTCGGAAATACTTGGTTTATTCCGAAATTTAAGTTCACCAAAAAGTTAACAAAGTTTACAAACTTTTGATTCAATTTTCTTCAAAATGTCACTCAATCGAACAAATCTAATTAAGAGTCTGATTAAAAGGTATTAAAATTAAAATTAAACTAAAAATGTATACTTCTCCAAAAATGGTTTAAATTAACAAAACAAAATAAAAAGTTCTCTTCTCAAAATACTCAAAATTAATATAACACAAAACTTGATATTTACTTTATGACCAAAATTTAATTCACAATACTTCAAAAATTGAATTAAATTTTCAGACTCTGAAAGATGGGAAACTTTAGAAATTTTTATTACAGTATTATAAAAATAAAAGATATTAACTATACGCTGGTACGGGTCTTACTACTTTGAAGATTACGGAGGCAGATCGGAAAATAAAACGCACTAAAAATTTAAATACTTAAAATTGAATTTACACGCGATAAATAATTACTCTAAATCCCAACTATAGGGTTAGAGGAAGAAAACTTCAGCTTCGACCGGTACACCTTGTCCTTGAAAATCCAAGACTCGACTGACTGCTTCTCTCTCTGCAGCGAGCCGGGTCGGAACGTATCACCGTCGCTCGATCAGCTGATTGACCGGTCTAACTGAACAAACAATGTCCACGCACCGCGTATAGTTAACAATAGCCTACTTCCTACCGCGATTCAGCATAAATGAATTAGAACTATGGTACAAAAGTTTTAAATTCAATCTTCATATGTGACTATGGGAATGAACCTATTCAATAAATTGCCTTTGAATGCTGAGAGTGTTGCAATAAGTAAGTTTAAATCTGTTATTTATAAGTGGTTGGTATAAAGGACATTTTATGACTTGTCAGACTTTTATTCATCTGACATCAGTGGGATTGTTTTTAGTTTATTGTTTTGCTTAAATATTACACCTTTGTCTATTCTAACATGTTGTATTTTTTAATAATACTTTTGCATATAGATTATTGCTGCTTCAATAAATGACTGTATAATTTGAAAATGTTTTTATATTATTTTGCTGTTAGTATAAGTATTCTGACGTGATCTATTGCATGTAAGTCTCATGATCAATAAACGTCTTATATTGAGTTTTAAGTTGGAGTTTTAAGTGGTTAATATTATTTATCAAGCAGTATTCAGGATGCCTTAAAGAGTAATAACTTTTATATAGAAATCCGAAATAAACGAAGTCATATAAAAATGGACAAAACAATTGTTTAAATTGACATCACATTCTTCAATGAATAGAATCTAGTCATCAGTAGTGTCGTATCAGCTTATATAAGTAAGTGTTTTAATATATAAGTTGTTTGATCAAGAAATATTAATATCAGCTTGCTCTTTCTATAACAATAGTGATATTTTTAATGTAAAATATTTATCGTGATATTTCTTAGAACATTAGGAACAAATTTACTGACGCATTTCTAGTTTCTATATCTCATCACGTCATAGCTTAATAACAAAGTGCCCGTACATTTTTCATTATATCCAGCATTGACAGGTGTACAACGATGGAATAAGAACAGACGTAGTTACAAGTTTAGGTTTTATCAATTATATGTGCATTCTTTTAAACCAGACCGCAAGCTGGAGAGCTGTTTTCTAGAAATTTGTTGAAATCTGACACAAGTTCTTCGGGTCAGTATTTGACAACATACTGACTGCCGAGTGCAGGGTTACCAGGTTACACAGGGTCTTGTACAGTAAATTCACTCGAAATGGGTAGGATTATCCTGTTTATGAATAAAACAGGAGCTACTGTCATTGAACAGATTTTACTACTACTATTTCAATTTCAATACAGTGGTAAAATATATGGAGTGTAAAATCAAATTTCAGCCCTCCAAGTCATTCATTATTGAGGTATCGTCTATATAGATGTACATAAGAAAAGAATCAATGCGTTTTTAAATACTTAATAATAGTACAAAGTTATTATAATATTTCATATGTAATTGTATGAATACAAATTAACAGCATGGTTTACAGGCATATTTAAGCAACTATCATTTATATAATAACTACAAAAATAATAATATAAAAGGGGGTTTCAAACAGGCCGTGCTTTAACTGATCGTGGTATTGCAATCCAACACAGCTGTACAGTGTACAATAGTTAAATTGCTAAAGCTGCACATACATTTACCCCATCAATGGTCCTTCACAAGAGTCCTTCACCCATAGATCAGCCCTTTCTATCGAACTATCTCAACATCAGCTGTTATCATGTGCCACTCCAATATACTATTGATATGCGCAGATTTGAGTTATGCACCAGTTTTTACTGTACGCTGTAGAGGTTTTACTGGCAGGTATAAACCAACCAGAAGTGAACCCTCCTGGGGTAGCATGTGTGAGTATCAAGATGGAGATATGGACTATGGTGTGATTAACTCAAATATTAAAAAAGCGTAAAAACAGTAGCTTCTCTGTCTGAAAATATGATGTATTTTGTGTTTATTTACATCCATTAAAAATAATCAGCGACGTTAAGAAATATAAATACATGCGTTTAAGAATAAAAATTCCTCATCCAACAATTTGATCAAGTATATTTGAGCTCAAAAGGCATATAGCAAGTTAAAAGTTTAGCTGAGAAATGAAACCTACTGTTTCGTAAACTAGCATGTAATAGGATTATTCTGTACATAAATCACTCTGGGATTTGCGAGGATCACACTCAGACCAGCACAGTTAACAATTGTATCATTTTTTGAAATAAACATAGCCTTTGCTTTATTAATTATTAGCTATGAAATAGCTCCTACTGTGTCGTGAAAAATGTCACGATAGATGCAGTAATATTATACCGAGCACATATCACTCTGGGATTTGCTACAATCGTACTCGCACTCACAACGCCAGGATTGGCAACTGCATCATTTATGGACAGGAACGTGGTTTGTGCTTATTCTTGGTTTCAGCTGTAAAATAATTCCTACTGTGTCGTGTACACAGACTCCACTAGATACAGTAATATTATCCCGTGTATAAACTGCTCTGGGATTCGCTTGGAACGCACATATGTACTAGATGTTTGCACTTGAAGAAGCTAACCATCAATAGTTTTAAAATTTTATTTTTTAAAGTTGCGTTTAGCTCCAGTTCAAAACTTAATTAAATCAACTTTTCCTGCCATAGCTGAGTTACGTGTAGAAAACTCGGTTGCTCATGCATGCAACCAAGACAAGGAAACTGCACTGCATCTATTTATAGCTATATCTCTTATGTCGAAAAGATATAAATGGTAAACATTTATATGAATGGAAATAAATTTACCAAAAAATTTTTTAAATGAGTTTAAATATAACATTTGTTGTGAAAATTATGGCTCAATGAACAAAACTCCTCGAAATTATTTAAATCTTTGAAGCAGTATTACAACTTTGTATTTACCCAGCTTAATAATATACCACGTTCAAGTTGAATAAACGAACACGACTTTCAAAAAGATCTTAAAACTAACATTGTCAGTACGACACTCAATGATAGCTACATCCAGGTCCACGATTGAAGTACATTTTTGAACTGTCTGCCAACCAACTTTCTCTCCATCAAGCTCATATATCTTCACCACTTCTGCACAATCTTCTTAAAAACTTATTTACTCATTTAATTGAATTGCTTCGATTTAATGAGTATACTGGGTTCTTAGAACCAAGAAGTACTCTAAGCAACCATAGTCTTTGTATATAACATCTTTCATACTCTATTATTGACGAATACAAATTTCCTTAATAAATTATGATTAATTCCTTCATGACGTACATCATACATTGAAAATATGAATGTCAGATACACCTCAGTAATGATGATTTTAGTTACGGTAAAGACTTTGTAACAATTAGTATACTCTATGTTGTAGAGCCTAATCTAAAATGTTTGACATTATCTACTACTTAAAATAGTTTTTTATTTTTTAACTCGACCTCTGGAGGTAATATATTTTTATTTTTGTATTTTGAATCACGATTAGCATAACATTTGATTTGATATACTTTAAATAATCTCTGATGTAAAAAACATGTTTAACCTTTTCAATACCCTCCAATTGCGACTACTACTAAATTAGCGTGTATTGCTAACGATCAATGACTTTATCTGGGTAAAGTCCTTCATTGGTATCAAGAAAAATCAGATTACGTGATTATAATACTCAAATTGTTTCTTGACCCAAGGAGTATTACATAAAATTTCATACACATTTCAAACAATCTTGTTGTGTAAATTTGTGCATATTAGACTAAATATATTATACAGTTTAGATTCGCCTTTTATGAAATATTTATTGAATTTAAAATTTATTTTTTACCAAATTTAATAAATGTAACAACACTTTCAATAGTGATAAATCCAGTCAGCTTGTGGTTTAATTTCTACCCTCTAAGTAAGTTACATAAACTCATATAATGAAAGAATTCAGTAAAGAATTAATTGTCAGTACACAAAGGTCAATGATAATTAGTTTATAATCTTAAAGTGGCAAACTATAATTAGTTTCTGTCATATTTTCTTTTTCAATGATCATACATTTCTAAACACACATTCGTGTAAACAGATTATTTGACTTGGTTCTCTACTGGCTAACATTAAAAATAATACCATGACCTTTATTTAATAATACTTTTTCTATATATTGCGAATTCCGATTATAGAGTAACCAATAACAAACTAAGTAGGAAGTTTGTTGTTGAACTGGAGTCACGGTTGGTAATTTTGCAACTAAAACAGACAGGTGGGAGCAGTTTCTGTTGTTTGTAAACTTTAGTTAGGACTTTATGGAGTTGCAGCAAAGTTATGTAATTATTATTGATTAGTTTGACACTATTTGAGATTCATAAATTCATAATAATATGTAACATTAGTAAAAAATATATTAACATATTAAAATAAAATTTTAATATTTACAGCGCAGTATAACTTAACCTTACGCGATGATGTAATTTCCCAACGTAAATTTTTTTCTTTGTGATAATAATAGGTACTTTTTGGAAGATGGAAAACTAAAAAAAGCTTGTATTTCACACAAATATTAATTATTTTCTTAACATTTTCTTCTATTATAAATTCAATTTTACATTGTTCAGACATTCCAAGTTTAAATCAGCAGTGCGTACAATATTGCATATTAAGTCATAAATTTTAAAACGCTATAAGATGCCAAAAACTCAAGACAAATATGGTGGATATATGTACTGAATTGTAATACTTACCAGGATATTCAATTAGTATTTCATCCTATTTTATAGTTCTTATAATTTGTTTCAAATTTTGAATTATCAAGCATTTGTAAGAATTAATTCAAATGTATTAATAATGATGTCTAATTTACATACTAAAATTTAGGGTTTCCTCTTTTTACATTTTAAGCTGCCCTTAAAACGAACAATGTTTAATAATCTGAATAATACAGCTACTAGTATTAGTATAAATGGCAATAGCCGAATATAATTTCAATAAACATGGAATAAAAAAAAAGTAATTTTTCCGCCGGGACTCGAACCCGGATCCCTCACTTGCTGGGTGAATATATTACCGTTACACCACAGAGCCCTCACTTTTTACGATTAAATTATTTTGTATTTAGCCGTAGGCCTATATGTCACATATGCGTTTAAATAACCAAACTAACTTATGATCTGAAGATCAAATTCCTACCAAATGACTTATATTTCCATTTAATAAATTTGTAGAAAAGGCAATAGCCGAGTTAATAAACATGGAATCACAAAAAGTACTTGCTCCATCGTATGCATACACGAATTTTAGTTGTCTGCTAGTGTTAACTTGTCCATACATTACAATACTGGTTTATTTACCTGTTTATAATTTTCATTTCCATATAGTTGAAACCTTACATTTATCTTCTTCTCATCATTTATATCTTAAAGATTAAACTGTCAATGGTCAGTGCATGGCTATGATGGGTATTTTACTTGTTAATTGTTTATGCATTTGTATGTACCTTTAATTCATAATATCGCACAATTTTTACCTTCATTTCCATATAGTTTAAACCTTAAATTTATCGTCTTCTCATCATTTATATCTTAAAGATTAAACTGTCAATGGTCTGTGCATGGCTACGATACGAATTTTATATGTTAATTGTTTATACATTTGTATGTACCTTTAAATCATAATATTGCACAATGTTTACTCTAGCAGCTACAAGACGATTGATCATGTACTCCTTACATCATTATACAGTGTATCCAATACCACCAGATCACTATTTTTAAAATGGGAACTGTATGTGCTACAACAACAAAACAATTTAAACCCACTAAATAAGCTACTAGCTACAAGACGATTGATCACGTACTCCTTACATCAATATACAGTGTATCCAATATACCAGATCACTATTTTTAAAATGGGAACTGTATGTGCTACAACAACAAAACAATTTAAACCCACTAAATAAGCTACTAGCTACAAGACGATTGATCATGTACTCCTTACATCATTATACAGTGTATCCAATACCACCAGATCACTATTTTTAAAATGGGAACTGTAAGTGCTACAACAACAAAACAATTTAAACCCACTAAATAAGCTACTAGCTACAAGTCGATTGATTATGTACTCCTTACATCATTATACAGTGTATTCAATACCACCAGATCACTATCTTTAAAATGGGAACTGTATGTGCTACAACAACAAAACAATTTAAACCCACTAAATAAGCTACTAGCTACAAGACGATTGATCACGTACTCCTTACATCATTATACAGTGTATCCAATACCACCAGATTACTATTTTTAAAATGGGAACTGTAAGTGCTACAACAACAAAACAATTTAAACCCACTAAATAAGCTACTAGCTACAAGACGATTGATCACGTACTCCTTACATCATTATACAGTGTATCCAATACCACCAGATCACTATTTTTTAAAATGGGAATTGTATGTGCTACAACAACAAAACAATTTAAACCCACTAAATAAGCTACTAGCTACAAGACGATTGATCACGTACTCCTTACATCATTATACAGTGTATTCAATACCACCAGATCACTATCTTTAAAATGGGAACTGTATGTGCTACAACAACAAAACAATTTAAACCCACTAAATAAGCTACTAGCTACAAGACGATTGATCACGTACTCCCTTACATCACTATACAGGGTATCCAATACCACCAATCACTAATTTTAAAAATGGGAATTGTGTGTGTTACACAACACAAAACAATTTAAAACCCACTAAATAAGCTACTAGCTACAAAACGATTGATCACGTACTCCTTACATCATTATAACAGTGTATCCAATAACCACCAGAATCACTATTTTTAAAATTGGAACTGTATGTGCTACAACAACAAAACAATTTAAACCCACTAAATAAGCTACTAGCTACAAGACGATTGATCATGTACTCCTTACATCATTATAACCAGTATCCAATACCACCAGATCACTATTTTTAAAATGGGAACTGTAATGTTGCTACAAACAACAAAACAATTTAAACCACTAAATAAGCTACTAACTACAAGACGATTGATCACGTACTCCTTACATCTACTATACAGTGTATCCAATACCACAGATCACTATTTTTAAAATAGGAATTTGCGTGTTGGCTACAACAACAAAACAATTTAAACCCACTAAATACGCTACTAGCTACAAGACGATTGATCACGTACACCTTACATCAATATACAGTGTATCCAATATACCAGATCACTTTTTTTTTAAATGGGAACTGTAAGTTGCTACAACAACAAAACAATTTAAACTTACTAAATAAGCTACTAGCTACAAGACGATTTGATCAATGTACTCCTTACATCATTATACAGGGTATCCAATACCACCAGATCACTATTTTTAAAATGGGAACTGTAATGTGCTACAACAACAAAACAATTTAAACCCACTAAATAAGCTACTAGCTACAAGACGATTGATCACGTAGTCCCTTACATCATTATACACTGGTATCGCAATAACCACCAGATCACTATTTTTTTTAAATGGGAAACTGTAAGTGCTACAACAACAAAAACAATTTAAAACCCACTAAATAAGCTACTAGCTACAAGACGATTTGATCACGAACGTACTCCTTACATCATTAATACATGTATCCAATACCACCAAGATCACTATTTTTAAAATGGGAACTTTAAAAAAAAAAAAAAAAAAATGTGCTACAACAACAGAACAATTTAAAACCACTAAATAAGCTACTAGGTACAAGACGATTGATCACGTACTTCCCCCCCCCCCTTACAATCATTATACAGTGTATCCAATACCACCAGATCACTATTTTTAAAATGGGAACTGTATGTGCTTACAACAACAAAACAATTTAAACCCACTTACATAAGCTACTAGCTACAAGACACGATTGATCATGTACTCCTTACATCATTATACACTGCATCCAATACCACCAGATCACAATTTTTAAAATGGGAACTGTAATGTGCTACAACAACAAAACAATTTTAAACCCACTAAATAAGCTACTAGCTACAAGACGATTTGATCACGTACTCCTTACAATCATTATGCAGTGTATCCAATACCACCTGATCACTATTTTTAAAATGGGAATTTTATGTGCTACAACAACAAAAAAAAATTTAAACACACTAAATAAGCTACTAGCTACAAGACGATTGATCACGTACTCCTTACATCATTATACAGTGTATCCAATACCACCAGATCACTATTTTTAAAATGGTAATTGTATGTGCTACAACAACAAAAAAATTAAACCCACTAAATAAGCTACTAGCTACAAGACGATTGATCACGTAACTCCTTACATCAATATACAGTGTATCCAATACCACCAGATCACTATTTTTAAAATGGGAATTGTATGTGCTACAACAACAAAACAATTTAAAACCCACTAAATAAGGCTACTAGCTACAAGACGATTGATCACGCACTCCTTACATCATTATACAGTGTAATCCAATACCACCCGATCACTATTTTTTAAAATGGGAACTGTATGTGCTACAACAACAAAACAATTTAAAACCCACTAAATAAGCTACTAGCTACAAGACGATTGATCATGTACTCCTTACATCATAATACAGTATCCAATACCACCAGATCACTATTTTTAAAATGGGAACTGTATGTGCTACAACAACAAAACAATTTAAAAAAACCCACTAAATAAGCTACTAGCTACAAGACGTTTGATCACGTACTCCTTACATCAATATACAGTGTATCCAATATACCAGATCACCTATTTTTAAAAATGGGGAACTGTATGTGCTACAACAACAACAAAACAATTTAAAACCCACTAAATAAGCTATTAGCTACAAGACGATTGATCATGTACTCCTTACATCATTATACACTGTAAAATCCATATACCACCAGATCACTATTTTTTTAAATGGGAACTGTAAGTGCTACAACCAACAAAACAATTTAAACCCACTAAATAAGCTACTAGCTACAAGACGATTGATCACGTACTCCTTACATCATTATACAGTGTAATCCAATACCACCAGATCACTATTTTTAAAATGGGAATTGTATGTGCTACAACAACAAAAAAATTAAACCCACTAAATTAAGCTACTAGCTACAAGACGATTGATCACGTACTCCTTACAATCAATATACAGTGTATCCAATACCACCAGATCACTATTTTTAAAATGGGAATTGTATGTGCTACAACAACAAAACAATTTACTCCCACTAAATAAGCTACTAGCTACAAGACGATTGATCACGAGTCCCACTCCTTACATCATTATACAGTGTATCCAATACCACCCCGATCACTATTTTTAAAATGGGAACTGTATGTGCTACAACAACAAAACAATTTAAACCCACTAAATTAAGCTACTAGCTACAAGACGATTGATCATGGTACTCCTTACATCATTATACAGTATCCAATACCACCAGATCACTATTTTTAAAATGGGAAACTGTAATGTGCTACAACAACAAAACAATTTAAACCCACTAAAAAAGCTACTAGCTACAAGACGTTTGATCACGTACTCCTTACATCAATTATACAGTGTATCCAATATACCAGATCACTATTTTTAAAATGGGAACTGTAATTGCTACAACACAACAAAACAATTTAAACCCACTAAATAAGCTATTAGCTACAAGACGATTGATCATTTACTCCCTTACATCATTATACACTGTATCCAATACCCCACCAGATCACTATTTTTTAAAATGGGAACTGTAAGTGCTACAACAACAAAACAATTTAAAACCCACTAAATAAGCTACTATCTACAAGAACGATTGATCACGTACTCCTTACATCATTAATGCAGTGTATCCAATACCACCAGATATCACTATTTATAAAATGGGAATTGTAATGTGCTACAACAACAACAAAATTTTAAACCCACTAAATAAGCTACTAGCTACAAGACGATTGATCACGTACTCCTTACATCATTTATACATGTGTATCCAATACCACTAAGATCACTATTTTTAAATGGGAACTGTAAAGTGCTACAATAACAAAAAAATTAAACCCACAAAATAAGCTACTAGCTACAAGAACGATTGATCACGTACTCCTTACATCATTATACAGTGTATCCTCCACCCGATTCACTATTTTTAAAATGGGAACTGTAATGTTGCTACAACAACAAAACAATTTAAACCCACCAAATAAGCTACTAGGTACCTTGTTAAAACACTCGATATATGGTACTTGTTCTATGTTTGCATTCACATTTTTTAGACTCGAACCCATGACCCTCTACTCTATTTCAGGGACATCTTATAAATATAAACATGACGTTCTCCTGTTACAAATAGTGTAGTCTGAGACATCCTGTATATCTACAAATTGTTAATGAAAGTCTATGTTTAATTTCAAAGTATTGTACTCTCTTCCTGACGGTCTCCTTTCTTCTTGCTATCCACTCACATCTGGGGTTGACTTTTAATAGAGAAGCAGAAGATACAGCAGACAAAGCAGCTGGCAGACAATGACAAGTCTAATAAGTACTGCTGTCTGTGCACAATGTCCTCTCATATCTGAGGTTGAAGGCTAATCATTCCTCCTCATTCTCTTGAAATTCGCTGAAAGTATGACTGTTGACGTAAATATTGTTATGCTTTCCCTTATTAAAACTTTTCTAGTATACAATTGTTTATAAAATTATATAACGTCTCACTTATAATTTTGAGATAATGGTTTAAGAAACATTTAAAATAGATTTCCAACATAACAACATAGCATTTCTAACTCTCCAACTCTCCTAAAGGAAACGTAAATGAGAGTAACTGATACTCCTCCTTCTCCGGAAGTATCCAGAATATTAAATGTGAACATTAAGTTAAAAAATAAAACAAGGAGAATGTGAATTTAAGCATGCGCCATATGAAGGATAAAATATATCGTGGCTGATGTGGTATGGTATGAAAGTTGATAATCCATTTGCTATTCCTAATTCAATAAATGAAAATTTTAAATGTAATTATATATTTACATATACATATACATAAAATGTTTTAATGCAAAATTAGAACAAGTAAATTATTATTTCAGTAGCATAATACAAAAATTTATCTCAGAGATCTGCACAGACCTATTACTAGCATAGATTAAATAGCTAGTTAAAGCTTGAAAGAAAGAGCATAAGCTCTTTGCTACAACTAAGCCTTTACCATTTAATAAGTTAACCTCCTATTATGGCAAATAAGTGATAAGTGATTACGTAAAAAATAATATTCCATAGTAAAATGCAAGGACGTTAGGGAACTCGATCTAATGTTTTTTTAGAGTTGTGAGAGTCTATACATAACATTCATGTTATATAATTGGATTTTTTCTCATAGAAATTAAAATATCTTAAAACATAAATATAAAAAAGGAGAGGTTAAATTCTATATTAAAATCTACAGACTGTTATTTAAAGAAAGTTACTGAGATTACTTACTTCATCTCAATAAACAAAGAAATGAATAAGCTTAATTTAAATGTAATGTCAATACAATATTGCTCTGGCTAGTTTGACTATCCTTTTAATATCAGTAAAGTGGTTTTATCTGAGTACGCTAAACAACATATCACGTATACGATTCAAAATACCCTTTCGTGTGAATTTTATGTTATGAAATTCTAAAATTAAAACATATATAATGGTAGAAAAGTCAAATTACAACTACATTTCATGTACCAACAATAAATTTGTAACTTATATTGTGCAATAGAAGTAATATATTACCGGTAGCTAACTTAATTTTGCTGTAGCTACAAGTAAACGGTGCTGGTATTTGATTCTTAGAATTTATTTAATAAACTCCTTCTCTAATGTTATTTATACACGCAAATTCGAATAAAAAACAGTATGTACAAATCAAAAGGTACAGAAAAAACATGTAAAGTAATAAACTATAAACTAAGTGACAGAAGGAACACTAAAGAAATAAATTATACAATAAATTACCAAAACGCATTTAATAGAATTCAAACAATTATCCAAATTATTGATCTAAAATACTATTCCTAACACAAAAATGTGTTTTCAGTAACGTATTGCATTAAAAAAATTAGAAGCATAACTTCAATTAGATATTAAATGTTAATTAGTTTTTAATATTTAATCCTTTAACTTTTTCTTCTATGGAAATTGTAATTCTTGAGGATATAGCGATCCTTTAACCATTCACACATGCATAGCAAACAGGGGTCGTCATAATTTTATGCATGTTTGTTTTACTAAAAATATCATTCTAACATTACATCAATAATGTTTTTGAAATATTTGTCTTACAAGACATTAAATATATATTTGCAAAAAACAATTTCCATCTCCTACAAAACGTCTAGTTTACAAAGTTATTTTTTTCTGTAATTGTGTTCTCTAATTTCCATTTTGACCTTGTAAACATTTTTATATTTCCCATTTATATTCGAAAATAATTTAGTTTTCAAAAGAAGATCAGTATCATTCGAAATTACACTTAATGCTAAACATGGGTTATATTATAGATTTAAATTTTGTACTATTAAACCCTAATTTAAAAACCACATGTGGGATTCTAATATACATAAAAATTGCAAAAGTGTATCAGCCTTTTAACCATTTCAATGCACCTAAACTAAGAATTTTGATTTTTAATTCATACTTAGTAGTAACATTCCTCATATTTACAAAATTTTTTGTAATGCAATAGAATAAATTACATCGGTAGTTTCAGCTACGACGGAAAAATTCATATTTTTATGTATAATTACATATAAAGAATCATATTCTCAAATACCACGGAAATATACACCTTTATAGAGTTAGAAATAATTAATAAACTCATTAGAGGGCCACCTCAACAAGTCCTCTAAACATAAGACGCTGGATAATTAAATTCACAATTCTGTAGCATATGAATGTCAAAAAAAGTAATTAAATCATTGATATCAAATTATTTTCAACGAGAACAGGAATTTGCACTTTTTCCATTGATTATGCTACTAAAGTCGAACACAATGTTTTAAATGTTAAAATATTTTATCACATTCAGGTGTCAAAAATAAGATGTATAGGGTTAACCTCCTATACAAAAAAATTAAAATTTATCAATATACTCGCGTTAAACTCACCAACTTCAACCATAAGATCGAAAACTATCGTGCGTCAAATAGATCTATAATATGACACCCCTATTAGTGTCATATTTGCTTAGCGCTATTGCGTTTATATTAAAATAGACCTTTGAAATGACACGTCACAAGATAGGAGTTGCAATTAATAAATTAAAATTACGCCTTCTACCCTCCATTTCCAAGTTATTTATTCTTGAAAAAATGCAAAAGAGTATTTTAATATGTATGGTGAAGATTGTACATCGATACTTCAATGTGTTTGTAATATAATCAGGAGTCTTTTAGTTAGAATGAGTTTATTAGAAAACAAATTCTAGAAAATGGTTATGGGAATTTACCAATTTTCTAAGATATTATGGAAGACAAAACTATTTTTTTTTTGTATGTTTTAACAATAGTACAAACGAAAATAATATTAACATAATCAATTACAATGAATAGTTTTTCTATTGGTAGCAGCCCTATTTTAATTCCAATAAACCTTAGTGAAAAATTGTCAATTAGTGTTTTAAAAGCATAAGGTACTTTTACTTTTACTTTCATCGGTATATACCATCGGGATACAAAAATATAGTTTACTTATTGGTCAACACCCCTTTCAAACCCAAGTGGTAAAAACTATTAGAGGATGCTTCCTATATTATTTAATTATTTATAGGAATCTTTATATTTTATTAAGAGAAGTGTAAATTTAGATAATAAGTGAATTGTAAGAATTGTGATCCTTTGAGCAGTGCTGAATTTCTTGTCGATTCGGGTTCGAGGAATGCCTAGAAGCTTCCTTTTGTCTCTAGGTATTGAGCATAGGTTACAGGTCTGGGTTGGATAGGTACCAACCAGTTCAGACATTGTGTTTGCTCAATTTTGATTGGCCAATGTTAGGTTAATTAGATGGTGGGAGGGACTTCTAGATCCTTCCGGTGGATTCAAGTAGGTTTTCAGGAGAGTCTTGGCTGTGTGCTCAGAGAGAGAAGTTCGTGTAGAAGTAATAGCCTACTCTTGCCGTATCGATTTTTCGGTAGGAAGGTTGAGTTTGAGATTAAAATTCTTTTCTAAATTTAAAGTTTGAAGTTTAAATTAATTTATCTATAACTGTTATTTTTGTTAGTTGGTGAAGTCTTCTGGAGATGTGTGAGGTACTGTGAAGGTTAGAATTTTACGTTTAAATAGAAAATTGCTTGATGATATTTTCCTGTTCAAGTTGGTTAAATCAGGAATAGGCCTACTGATAAAGAAAATTTATTTTATGTTCTGAGATTCTATATATATTTTTGCAAGTTCCTAAATTTAACATTGAAAGCCAAGCAAATATTCTGGATAATTCAATAATCTTCTAAATTGGAAATTTACAGGAAACAAGTACTTTGTATTTGATACAACTTGAGTTTAACAATTTGGACATTGTCTTTGTGCCTATATTAATTATTAATATTACCTTATTTTGTTTGATTTTTATTTTGAGAAGAAGTCTTATTTTATTATTTGTTTCATTTTATATTACAAGAAGATTATTTTATTTTGAAATTTAATGAAGATTTTTATTTTGAGTTTATGTTGAAAATATTAGCACTGAGAACTTGAAGGACACAATTATTGATGCTTTGATTGATTGTTAATCTTAAGGCTGGACATGTGAACTTTTGATGGGTTATAAATACAAAATAATTGAGAATATATTAAAAGTAAAAAAATATAGCTTGGCGTTGTCTATTATTGGTGTTTATTTATATTAAAATTTCTATTAAGTTAAACTGAGATTAATTATTGAATTCCATTGGAACTTGTGTATTCTTAAAATAAAGGGTTATTAGTTTAGAACCCAATTGATCGCTCTTATACTAAAACAAAAAAAAAATAGTAATTGGTTTATAGAAATTAACCTTACTATAGACACGTTACAACTATCTACATTAAAATACGCATTTTTTTCTGTTGAGAGTTAAAAGGGTCCAGATTTGTCGGATTTCATCTTTATAGAAAATAGGGAAGTTGACAAACACAGGATTGTTCTGCTAAGGGTTTCAACCCCAATTCTGCCACTATGGTTATGCAATCCCTATTGTTCTGCTAAGGGTTTCAACCCCATTTCTGCCACTATGGTTATGCAATCCCTATAAAAAGTCTTTAGTTTTCCTGTGTAAGTGTACCAAATTTATACTTTCTGAAATACAGGAAAGTAATAGAATTAGTTATGAGTGTGTAAGCAATTGAGTGAGAGCTTTACCCTTTTATATATAGAGATTGTGACGTTTAGAATTTGGTGGAATATAATTTACTCTCATTTACTTGGGTTTTGAGCATTGTCATTCAATAACATGACAAAGATAGCTCGTTTTCATATATGAATTCATTACTACTAGGAAAGTAAAACTGTAAGTAACGTAACTTTTGTTGACTTTATAGATTATGATACCGTAAATAATTGTATAAATCTTAAAGTTTTCATAACATAAAAATAAGCCCAACAGTAGCATGTGACATAAATAACAGAGGTCTCCTAAAACCACTTTTACTACTTCAACATTCAAAGTTTGTTAAATATAAAAATTCTCCTTTGACAGATAACGATATTATTGAGATAATACACATTTGACCAACTTTAGAAATATTTCATTCATTATAAAGTATAGCCTATCAACTTTTCATTTATTAGCTAGGTGATTATGTAACTTGAAAGGTGTCAGAAAGTATACAAAATTTTCTAAGGAATAATCCTGTTCTTAAATGACGTCACGTTTTACAAGGCCATGAATACGACTGCGATTAATAATTATTATTTATTTTTCCGTATAAAGCTGAATCTTTGTCCTGCAATAACATCTACTTTAGTTATCTGTTTACAATTAAAAATAATTAATCTATTACAAAATTCTCATAAAAACTGTTCATGTAATGACGATTTTGCAGTATTTCAATATTTGCGCTTTTGTTTAAACATGATACTGGTCTGCACAGATCTCACACGTATAATTAAATTGGCGGCAGGAACTGCACTTGAAGTAGCTGGTCTTATCTTTACTGGACCGGGCTTCATTACGTCTGGATGCACTGACTTGTATAAGCACTGGCGGAGTTCTAAATGGATTCATTTCAAAGTTCAAAATAATTAAATTGTATCATGTAAATGTATAAAGTTAAAACTAATTATTTAACATACTGAATCTTCAAAAGATTCTAGAACTGCATGATAGCAATTTGACTTTTCGATTAAAACGATAAATGGACAACCTATAGAAGATGACCCTAAAGTAATTTTCTTGGTCTCCAGTTGCTCTTTAAGTTTGACTCATGTGAGAGGTATATACAATAGAATAAACAATATGTAGGTAAGATTGTAAATTAAAATTATACGGTCAAAATTTGGATTTTAGGAATAATAAATAATACAATCGCCTTTTTTAATAACGGACTTTCCAAGAGATATTTTGCATTCCTTCCGATCATGTCAACCAGAATATAAAAGTCGCCGTAACACAAACCTTTATAACCTTTATATGTGTGTGTGTATGTGTGTGTGTGTGTGTGTGTGTGTGTGTGTGTGTGTGTGTGTGTGTGTGTGTGTGTGTGTGTGTGTGTGTGTGTGTGTCGACTTATATAATATAACGCGAGCTTCACATATTTTAAAACTTACTGTAAGATGGCCGGCATTAAATCAATAATATAATCTCGGGTATTTTATAACATAAATCAAAATGTACATATAAGTTCAAGCAAAACTCACTCTTTCATATTTTTGGATATATACTAAAATTACACACGGTTTATAGAAGTACAATATTGAATCATCTTATTTATGTATGTTAACCCACAATTTTGGAAAATTGTTACTAAATCCAGTCAAGCTTTAAAGAAGAATTTTATATTGTAAATTTCTTGTAAAGTTTCAAGTTAATTTGTTTCTAAAAGGTTTGAAATATTACGGTTATAATAATATTACTATGTTTACATTTATAGTTCAATCATTCATTTCCAATTAAATATACAACCTAATAGTGAATGTTCAATTTGACATTAAGAGGCGCGGATTTCTGACCATCCACTATGCTTGTACTAACCAATCACTGATTCAAATAATAACATTTTCTGAAATGACCGTATTTAAAAATTGTACGTTAATCTCCTCAAAATCTCTTGGTAAAACTATAAACATTAATATAATAAACAAAACATCTATTTTGAGGAACAAGTTGTTGTAAACAAACATCACTTAAATACATTTTTAATCTACTCTTATTGAACTAGAACACAGACGAGAAAGGGCATATGAGAAACCTCTATGCCTAATTTCAGCTTCCCAGGGGATAATATAAATGTAATACCCACAGTTTGGATGATAATATGATAAAGTCAGTTGTGGTTATCATTACAGTAAGATTCTGCTCTGGGATAATGTATAAGGATTGATTGTAATATTTCTTATGATAGTTTTTATTGATAGTATTTCTTATGATGAATTTTCTGAAAATTACGTCTTATACGTACTAATATGTAGTTACATATGATTTTGTTCGAATAGAAAAATTGTAAAGTCAGCACATATTTACCATATATTTTAATATTTTGTGCATGTTAACCTTCTCCTTAAGGTTATTTTGACATCTTAAGAAGGGATATATTCCATCCTTGAAACGAAGTGTTCAAATTTGCGTAACAAATAGTCATGACAATATCCTAAACATTTTCAGCATTCAAATAATTTTTCATCAATGAAAAACATGCATGTATTCCTACTGAGGTTGAATTATATTAATTTATGTTTATTTTTAACTGTACTATGAACTTCCCATGAGCTTTTAATAACTTTGATAATATTGATATTTATTTGATCAACATTCCTAAATATGCTCTTAGCTCCTAAATATACAAAGTCACATTCAAATAATAAACGAAATGCATAAAATTCAATACGATACTGATAGGTCAAAACATTCAATGAAATATTTTGAAACAGTGACTACAAGAAAATTAAATATTTCCTTCGTTTGGGCTTTATAATTACCACATTATTTATAACAGTTATTTATAACAGTTATTTATAACACTTATAACCGTCTCCTTAATTAACAGTTAAATCTAAGGAAATCCAATTAATGTTTGCAGAGGTTTTAAAAATAGATGTGATATCAAATATAGATCTAGCTGGGGAGTAACATTTTTAACTCGGTACTAAATGCCGAAATTACTTTTTAATATAGCAAGTCAACACATTTTTTCACAGTTGTTGAAAGAACTTCAACAACTCATTTTCGCTTGGTTATTTTACAGTCACAACTCATCGATAAACAATAGTAGCTATGCAAAGTGAGTGTTTATTTTTTAATTATTTTATGGATTATACCGTTATTATAGCACATATATTAAATTTATACGGAGCTAATACTTCGTAAATCAAAACAACTTTTCGGAAATACTTGATTTATTCCGAGATTAAAGTTCACTCAAAATTTGACAAAGTTTACAAACTTTAAATTCGATTTTCTTCAAAATTTCACACAATTGAACAAATCTAATTAAGAGTTTGATCAAAAAAGAATTAAAATTAAAATGAAACTAAAAATGTATTCTTCTCCAAAAATGGTTTAAATTAACAAAATAAAATGAAAAGTTCTCTTCTCAAAATATTCAAAAAATCAATATAACACAAAACTTGATACTAACTTTACGACCAAAATTTAATTCACAATACTTCAAAAATTTGAATTAATTCTCAGACACTGAAAGATGGGAAACTTTAGAAATTTTAATTACAACAGTATAAAAATAAAAGATATTAACTAAACGCTGGTACGGGACTTACTACTTTGAAGATTACGGAGGCTGATAGGGATTTAATACGCACTGAAGAAAAATTAAATACTTTAATTAAATTTACACGCGATAAAAAGAATTACTCTAGATCCCAAAAACTATAGGATTAGAGGAAGAACCACCGATACTCTACTCGACGTCTGCTCCTTCTCGTTGTGGCTTCAAGACTCAACTCTTCCCCCTCTCTCTCCAGCGAGCCGGGTCGGAACGTATCACCGTAGATGACACGATCAGCTGATTGACCGGTCTCGAACCAACAAACAATGTCCACGCACCGCGTCTAGTTAACAAAAGGAGCCTACTTCCTACCGCGATTCAGCATAAATAATTACAACTACGGTACAGGATATTATAATATTTAAAATTTTCAAGCAGGAAATGAATGTTTCCAAGAACGTAAGCCATTTGAGAGCCTCAACTGGAGGAGTGTCACTTTATTTTGCTCCTCATCACGGACTGGTGCTTCTTTTCATTCCATGGAACTGGCATTAATCAGACTGCAAGTTTCTTTATCGTATCAGGGTGAAAATAATTCCAATGTATGTTTTATTGTATGATCCAGCCAATAACGTAATTAATATTAAAAAATTATGGTAAATAGTACCATTTTAAGAACGGAAATTTTGTACGCAACAAAGAGATAAATAAATATATATATATATATATATATATATATATATATATATATATATATATATATATATATATATATATATATAATTCAATTATATTGTATTTGGCCGTCACATATGCATTTAAATAACTAAACTATCATATGATCGGAAGAATAAATACCCGTCAAACGACTTTTGTTTACATTAATCAAATTTTGTATACGTGGCAATAGCCTTATTTATTTTTTCAATAAACATTGAATCACAAAACGTACTTGCTCCGCCGGGACTCTAACCCGGATCTCTCACTTGCCGGGTATATGTGCTATACTATTACACCACAGAGCCGTTACTTTTTACAATTCAATTATATTGTATTTGGCCGTATCTGTCACATATGCGTTAAATAACTAAACTAACATTTTATATATATTATATACATAAAAAACACTAATTGTTGATTTGTATGTATGTATTGTATTTCCATTTTATTTATCTTTGTAAGCAACAAAGATAAATAAATAAATTATACATAATACCGTATTATTTTTACTATTATATATTGATATAATCACAATAATATTAATATATAGTGATCTCAATATTAATACAGTGTTTTAGTAATTTCAATTGTAGTACACTTTTTTATACACCTTTTCAATAGGTATGAAAGGTAATACTTTAGGAATTCTTTTCCAAATATGTCTTGTGTGTTATTTCTAGAGTAGGTTTCTACATTATTGTTATTCCTAGAGTAGGTCTCTACATTATTATTATTCTCGTATTATGTTCGTAGTTACTACTGCACATTAACGGTAAGTGGCAAAGTTATACTAAATAATACATTATCTTGTATTTAGTACAATTAGCATCTTACAAATTTCCTCTGAACCTGTTGCAGTTTATAATAGTAAGCTAGTATAAAGATAAGTTTTTAGCTTCAGGCCTTAATTTTTGAGACTTAATAGTAGTATCTCAGTTGTAAAATATGTGTAGCCACATATCCCAGTACTTAGAGTCGCCTCTTAAACTGAATTTATGATCTTGCAGTGTTTACAGTTGTGACCTTGGCCACATATCCCAGTAGTTAGAGTCGCCTCTTAAACTGAATTTATGATCTTGCAGTGTTTACAGTTGTGACCTTGTTCTGCATGAAGTAGTTCTGTTAAGGCCTGTGCCAGCCGACTCTAAAATAAATACAATTTACGAATACCAACACTGTTAATATCTGTATTACGATAAAACTTAAATGTCTAGTGTTACACCTTTATAAACTAGAATGTTATACGTTGCTTTATACATTTTCTTTCGTTACATTCTTTAGTTGCATATGACATTAAAACTCCGGTTCTATACTGGTTTTTTTTAAACTACCTTTTATTATTATTTTAACTACCTTCATTCTTTTTAGAATGAAGGTAGTTAAAATAATCAATTAAATTAAATTCCATTTGATTTAAAGTAATCACTACTTTTAATTATTGCACTTTATTTTGCAGTAATCTAGCGGTTGTTTTAATTGAAACCAACGCAGAGTTTGTTAAGACGTATTACATTCAGAAATTAGTTTTCAAAAACTGTTTTATTAGTAGAAGACGCGTTAAGTAGTGTAATTTTGATATACATGTATTTGTTCACACAAATATTGCGTAGATTAATTTTCAAGATAAAAAGAAATATAAATAAATTGAGTACAACCAAATGGCGATATAAAATACTTTTTTTTTAACTAATCATACGGCTTAAACTAAACCTATTTGGACACTTTAGCGTACTCCTACCGTGAAAACATAAGCACATTATTATATATTGGTTTATTTATTTATTTAAACTACAGTAGAACAGTTTTAACACTTTATTTTTCCCTATACAAAGAAACTTGGTTAGTTTTAATAGGTTCTCGTCATTTCAGAGAGGATTTCAGAAATAAAGTACGCTTAAATTCCACTGATGCTGATCTTCTCCTTACTGTGGTCTACTTTGAACTATAGCTTGGAGAATAGGCTGAGTAAGTACTGAACAAATTGTTATTGCTTTTTATACGGCATCCACTAACGGATACCTAATTAATATCCTTTAATATAATAGTTGTTTTAAAGGTGAGCCCTGGACTAAGTAAAAAGGATAGATTACTTGAATCATTTACTACAATATGTTTACTTAAAGACAGTAGTTAATTTAAATCTTTCTTTATAATAACATGCACTTCTTTCTATTTCTGCAATTTAACAGAAACACGAACAGGAATACTAAAACATATAATAACATTTCAATACACTGAAAGCTTGTTGCAATAGCTTTTTAGAGTGTTATAATTTTAGTAAAATCACTCTATTTACATGATTTGAGGAGAACTGCATTGTTAAATCTCTGAAGCACTCGTAGTTCTGCAGCCCTTCTATCTTACCCCCTTTCTCTAAAATAAACTCAATATATTCATGTAGATTTTTTCCTTTTTAATAAGAGATATTTGAAAGGTAAATATATTGCACTTTATCCAATTTTATATACAGTAGTTTTGTGAATATGAGTAAAATATGGCTTATACGTGTCTAATAACAATATCCTGAAAAAAATTTAGATAGTATTAGAATAGTACTTGTCTTTGTCCACCAATGAGTCTAATATCAAGGAGCACTCGATTAATAAATTCAATATAATGGGAAATAATTTGGGTATTTTCAGTGCATAAATTATGTTTAGTCAATTATACGAATATTTTACATACGCATTTACCATTATGAAGAGCTCCCAATCGTCTTCTCACTACCTCAAAATATCCCCTCCCAGATATCCAGCTAAGAAGGGTAGGGACGTGCTACTGACCAGAGCACAGATATAATCTAATTGAACAACTGTAAACCTCCTAGATTTATTGAAGGGGGATGTTCAGAGAAGGGCGTGGAATATTAATAGAGACTAAGCTTTAAATCAAAATATGATTTGGTTCAATGAGCGTCCTCCAGTACTACAGTCTGCTTTAAGGTAAAATGAAGACCTGCATTTATAATGCAGAATACAATCATACACTACAAACATTGTATAATTATATAAATATACAATATTATATGAATATACAATTGTGTTATGTTATATTTATATTCAGACATACGATATTAACAAGGAATGTTTATTTCAAGGAGGCTTGTGACAGCAACCAAAGAATTCGAAAATAAGAGGGATATTATTTCAAATAATGCACTGATGAATTTGTTGATAATTATGATGGTGATTGATAATCATTGATGATTCAATCATTATATAGTATATAAAGGTACACGTGACGCTATAAAATGCATTTATGTTTTTAAGGCAGTATTTAGAAAAATTATTACGTCTCTCGCCAATGTACGAGGAGGTTTATAAAAATGAATGAAGAATTAATAGACGTATTAATGGATGATCTTTTACTCTATTTTTAAAATGTTTAGTAAATTATTTTAAAGAATAAGTTAATTCGTTCAGATTTTTGGCACTGTCCACTTCATTAACACTAATTGTAGGAATATTTCAATCGTGTATTCTAAATATTATGAAATGTATATGTGCAACTTAATACTATAACCCGAGCAAGAATGTAACGATATTAAAACCAAAGGGAAATTCAAATTTTTACAAAAAAGTTTATAATTGTTTTGCATCGTGTAGCCTGGTTTTAGTATAAATATTTTTTTATTTTAATTGATCGTGTAATTAACTTAAATCCGCATATCCCAATAAATATTTTAATCTTAGATAGTTAAATTGGATGTCGCTTGTTTTGTTAAATTTGAATACAAAAATGATATTCATGTACTATAAAATAGTTTTTAAATAGATTATTATTACTAATGGCAAAGACGCCATACATACCTGATAAAATATTAGCAATAAATCACTAAAATAAATTAATCATTGTGTATTGAACAGCGGTTGTAAGGTCAACTTGTTCAAATCCTCACCAATATACTCTTATATTGTTCTAGGAGACTACCTACTGACATGTGATCCACAACAAACTTACCACTTAGCTTTATAGTTCCAAAAGCTGTCCACAAATTGTGTTGCAGAGTGGAAATCCATTGAAAGCCTAAACCTAACATCTACGCTTTTGAACTAAATGATGTATACACCAATGTTAGATTAAAATAAAATCAAGTATGTAGTTTATTGGTACTTAGTTTTTGTCACACTTTAATTTGAAACAACAGCGTGTGCTATCGCTAAGTTATGCACGTTTACACAAAATATTTCAATACAAAATTAATTAAATGAATATTTTAAACAAAGACAAATCTGTTGCATAAGTAATTATATTTAATATCAGATCAATAACGCAGGGCCATGGTTATTAGGCTTAATTAAACAAGGGATGGACGAATCACAAATCTATGGTATTTAAAATGTGTTAATCACGTTATTTTCTGTTTAATACAGATATTTTATCAATTTCAAAGTAACTTTGAGAAGACCTAGAGTCTTGAAGTTATATAAAAACCGGAGAGCAGAATGTTAGATAGTAACCGTATATACTTATGAGATTTTATGTATATTCCTAAAATCCTTAAGCAGATTACCTCCTGCCAAAATCAACTGACTTTTGTAGTTAGAACATTAAAGATTTAATTTATTTGAATACACCAGTGACATCTACATCTATTTAGGCACAGGAAATGTACAGGGAACTTGTACTATAAATTTATCTATTGCAAAGTCTTAAATGAGGTGTCAATAACAGGCATTCTAATATTTAAAATTACCTTTAACGAAGTATAATTGTCTGAGCGTTTTGCACAGTGTCTCCGTAACTTAATTGCGAACATATATTTATAGTGCTGTTTATCCGTCTTTATAAATGATATGTTTCAAACTAATTGACATTGAGGGTTAAAAAAGTTTTGAAACTTTACGCTACTAACATTATATTAAAATTGACAATGGTACACATCGATACATTGGAAGTCACCCTTCGAGCCAGAATGTTGTTCACTCTGGAATAAAATTAAGGTTGATTTTAAATAATAATATTATCTATTTATGTAACGGCATAGCTATTATAATTCAAACATAAAAAAATACTATTAATGAAGGAAAAAACTACACATAAATAAAATTACCTACCAATTAAATTTATGTCAGAGAAAAATAATATTTGTTTAAATTATATTATTAAAAAAACCTTTGAAAGAACTCTAAATATGTTTTGAATATAAATATGACACACACACACACACACACACACACACACACACACACACACACACACAATCAATAGAACGTTGCTTTCCTAATGCAATGAATATTTAGATGTTGGTTTATGTGAAACCTTTATATAGACTGCTAAGAAGTGAATTAATGTCTCTTTTAAGTTCAGGATCGTTATTTCAAATAACCACTATTAAGAAAGTACAATCAAATCTAAAATTATATGATGATACATTGTTTAAAAGTTATATAGCTAAAAGCAGTAAATGTTTCTAAATATAAACATTTATAATTTTGGTTTATAATTGAATAATGAATAAAATAATATATCAACCTAATAAAAATGTATAGTGGATAAAAGTTTGTTTTGGAATTGTCGTTTTTATATAATTTTATGAAAAACGTGAATACATTTAAATGATGATACTAGAACTATTATAGAAACGTCAGTATTGTTACGCGTGTACGAGAATGTTAAATGCTTACTCTATATCAATGGTTGAGACTATCATGGAATATTTATGAATTATATTATACAACATCAGTTACCCCACATGTATTGCCACCAATACAAACCTTTAAATCATACATTTCTTTTACTTGTACTACTGTTATATATACAAAATTATTACTCATAACTTGTTACTTAAGTAAATATACAAAGAACATTTATAAAGAAAATAATCGAGAATTTGTATTAAACAATTTCGAAAACATAAGAAAAGAGATTATGATAATCCGATCAAAGAGTGCGCGAGTGTTTATAAAGTAACTGCGAAGATGGAAGATAATTAATTTCTGTAAAAGGACAGGAGGCGTTTTAGGAAATAAACGCTTTCTTTCACATTTTTATCACTATGTTATTGTTTTGAAACAAAATACATCCTTTGAAAAAAAAATACTCCCATGCGATCCATTAGCTATTCTTGTTCTATAAGGAGATTTTACATTTTAATTAAAACTTTCCTGAATTGTGCATTAGGCAAGGGTAAAGCTAATTCATGTTTTAATGTTCACGAAAAACATTATATTTCAGTTCATTTAAGTGTGTCTGACAAGTCAACCGCTCACAACGTTTTATTAAACATTTATTAATATATTTCAAAGTTGAATAATGAAATATTTGACGCAGTAAAACAGAATTCAACTCGTTAAGAATAATGGATATTTTACTAATACTTATGTAGTGTTTAATGTTTTGATCGTGTGTTTAATATATTAAACGATATGTTAAATTCCTGACGTTTGTATTATTATATTTTAATTTAGTAGTATTTTATATTATTTTCGTCTCCATTACAAAGGTTTAAACTATTGCTTAACGATGTTTTAATATTAAGTCTCAAGAAATAAAACTGTGCTATTCCATAGACTTCTGTGTAAAAAATACGGATTTTTACTATTTCATTAGTTTTTCATACACATTATATTTTTTATCATTTTTAAAACAATGATGATAACAATATCTACACTTGTAAACAACAATATGAATAGATTTGTAAACATTAATAAATTATGTAGCATATGCATAATTATAATGTTTGCTTTTTTTGTCTATGAATCATTTAAATTTTAACAAAAACAATTTGCGGTAATATTTACTCCTATATGGTTACATTAAAACTAATAGTTTTGGAGTTTCATAGTTTTAACTAATAGTTCTATACATGTTAGTTGTATTTACACTAGGTACAGTACAATACGGTAGCAACTCATTGGATGCCCAAGAGCAGTCAACCAAAATGTCGAAATATGGAGATAAAATGGTTGATCCTGTAGATCCAATAAAAGAAACTTTTTTGTATTTGAATATATAAATATTCAGACCAATGCAAGTATGTGTTACTATCTGACTGTTATTTTATATGTGTATTTAATTTTCTACATAAAAAGCATGGTTGTATATTCTTTATGTACATTTGACTTGTTGGAAGTTAGTTTACCCATCTGGAAGAAGGAATGTACATTGTATTAATTTAAAACATATTTCCCATAAACAGGTAAACATAAATTATGGTACCTGCAATGCAGTGTTACTTATATAAAAAATTAGGAGAAAATTCTTTTTTCCCTTTTTGTAACTCATCGGCTGCTCTTTTTCTGCAAAAGCGATGAATTATGCATTTAATTAAACTTTCACTCAAAATTTGTGATGAATATTTACTAGCTTAAGTGCAAGCATTGAAACTTTTCAAACTCGTTAAAGAAGATTGCAACGAAAACTCTCTCGGTCTTTCATCGTGTAACTTTATTTCGTAACTTGTTCTCCTTATAAATATTTTCTTGTACTTGTTGATATCGTGAACACTTTATTCGGTTTTTTAAAATATAACTTCCTTACAACGAACATAAGTAATAAAACCCTTTAAAGTAATATTAAATATATTTAATATCATAAAAAACTATTTTATACACTTATTTACGCACATTTTATTTAGAATGCACAGATATCTACTATATCGTTCAGAAATTTTATTTAAAAGCAGCTTTCTATGTAGGTCTTTTATTCACTTTTATGTTGCTATTTAACTTAATAATACGGACATTGCATGTTGTTTATTATGAAGATGATATCCAGTAATTATGCACAGAAAGCTGCTTTTATGTATTAAAGCTTCTTCAAATACTTATTCTAGTGGTATGAAATTAAACATTTCAGTTGCCATTTTGAGATTTGTTTAGCACAATTGTATGTAAAACGTAGCTAACAGAAAAAGTAGAGATACATACTTTTAATTAAGAGCATTCTGCTTTTCATTGCCTTTACAATAAAATATTTTATCCTTATATTGGTTACAACCGTGTAAAAATACGCATAAGTATATATACTGTGAAATCTATATAATGAAATTGGTTTTTTACAATGTATCTAGTTTTACCCTAATTTGAAACTTTATTTTTGCATTATATACAGGTTTCTGGTGTTTTAAAATTGGACTATAACTTTGAATTTATTCGTAATTATCTCTTTATGCAAGTGCATATTTTTAATATTTGTGAGATAACGTAAAAGTTAAGAGTACTGAAGTACCTGTTTGGAATATTGCCCAAATAAAAACTGTAAATAACAGATTTTATTATGATATCAAAATTAAGTAATTAAAGAAGTTTTATACATCTAATAATATGAGAAATCAATAATAAGATGGTGTATACGAACAAAACACTGAAAAAAGACGAAAGTAACAAGGTATGATTTCCGAACAGATCAGAGAGCCAATCACAGTAATGACCTTCTGTTTGGTTGTAGTTGGGGGAAAAATAGAAGTCGATGGCTCTTGACAATAAGCTTTTTCCCACAGGTGGATTATCCTTTGGGATGAGCTTTGCCAAGATCTATTTAATTAAAAAAATATTTGTTAAATACTCAAAATAAAAATATTTAGTTATGAAAAAATTAAACTAAACCTTTAAAGATAATTAAAGTTCAATTTGTTTAACTAAAATAAAATATTCTCTTTGTGTATTTTATACTAACTATATTATTCTAAATATATTTCACAAACGTTTATAAACTAATTTCTGTGCTTATAGAATTACTCTCACACTGCGGCTTTTAGATTACATTTGATGTAGCGTCTATTCAAAGCCACAAATGTATAAAGTTCATTAACAAAGAAACCCATCTATAATATTTATCACTGTACCCACTTCCTCGTAGGCTGAGCTGTGCAAGGGAATGTTCTACATTCAGCACAGATAAGAGGTCTCTCTCGATGTCGTCGCACTACGGATGAGTTCTTTAGTTGCAAAAAATGTCCACCCAGCCTATTCCCGTTCTTATCGGTCCGCATCTCAGGACCTGCACGGTATTCATGCCGTTAGCTTCATACGAAACAATAGGCTACGAAACAAAAGTTTCTCATAATTCCAGATTTACTCCACATGTGTCGTTGTTCAATTAATTTACCTACATAACAGTCATAATTCGGCTGTTATATAATTTGATTTAAATCAATCACTGTCATACTGCACTTAAATACAAAAAAATAAAATTCTCTAAATTTAAAAGCATAGTTTGACTCTAACACATATTTATGTATGTCTATGAAATAATAAAAGTTTACTTCGGTGTTTTCCTCCTCTCTGCTGTTCATAAATACTCGTCTATGAACAAGATTAAATTATGCTGGAGTTCAGGGTAAAATCTTTGTCTCTCTGAATAAACATATATTACACATCATAACTGATGGTTTCTGCCATGTTTCACATTAATCCATATTTTAATTATAATACAACATTTTGTTATTTACCTCATATAAATTTAATATCATACATGTGAATAAACTTTAAACAATCAGTATCTCATTAAAATACGATTCCTCCCACTAAAACCTAAGTAATTAAAAGTTTTACTTCTAAGTAAAAAAAATTTTTTTGTAATAAAATCAACAATTTCTTGATAAAACCTTATATTTGACATGAATCGTACTTATTTTATGATTATCGGAGTTAAAATGACCGAATGACACAGCTAACGTCTTATAGTTTAATTTTGATTTCTATTATTTGTAAGTACACATTTAATTTATATATATACACACTAGACATTTTATTAATTTGTATATATAAAAATTTCAAAAACAAACTCTTTTTCTCTTTTTTTACGGTTACGATGGTGTGTTTGTGTGTGCGTGTGTGTGTGTGTGTGTGTGTGTGTGTGTGTGTGTGTGTGTGTGTGTGTGTGTGTGTGTGATTTAATCAGCGACCAGGCGTGTCTCCATATTTGTGAAGATAATTTTAAATTGTTCTCCAAATATTTAAGTAATTACAAACAAAAATCGCCAGTTCTTTTACAAATTTAAATTCGATTTACTCTATTCATAAATATCAATTAACCGCAGCTTCTCACACAATCTCTTTAGCCTACTTACTAAAAGAACTTATGATGTAATATAATGGACACTTATGGCATTTTTCAAGAACAAGGAGCATACATCAGTTACATATTATTTAAGTGTTTAATGTTAAGTCGAGTTTAAAAGACTGATTTTTATATCATGTTTTGTGTTTGTGTATACAAGAAATTGTTAGAAGTAATTATATTTCCCATGACACGTCTGGGTATGTATTATTACCCAAATCTAAATAAAAATAAATAGGTATCATAAACCTACTTAAATCAAAAAGCTTTCCTTTAGCTTTTATCTAATAACCCCTGTCTAAATTGTTTCAAGTGGCATACTTGAGTATTTCCTGTAGTTCTGATGAAAGAAAAATATATAAACCTAGAATTATAAAGCTTTCTTCGAGCTTTGCGTGTACCTTCGACAGTTAAATTTACTTACCTAGCTACAGATTAGTTTACTTTGTTATCGCGATCTAAACAACATTACACATTCAGCTCACAAAAACCTACTTCGATCAAGAAGCGTGTATGTAGGGAAAGCGGGAATTATAATTTATTTTCGGACTAAAATATTTTCAGTGCCGTAGTTTGCCTTGTCTTGAGGAAGAAAATATATCTTACGTACGCAGGGCTGAGAAGATCCTTACTGTCAAAAACCATCCCGAGGTAATGGGGGTTTATAATCCTTACTAAATTTAGGGAACATTTCAAAATAATCGTTTATAATGTTCTACGTTATATTCTTGTTGTTTTTGGACTGTGGTCCAGGAAAGAATGGCTCGTTGAAGTATGTACTGTTTATTACTCTGTTTTCCGCCACTACAAAAAACCTATACAAAAATGTGAAAACTGTATACCACATAGAAGCCATACCAGTTCCAGCTATAGGATTTTGGAAATGCCTTATTTGAAAACTTTTAAACCTTGATTTGTTAAGACATTTTTAAAAGTGTTTAAATAGTGTTTAAACTCGCCACTGGCACAATATGGAGTAATATTTAGATATTTACTATATTGTTGTTTTTTATGTCTTCATTACAATGCTGATATGGTTTTGTTCTAAAATTTTACGCAAACACATATTTTAACCTGAAAAATTTTTCAATATCTTCTTCGTATAAACTTTCCTCGGATTTAACGATTATTTTATAAACAAGAAGTATCCGAATTTATCCAGCCATTCTCAATATTAGTGCTTAAAAATATTTAGAACTCCAAGTTTATTTATAAGAATATAATCAAAATATTAGTTTTTAATCGTTTCGAAATATATGTTGTTAATAATTAGTACCGGTACTAATATAATTATTTTAGTATTTTAGCATAATGTAATACACATATGGATCATTCTAGTAGCATTATTATTATTAACATCAGGATTCAAACATTACTATAGAGTTCTTCTATCTGAGAGTCTTGTGCAACATATAACTATCCAATATAATTTAAACATATATTTATAAGCTCTGACTGTACCAGTTATCATCCTTTCAGATGTGAATAACATTCAGGTCACAAGTAAAACAATCAAATCAGCTCATTATTATATTAAAATCCAAAACAAAACGTACTTAAACATGTATGTAGTAAGCTGCAATTAACATCAAAATGTTATATATTATATAAATATAGTTGAAATGTTATTAGATTATTACACAGCTAAAACCAAAAAGATCTGCTGGGCTTGATGAGATCTCCTCACAAATATTGAAAAACTGCAGTGACGAGCTAGTAGCTCCGTTAGTCCATATCACAAACTTATCCTTCAAGCTCGGTGAATTTCCAAGCAAGTTGAAAGTTTCCAGAGTGGTTCCTCTGCATAAAAAGGGTCCTAAACAAGATGTCGGCAATTTCAGGCCTATATCCCTAATCTCAACTTTCTCAAAAGTTATTGAGAAGATAGTCCTCAGGCGAATGTTTGATCACATGTCTCGAAATCACCTTCAAACCGATCGACAACATGCATTTTTAAGGAGGAGGTCGACTTTAACTGCACTGACGGACATGGTTGAGCATATCATCGATAAAATTGAAGAAAGGGATACGGTCACTGGCATCTTTCTTGACATGACCAAGGCATTCGACTGCCTTGACCATGATCTGATTCTGGAGAAGCTTAGTTTATTGGGCTTCAAGAACACTGCACTGAGATGGATTTCCAACTATCTTCAAGGTAGAGAGCAGTTGGTGGAGCTGGACGATGTGCGGAATAATTGCAAGTCGAAAATCAGATCTTGTCTGATGTCACGGGGTGTGCCCCAGGGATCGGTCTTTGGACCGGTTCTTTTCATCCTCTTTAACTAACGACCTTCCAGGATTTCTCAACAACCATTGCTACACAGTCATGTACGCAGACGACTCTGTTCTCTTGACATCTGGAAGCTCAGCGGAATCTCTTGAGATTGATTCATTTGGTGGCGCTTGGTTACGCGGAAGATTACTGCAGCAGCAACGACTTAATTTTTAATGAGTCAAAAACTAAGCAGCTTACCTTTGGAAGCATAAAGGATGAAATTGCTCCACTTCCAGATCTGCTTGCTGTGAATAACACAAAACATCTTGGAGTTGTGCTGGATGATCGTCTCTCCTGGCAAGACCATTTAGACCATCTCTGTCGAAAGCTTAGCAGTTCTCTTTTTGCACTGAGAAGAGTCAAGTCTACTAGCACTCAAGACGCTGTACTGGTGGTTAATACGCCCTATTTGAAAGTTATCTGAGATATGGAGTTGCTGTTTGGGGGTCTGCTGCCCACACTCATCTGGAGCGAGTATTGATAATACAGAAGAAAGCTATGAAGATCATGTTTGGTGTGGGATGGCGTGATAGCTGTAGAGAAGTATTCAGAGCACATAATCTGTTAACGGTTATTAGTCTCTACATAGTCGAATCCATTGTTCTGGCCTCTACCAAAGCTTTGAAACGCAATGAGCAAGTCCACCAATATGAAACCAGAAATGGGTTAAACTATAACCTTCCTGCTCATCGCCTGACTCTGTATGAACGTAAGCCATCATACGCCGGGGCGAGATTTTTCAACAATCTTCCTCGAGAACTGAAGGATGACAACCCAATGACTCTGAAGAAGAAACTAGTTAGCTGGTTCTCGAAGATGCCGTTTTATAGTGTCAAAGAGTACATGGACTGGCAAAATTTTAACCTAAACTGAAGACTTTGTAATTTAATTGTATTGACACCATTCCGATCTCCAAGACTGTGAATAAAGATTTCTGTATTCTGTACATGTCTTATTAGAACCGACTTATAAGATAAATACCTTCATTGTAGGATTTGAAAATTCCCATTACGAAATATCCTATTATATATTGGCGAGATTCAAAGGAAAGTAGTAAATATGAATTCTAAATGTTTATATTATAAATTTCAATAGTGCCATCAATATTTCCGATGTGGTTCACTTACTAGTTAAATACTGTCATATCTTAATGTGTCTTAAACTGTTGTTATTCTTCTACTTATTTGTTTTGTCTCAAAGAACTGCTTTCTGAGTTCACACGAAGCAGCTAAAAATACGATAATAAGAGACAGAACAGAAACTGCCTGTCACAGTAATGGGCACTTGTTCTGCCTTTACAAAAATAGAACAGAAATCACAGCCCTCGCACAATAAATCTGGATACGATGTCTAGTATATCAAGTAGTAACATATCTTGTACGATATATTATAGTACTATCGTGGCATTTAGAACTAGTATTATGCATTTTAAGGCTTTAATTATTTAATGATTTAGAGTCAGACAGACTTCTAGAATCTGTAATTAGTTCAAATCGCTACTCCCCAATTTATATATAAATAAACAAGTAGGTTATTTGTAAGTAAATGACAGCATTCGCTTGAAGATATAAAAACAATCCAACATACAACAAATTGATTTCTTTTGTTTTTGGTGAAAACTAAATGAAACTGTTATTTTTATTCTATAGAGCTATGCAAACAAAGTCTCCTGATCTGGACATGAATTGTAAACAGGGAGGAAAATTAAAAACGCATGACTGTTTTGTAATTGTTAGATTGCTTACAAAACACATGAAGTGTTGTTTAACTTTTAAACATTTTAATAAATACTGAACATTCGTTTTTGAAACTAGGTGAATAATTGTAAGGCCATTTTTATTTAATTTATATTGATTGTTACGTACAAAATGAAACATGTTTTTATTATAAATATAACAATATATTATATTTTTTTATTCAACATGTAATAAAAACACGTTTTTACAGCATAGTTTTATTATTTTTCTTCAATATATTGATTCAAGTAGTAATAAGTTAATAAAATAACAATATGGATGTTTTAATTTTAGTTAGGAATGTGTTTCTTCTTTTTTCGTAGTATTATTTATTATTACTAATTATGTTAGCGAACAGCACGAATGTAACAGCTGGCAGAACAAGAGCCGTTACAGCGTTGTTACACAGCTTGTTTGTGACATATACCTTATTTATCTCTTAGTTGTAGAAGAGTGTGAGTTGAGTCTTAAGAGCTCAGTAGACATGTTTGATCAATTTGTATATGTTAGCTAACATTTCGAGTGTATCCTCTGGCAGAAAAAGAGCCATTACAGCTCATCCTGTTGTTACACAGCTTATTTGTGACATCTGCTTTATTTATGTCTTAGTTGTAGAATGGTATGAAACTGAAGTGAGCATAAAAAGTTATTTAACAGATATATGTATATGTATTGAATACATACACATATAATCTTTAAACATACTCAACTTTATAATATAAAGTAAACGAAATTGCTTAGTTCACGTAAAATAACTCAAGAACTTAATAATATAATTCTTAATGAAAGATAAAGAAAAAAATCAATTTAAAAGAGAAAATAAAAAGAACAGTAACACATTCAACCATTCTAACATATAGTCTGAACACACACACACACACACACACACACACACACACACACACACACACACACACACACACACACACAACGCAAGCACCACCGCCCGTCATTCTCACAGTTCCCCTAGTAGCAAGTCCGTAACCCTCTCCCGAGGTAGGCAAAAGATTTTTTATTCTACAATACTTATTATTCCAGTATTTTTGTTTATTATACTCTGCAGAACCATTGTTTTGCCTAGGTTTCTGTCAGTTACTATCTAGCTTTCAGTAGCTGTCTTTGAAGGCTTACACTCAATGTGTTTACATTATATTTTTTAATCTCGTTAGAAAGTTATACCAATTACATGGTATACTTTAAATAAAAATAAAAATTTAATAAATACAATTTTATTTTAGAATTGTAAATGGATAGGGAATAAAAAAGTAAATTTATATTGTAATCCAGCGGCAGGCACAACGCGCTTGGAATCTGGTCTAGACCTGACTTGATGGCAGTGAATGCTAAACAATAGTCTACAGTGGACTCAATCTTTTGTTAGGCGGCGAACCTGCGTTGAGAGTGATTCAAACAGGCCTGCAGGAACAGGAGCGTAGTCGGTGCAGGCCAAGAAAACACGCTCTGCTTCCATTCTGAGTTGAGAAGCGATAGAGTAAAGTCTTTAGTGCGAGTTTAAAAGTAGTGTCGGGCGTAGGATCCGTTGGTATAGATTATTTTAATACCAAACTCCAAGACCTTCACGACCAAAGAGCTAAGTACTTTTGATTGAATTATTAAATTTTTCTAAATTTGAAATTTGAAAATTTAAGAAGTGAATTAATTTGAAATTGGAATTGAAATTTGAAATTAACGATCAAATTCTGTTGAGTGTGGACTAATATATATCTAAATTGTAAAGGAGTTATTTATTTAAAGTCAAACGTAAAAATTTAATTGAAATTGTAGGGATTCTAGTTAAAATTAAGAGCTGCAGGTGCTGCACCATATCCTGTAGGAACTTGTGAAAAATTCCTGTTGAGAACTGTTTAGATTTGTTTGAGAATTTTATTTTAAAGAAGTTTATAATTTTTTATTTTATTAGTTTTGAGAAGAAGCCTATTTATTTTATTTTATACAAATTTATTCAAGATTATTATCTTATTTTATATTTTATACACACGTATTTGGAGGACAGTGAGTCCATGTTAAATCGAAAGTGCCTTGCCTAAGGAAGTAGTAATTTTAAACTATTGTGCAAAACATTTCATTGGTGGAATACAAGGTTAATAATTGAAATTTGGATTGATTTAATAAACCTGAATATTTCTAAAAAGGTGCAGTTTTAATTTCCACCAGTATCTACTTAAATCTTATGAGTTCGAGAATATTTAAGGTCATCATAATAAAAACAAAAAAATTTGTATATTAACATTTAGTATACAAATAAGTGCGCCACTCTGCTATATTCTGGTGAACCTTAATAAAATTGAACTTAGTGGTTGTTCATTAATAAGTGGCTTGGATACTGGAAAATTATAAAGTGTTTAATATTAAACTTTTAAAATGGCACTTAAGGTGGACTTGTTAACCAAGGAGGAATTGGACTATGAAATTAGGTTAAGAGGTGTGGAAGTGTCTCCTAGTCTTAAAGTGATAGATTTAAGGAAAAAGTTACGGCAGTTAATAAGTCTTGATGTAAATAGTAATTATTTGAACCTGAGTGGAAAGGTCGCTTTCAAGGAGGAATGGGATAAAATTAAGTTAGAAACCCAAGTATTAGGAAGTAGACTGGAGGAATCCATTGAACAGGGACTAACATTGGACATAGTTAGGTGTGAAACAAAAATAAATCATTGGCAGCGCCGACTGACTAACTTAAGTAAATTGTTTAAAATCGAAGAAAAGGATATAGCTAAACATGTTGAAAACCGGAATAGTATATTAAGTGAATTATTGTTAAAAATAAAAAACCTAAAAATTGACAAGGAAACATCTGATAACTTGGTGCGCAAGTTATCTGATTCCAATCTGGAAATAGAAGGTGAGCTGGAAGAGGCTGGTAAACCGGAAGTGAAAGATAAGTCTGGTCTAAATATGAGAGATGATGTGTTTGTTTCGGGACGGCCACATTTAAGTTATAATAAACTACCGAACCCCATTGAGTGTTATTTGAAGGAGTTAAAAATCTGCGATGGATTAAATGTTCAAGAATTATTAGAATTCTTTAAAATAATCTTGAAACTTAAAAAGGAAACTAGATGTACGGAAGAGGACATTATGGAGATTGCGATTTCACATAGTCAGGGAGCTCTTTTGTCGAAACTATTGGAAATAAAACAGGACAATGTCACGGTCAAATTAATGCTTGAAATATTATTGAATTATTTCGTGCCATATCATCAGCATGAACTTTTGAAATTTGAAAAGGTGCACCGTCCCCAAAGATATAATGAAAGCTTATCCAACTACATTATAGACATTAAGGAATCAGTAGAAGTACTTTGTTGTAATATAAATGAAAGGGATGTTGTGGAATTAATTAAGGTGGGAATTAATCCTGAAACCAGAAATAAACTAGTGTTTATGGGAAATCCGAGCACATATTCCGAACTGGATGAGATGTGTATAAGGGCGAATAATGTAGGTTATGCTGACAACGTGAGGAAAACAGGGAATAATTTGAATGTGAATAGGAAGTATAATGTACCGGTTAACAGCATCAGGGCGAGGCAAGAAACAATAATTTGTTATAAATGTAATAGACCTGGTCATTATGCTTATCAGTGCCGGGAGGTAAACAGGAAACCTGTTGTAAACCAGCGGAGACCTATTGTAAACCACACTCCAGCTATTAACCCCGAAAATGTAGGTCGTAATGTACAGGAGTCAAAAAACTAGTTAGTAGGGAAAGTTCGAACAATGAGTTAAGGAAGGGCGAACTTTCCCGGTTACCTAAAATTGTGTCCAACAAAAATTCACATGAATTATCTGCTAAATTAAATCATACTTGGCAAAAGAAAAATTCGGAAAATATCAGTTCATTGCCCAGCTTAGAAATAGATTTTGGCAAGAATATATCATTAAATGTATTATTAGATACTGGTAGTAGTATGAATATAATAAGTGATAGACTGTATAAACTATTATTAGAGAATAAGATTGTAAAGTGTTACCAGTTATCTAACCTGACATGTATGAGTGCTGAAAATAAAAAAATGTCCGTAATCGGCAGTGTAAATGTAAAAATTAAAATAGATATGTTCACCTGGAAGGTGGAATTTCTTATAGTGAAGGACTTAGCCCAAAAGGCTATTTTAGGAGCGAACTTTATAAAACATTCTGGTTTATTAATAGACTTGAAAAATAATTGTTGTCGATTTGACTTTAATGTAGAGAAGTGTATAAAATTTGTGCAAAGTATTACAGTAGCGTGTATGAACACCAATCACACTTATAAAATAGGATGCGAAGAGGCCAGTAATGAAATATTAAAAATTATAAAGGAATTTCCAACGGTATTTACCGACAAAATTGGTAAAACTCTAGATTATGAGTATAAATTAAAAGTTAAAGATCATGAACCCGTAAAACTTAGACCATATCCATTGAATCCACCTAAACAATTAAAAATAAAAAAAATTATTGACGAATTATTAGAACAGGACATTATTCAACCAAGTGTGAGTCAGTACTCGAGTCCAGCCTTTTTAGTAGGTAAGGAAGATGGAAAATCGGAAAGATTAGTAGTTAATTACAAGGAGTTAAACAAGAAGTTGGAAGGAGTGAGTTATCCTATAGGCGACATGCACGAACTATATTACCATTTGAAGGGAAACAATTATTACTCAGTAATAGACTTAACCAAAAGTTTTTATCAAATAAGTTTAGCGAAGGAAAGCCAGGAGTTAACTACGTTCTCGGTACCTTTCGGAAGTTACAGCTTTAAACGAATTCCTTTTGGATTATTAATTGGAAGTGGGGTATTGTCGTCATATATGAATAAAATCTTAGGAGAATTGAGATTTACTTGCACTCTCGCCTTTTTGGACGATATTATTGTGTATTCGAAGACATTGGAGGAACATTATATGCATTTGAAACAAGTGTTAGAATGTTTAAAGAAAAATAATCTTACTGTGAATCCGGAGAAAGTAAAATTTTGTTATAATGAAATTAAATTTCTGGGACATTTGGTTTCCAAAGACACTATAAGAATGGACCCTGACCGTACACGGACGTTATTAGAATCTCCGAGGCCCCGGGACAAGAAAGGTATTACGAGATTCATAGGGATGACTAGTTATTTCTCTAAATTTATTCCAAATTATGCGGAAATAGCTCATCCACTCAATGAAATGAGGAAGAAGTCGTCCAAATTTGTGTGGGACCAAAAATGTCAGGAATCGTTCGATAAACTGAAACGAGCGGTTACCCGTCCCCCCGTGTTAGCCATCCCTGACTTCAACAAGGAGTTCACAGTCCAATGCGACGCGAGTGATAAGGCCCTCGGTTCCTGTTTATTACAGGAAGCGGATAATGGACATTTAAAACCGGTGGCCTATTATTCGAGAAAATTTAATGAAAGTGAGGTGAAACTTACTACCTATCAAAAGGAAGCCTTGGCAGTTGTCTGTTCGATAAATAAATTCCGTAATTTCCTAGAAATGAGACCATTCAACTTAGTGACCGACAACTCAGCATTGGCTTGGGTATTGTCCCACTTTCGTAAATTAGGAAAATTAGGGCGCTGGGTGGAGGTTATATTGTCTCTACCATTTAAAATTACGCATGTTAAAGGTAATCAGAACCCAGTAGCGGACTATTTATCTAGATTATTTCAAGATAGTGAAGTTGACAACAATGTGTTACATGAACTAGAAAAATTAGTGAATAAGGACAAGATGAACGATTACTCTTTAAAAAATGAACAATGAAACGTAAATAATAAGGACTTAGTAATAAGAGAGGAAACAGTGTCTATAATTAGTATAAGGTACGATGCTTTTAGCTTTATGAGACTTAAAAAACGCCTCAGAAGCAGGATTGTAAATTATAACTAAAATTATGGAGCGGTGTATTGAAGTATACCAATAGTGATGTTTACAGTGTGGAAAAAAGGGGTGTTATTTTTTGTGAACAATAAAAAACAATTCTAAAAGGATTATTTACCTGAAAACACTTATTCAAGGTTGTTTCAAGAGTATTATCACAACTTCATTGTCTGGCTGTCACCTTCGGCATTTTAAAAAACACAACAGAAAATAATGAAGGTTTTATCACCCTAAAACTAAATGATTATGTGAAAAATAATGTAAAATGTTGTGAAGTTGTGTTTCGAAGCTAAAAGTAGCACTGGAGGGACCAAGGACCTTTGACAGCAATTGAGCAGTCGTCCAATGGAAGTTATACCATGGGATATTTATCGGAGCCTTTAACCTGCGTCTTCAAATCGAATGCATTACATCCTGTTAGCAGTAGATGACATTCACCAAATATAATTGGATAATGCCACTCAGGAAATGCAACTAGGTAATGTAATTAATGCATTAGAAAATAATATTTTCAAATTTTTCTTGTGCCTGAAGAATTCGTGAGGATAATGGAACATATTTTGTCAGCACGAGGGAATTCAAAAATTATTTGTTTTAATTTGGGCATTAAAAAAAAGGACCATTATACCTTATACTCATTCAAAGGAAATAAAAGTGAAAGGCAATTCGAAAATTTAAATCAAATTCTGACAGCTTATTATCATGACTGTAAAAAAGAATTGGACAAGGATTTGTACCATGTGCAATGGCCCTAAATACTTGTCACAATGATAGCATAAAGTCGTCTGCATTTGATATTGATGTTCAGTTTCAAAGCAAAATGATGGATGTCAAATAAAATGGCAAATTTAAAGCTGATCATGAGATGAAAAATGGAGCAAAGATAAGAATGCAAAGATGGTTGTAGCTATTCATAATTTAAAAAGGGACAAATGAGCTGAATTCGAGAAGAAACCGATACACCGAAATCACAGGCAATTAAAAATGTTTGTTGTAGTCTATTGTAGAATTACAATTCTGCGATATAGCTAGATCTGAAATGATGAAGGACCACTCAGAATAATTTCAATTATTAGCTCCAAACTCATATGTGGTTCAAAATTTAAAAGAATTGAATGTAAGTCCGTAGAATACACTTGCAGGATGTGAAACCCCATGAGGGAAAGAGAAGCATAGTTAGAATATAACAAAACAATTAATTACCGAAGGGGTAAATAATTGAATTACAAAATTTTAAAAAAAAGGAAACTGGATTAAACATTATGACGAATTAAATTAGTAGTCAAGAATGAAGAAAAACTATATTTGAGATGTACGTTGTATGTATGGATGTTTGGATTTGAGAAATTCAGTGACAAAGAAGATTAATTAAAATATAGTGAACAATTGAGGAAATTCTACAGCCCTGTCAATTCGTAAAGATTAACTTGGATTGAATTGTAATCTTGTAAAAAATGTATTTTAAACTTGAAGAAACCTCAAGTGAATAAGAAGTTTATGATTTAGATTAAAAGGGCACAGGTGAAGTAACAGTTGCGTTAACTACATGGTTTGGGAGAGGAGGAGTGTATTATAACCAATTCAGTATTTATTTTTCTGAATAATTGCACAATTCCGAAACCAATGGTCCGTAATTAATCTTATATAACATGTGTATTTTATGTTTGTATGTAAATTAATAATTAACACGACATGTGGAATATTAATGTTAAAATTGTTAGTTTGATAAAATTTATGCCAAGGAAGAGGGGAACAGAAGAAAAAAGACTGTTATTTCTATGAATAAAGATTGGTAAGGTAAAATAATAAATAAGAATGACACCCCGTCTGGGGTTATGTTTTAATTTATATGAAGCTGCGTCAACCAGTGAATGGGCGAGCCAACACACACAAGCCAGTGCAGGGCAAAGGTTCCATGGACGACCCAACTAATTGCGGACCGGACCTGCAATAAAATCCCACAAACAACACCCACGACTACCTCGTTCTACCCATTGTGAAGGATTATCTGGATGGACTATCTTTATGGTTGGACTTAGATTTGTAATAAGGTACGGTGGCAATGGGACTCTTAATAATTTGCATTGTTTAGGTCAAGGTTTCTAATGGGAATTTAATTGTTAAGTTTTCAAAAACAATCTGATATGTATGCACTCTTTTTAATAGAATTTAAAATTAATTAACGCTTGGTTAAAAATAACTGGACAACTAGTATGCTGCCACTTCTTTCAACTATTTATCAAAAATAAATTAAAACAAATATTATATAATAAAAAAAAAGTTTTGTTAGATTTGTTGTTGCATGTTAGGCTAGGTCGGAAATTACAAATTTCTAAAGGATGTGAGATAAATTTTTAGATTTAAGTATTAATCTTGGAGTACAAGCGCTTTAAGGGGGGTGTGTATACCATTTTACATGGTATACTTTAAATAAAAATAAAAATTTAATATAAATAAAATTTTATTTTTTAGAATTGTAAATGGATAGGGAATAAAAAAGTAAATTTATATTGTAATCCAGCGGGCAGGCACAAAACGCGCTTGGGAATCGGGTCTAGACTGACTTGATGGCAGTGAATGCTAAACAACTAGTCTACAGTGGACTCAATCTTTTTGTTAGGCGGCGAACCTGCGTTGAGAGTGATTCAAAACAGGGTCTTGCAGGAACAGGAAGCGTAGTCGGTGCGGCAAGAAAACACGTTTGCTTCCATTTCTGAGTTGAGGAAAGCGGATAGAGTAAAGTCTTTAGTGCACCGTCGTTCTTCACGTAGATGATCCTATTTAGTAATAATATACAAAAATGTGTGTTGTGTGTGTATTTATGATTATATGTCGTCGTGTGTATCTACGTGTTTATGTAGATACTGGTGGAATGTTAAAAATGTGGGTGTGTGTGTTGTTAGATGTGTAGTTTCAGTTTATGTTAATTCAATCCGAATGTGTTCAATGTATGTAACCTTGTTGTTCCACCATAAGTGTGTGTGTTGGTTGACCAGGTAGGGTTTAAATGTGTAGTACTTCCTTAGGCAGATTGTGAGTTTCACATGGGACTAGCAGCGTGTGTCTTGATACGTTATTATAGAATGTGTAAAGTAAGATTGTGTAAGATCTGATGTAAATAGTTGTAAAATATCAAATAAATAGTTATGCTCTCCAAAACTAATGAAAAATAAAGGAAGTTATAAAACTGTATCGTGTATCCAGTTGATAAATTACTCGCAAGAAATCTAGAAGTGTTCTATGTAGAGTTACTCAACAGGATACGCTTTGATGTTCGTGACACTGTCTCTCGACAGCGCATAAATGTAAGCTGAAGTAGTACTTGTTGTCTTGAAAATCCACCGTTGATCAGTGCGGTTTTCTTGAATAGTTTGAACATAGTGATATCCGTAAACAAGATTGCAATTGAAGATGTGAGATTACGTTTGACTTTAAATAAATAATCCTTTACAATTTAGATATATATTAGTCCACACTCAAGAAATTTGATCGTTTTTATTTCAAATTCACTTCCTATTTCAAATTAATTCACTCTTAATATTTTCAAATTTCAAATTATGTAAAAAAATCTTAATAATTCAGTCAAAAGTACTTAGCTCTTTGGTCGGTGCAGTAATGTCTTTGCTCTATATTTAAAACACAACAACATCTCCCCCTTCAACAACACTTCCTCCCCCCCACCAAAACCCTCTCCCACCCACCCAACCCAACCACCCCCTAACCACCACCCTACCAACCAACACCTCACAACAACCCCAACAACACCACCCCCCCCCACCACCCACACCCCCCACCCCCCCCCCCCCCCACCCCCCCCCCCCCCCCCCCCCCCCCCCATTAATTTCGAAATTGGAATTGAAATTTGAAATTAACGAATCAAATTCTGATGAGTGTGGACTAATATATATCTAAATTGGTAAAGGAGTTTTATTTATTTTAAAGTCAAACGTTAAAAAATTAATTGAAATTGTCGGGATTCTAGTTAATAGTGTAAGAGCTGCACGGGTGCTGCACCATATCTGTGGAACTTGTGAAAATAAAAAATTCTGTTGAGAACTGTTTAGATTTGTTTGAGATTTTATTATTAAAGAAGTTTTTAATTTTTTTTTTTATTAGTTTTGAGAAGAAGCCTATTTATTTTATTTTTATAAAATGTAATTCAAGATTATTATTCTTATTTTATATTTTATACACACGCTATTTGGGAGGTACAGCGAGTAATGTTAAACGAAAGTGCCTTTGCCTGAGGAAGTGAGTAATTTTTAACACTATTGTGCAAAACATTTATTGGTGGAATACAAGGTTATAATTGAAATATGGATTGATTTTATAAACCTGGAATATTCTAAAAAGGGTTTTGTCAGGTTTTAAATTCCACAGTATTCTCTACTTAAATATTATGAGTTCGTGGAAATATAATCATAATAAAAAACAAAAAAATTTTTGTATATTAACATTTAGTATAAAAGTAAATTGGAAATAAATTGTCTTATGGAAGACTGTTTCCTATATTTTCCTATTAATACTACCAAGATGTGCTACTAATATATCTTCTTTTAAGAATACTTTTATTTGATCTAAAAATATTAGATAAATGTCTTAAGAGTAGCGTTTTATGTAAATGTTTCAGTGAAAGCTTATCATTAAAAAGAAATGTTTAATTAAATTTTAAAACTTAAATTAAATAGTTGAATGTTAAACAATGTGATAAGCGCGACACTTATAAAAGTACATCCATAAGTAATACCATTTAATGCAAAATTTTTAAGTAGTAGACTCAATTTATTTTTATACGAATGAATAAGTAGCTAGTTAGAATATTACAGCAATAGTTATTCTTTCCTAACTAATTTTTGATATATTTTATAAGTTTCATGTTCATTATTCCTGCAAATATTGGATACTTAAAACCAACATGGAAATTTTGATGAGCAAGTGTAACAATAAACATAAAAAATGAAAGACTGAGATAGTAGTCGTTCCAATCTTCTTTAACGGTTTTAAATAGTTTCAATGCTTGCACTTCAGCCAATAAACATTCATTTATGAGTTTTGAGCTCAAACAAAGTTTGATGGAATGCATAATTCATTCGCTTTTTGTCTGTGAGAGAGAAACGGATGAATTTCATAAAAGAATATTACTCCTATTGAAAAGCGGATTATCATATTACAACCGTTTGTTTCTATAATTTCTTTAACAATAGAATTGTACACACGACAATTTGTGTTCGTACTCGTTCTGGTTAGTAATGTGTTTTAAAATAAAACCTTGTACATCTCTTGACATTTATTCATAATATAAATACAGTATTATAATATATATTTATTCATATATAATATTTAAGTTATATCAATACTTCGTGAAATTGATCTCTTTATCTTCTTGTATTGTTTGTTCTGACTTTATTTTGAACGTACAGGCCTACGGGAAACTAATTTTTGACATTTAAAATTATTTTATTTAAAAAATATTAGTTTTTATTGATAAAATAATTCTAATTTCAAAACTTATTAATTTTAAGCCTCTGCTCTCCACCGGTACCATTGCATTAATTAAAAAGACGAGATTAAGTAAATATTGCGTTTAATTAAATTCACCTACATGAAATATTTAGTCTAATATTATTTACTGAAAATTTAGCAAGATAAATAATATTCTGCTCACAGAAACTATCTATAATTCATTTTATATTATACATTAAAAATAAATAGTTATTATTTGACGTTTTAAATACTAAGGCACATGTATTAAGGCTCAGCATTATATAATATCTATATGTATTGCTTAACATCTCGTAAAATGAAGTAAATATTATTCCTTAACTTATTATTGTACACGGTTTATAATTTACAAGATATTGTAGGTGACTTGTTTACAAAAACATCTTGCAGAGAAATCAAATCTAATGTAAGTAAATATGAAAAAATCCACATTAATATCAAATATTTCAAATTATATAATAAGTATTTGTAAATTGACATATTTTGAAACGTAAAAACATTTATTATACCTGATAATTATCTTGGTTAACATTTTTACCTAGCTTAGTAGAAAACTTCGTTCCAAAACAACCATGACAGTTAAATCTCCACAAAACATTGACAACTCCGTTACTAATGAGCGTAGAAAAAACTGTTTTTTTGCCAATGTACAAACCGTATTAATATTTCAGCTGTCACAAAATCTACCTACTTCTTTCAACTGATCCAGATTGGCTATATTCATTTGCAACCGAAGAGGAAACTTTTGAAACCAGGTTTTTAAGTTTAGTTCCTCATAAATGTTCATCTTGTTATGAAACCTAAAAGTGCTTTAAAATATAAAAGAATGGCCAGTGTATACTTGTAATAAGTAATAGTATTTTTTACCATCCAGTATATACATACATACACAATACATTTGTGTGTGTGTGTGTGTTCTTTTATTCAATTACGATAGCTGTGAATATTATTAGTGAGCTTAAACTTAATTACATTGGTTTATTTACTACAGAAATTATGATATCGCTAGGACCAAAGTTTATCTACGCCAGAGGCAGGCTATTCCAGGTCAGTTTAAGCTGCTCGAATACCAACTGTGCGCCTGGTTCAGCAACAAACTTTCCTCCTAGCCGCATTACAATTTACAGAATGATATGTGATTGAGTTACCTTTTTATGAAACTATATATACACGATGTTTTTCATATGTATAACTAATGTGTTATGGTCTTATATTCATTACAATTGCTCTCTTGAGGGCTCATTCTAAGCTATGGCACCAAACGTATTCGATATATTTTATGTTATTCTTTTTTGTTTCTTTGTATGTATGTTGACCTGAGTATCACCCGTTTACTGATAGTAGATGTTATTATCAGTTATTTTTTCTTTATATAATTTTCTTTATACTCAAGCGTCCAATTAACATTTTATAAAAATGTTGAAACTAATTTTAAAATACATATATTCTTTTGGTTTAAAATAATAATATCAATTGGTCTATGAAATCCCTCGATTGTTTGGCATGTTTGTTTATTTGAATTCTTACTCATATTTGTAACATACATTTTTATTAATACTAAAAATGTATATTGAATTTCAAACGTATTAAAATAACAATTTAAATTACTATGGATGTACGTGTATATATATTTCTTGCTTTATTTATTATATAATTTATTTTACCTTAGACGAATATTCAACCATATAAAATATTCTTAATATAACGTTATTTAATGCTACATTATGTTAGGTTTTTAAACTCTTTTGTATGTTGGGAATGAAATAAAAGAGTTATAATACGTTTGAACATGTAATAAGATTCAACGACTAAAACATTTAGACGATTTTAGTGATGCCTACCTAATATTACATAGTGTATGTCTCATATAACATCATGATATCAATTAAACCTCAAACGATGGTTACTGATAATTATGTTAACAAAATGATTGTATTTGTTGTAAAATAATTTTGACCGTTGCAGTGTTGCGATATGAGTGGTAAACTTTTTTAATCAGTTCACATCACTCGTAATATTGCCTTTTTCTAATAATTGTATTCATAAAATTAATAGGCATCTACCAAGCAGTTTTATAAAACTTTATATATAAAATATTATAAATAAAAATCATATTTATAAAGGTCTATAAAAAACCTTGATTAATGATATGAAAATTTTAAGAGGGAATTATTATTTGTGTGGAAAAGTTACAATTTTAAATTGACCTTTACGGGATTAAACATTTACATACAGAACACTTTACACGATCAACCCACTTTCATTCATGACGTGTAGACAAATGCCGTGTTATCCCCTTCATTGATCTGTCACAGGACAATCGTTCGCTCTCGCATCCGCACCGGTCATACATACGTCATTTTGATATCGACTAGTGTTGAGAATTGTTCTAATAGAAGAAGTGTTCAACATAATAAATATAAGACTATGTTTAGTGCTGCAGGCACATTATTTTAGGTTTAAAATAAAGGAGTAATGTGCTATTTGGCTTTAGGGATATTAATTAGGTAGAATGTTTTAATTTAGGATATTTGTGATTTTTTCCATAATAAGTATGAATATTGGATATATTCTTTAATGGAATAATTACCCATCATAAAACTAAATTCTAGTACAAGGAGACAGTAACTCTGGAGATAGTAATTATAACAGAGTCTCGAATAGACCTCTACTGTAACGTAGCGGTCGGAGTCACCTCAGCGTTGTATCCTGGATATCACAAAACGTAGTGCTTTCTCTTTACCTATTTCTTATTTGACCAGTAGTTCTCGTTCTCCCCCATCCACCCCTTCATGGTTGTGGGTAGATTGAACCAAGCTAGTCTGAGTAGTGTGAAGAAGAACAGATACCAATTTTGGTTTTTTTTTGTATGTATATATTTTTGTTTTTGTTTTGTATATATATAATCGTAATTATCAGTATATACACTAAAATTACCAACAAATATTGGTATTTGTTCTTCTTATTTTTGTACTTTTCCATAGTACTTAATAAATATGTAATAATTGGTATAATGTTATTCGCCGCGAGGCTTTGTAAAGACTATGACAAATAATGGAATTGCATGTAAAATTTTCTAAATATATGTTTATGTTTCAAAATTTCGAAATAATTCTACCAAGTATATTTTACTTCGATTCACTCAAAACTAAAAGGTGATTGATGAATAAGAGAAAATATCACATACACACGTTCATGTGTAAGTACAACATAACTCGACATACAATTTTTTCGCGGTTGGTGAAAACTAATTAAAACTGCTACATTTACTCTTGAGGGCTGCGTAAATAGAGCCTAATGACCTGCACCTAAATTATTAAATGGAGGCTTTAAATAAAAATATATGAATGTTTTGCAAACACATTATTTTTCTTACGTACTATTTGAAGGGTTGTTCTAATTATTAGTAAACACAGTTTCCACTTTATGAGTTCAATAATAAGAAATGTTTTCTTTTTATTAGCAATCAAAATTCATGACATGGATTTTTTCAAATATTAATATTATATCTGCAGTGAGATCTATAAGAAGACATTGTTTACTCAAATTTATTTAGAAAGACACGCTATGAAGATTTCATTATATTTTTAACTAAATGTTCTTAATAATGCCAGAATATTGAAATTACCGTAATAACATGAACGCGTTAGCAAAAATTTTTAATGCGTTATATTTTCCTTATTTTCACACTCTTTCTCAAAAACCGTACGAATCTATTAGGCACATTAAAATAGTGGAGCAAAACACTATTATTTGCATTTTATAGTTTAGAACTTCGAAATAATACATTTATTGTAGGTATGGTAGAAATGATTGATTCAAATTAAAAACAATAATTTATTATTATATTATTTTAGTCATATAATGAATTTTTATGAAGAGGAATAATTATCAGCTTAAGCCATAATGTCAACCAGCGTATGTCAGGGATGAGCATCATGCAACGAGATTACCTGCACATAAATCACTCAGGGTCACAGTACGGCTTTGTCCTGATCTCGCGCCAGTGTCAAATGTCGACGCCTTAAACGTGATGTACAGTTCACCAAATGATTTATAAACTTTGTCATTTTCATTAATTACATTTATATGACATCACAAATAAGTATGTATCGTATCATAGTTACGCTTAGTATCACCTTACATTCTCGGATGCTTCTGCTCACTATTTAATTAGAATGTTTTTTACTTTAAAATTAATTTGGACGATATTGGGTACGATTCGGGGTTTTATATATTGTTCTCTATGTATTCTGATTCTGGATATTGTGGAAAATATTACGTATCCAGTGAAGAAAAAAAACCATCTATAGTTTTGATAATCTTACACCTTCGGTAGAGACTAGACCGCTTTGGGTACCAATATTAAAATAAGAAACTAACTAGAAAACCTAAAAAGTTAATACTAATTAAGGAACTCTCAACCAAAAACAATTCGTATACACACCATGACACTAAGATCTAGGAACAAAACATGAGACCGGAAGCGGCTTGCCTTTATCCCTTTCTCCTCCTGGCCATCGCCTTCCTGTCCCACTGTTTCAGATGACAAGACGCGGTTTCAAAGAAAGAGCCGACATCAATTTTCGTTTTAGTATCCTACTTTCGTACGTGGTGGTGTGTGAGATTGTGTTTCAAGTTCTCGGGACTTGCATTCTCTGCTGTGACAACGCTTGGGCTAGACTCCAAGCAGCTTTTGGGTATGTTTGAGCCTTTTTCTTACTTTTTTCCTTCTTACTCTTCTTTATTTTTGTATGTACTAATACCTCCCCCACCTCATGGTGATCATAGATTCCAATTCTCAGAACGTTGTGTTATACCTTTTATAACATATAAAGATAGCAAATTTTATTTTATTTATTTACATGCAACAATACAGTTTACACACCCAATTACATTGTGCATGTTTAAATCAAGATGACATGCAATAATATCCACACATTTCAATATAATCCAGTCCAGTCCAGTGTTCCACCACAATAGTTCCCATTAAATAGATAATTAAGCCTAAAGATAAATAACAGATATATATATATATATATATATATATATATATATATATATAAAACAACGTAACTATAATACAATTATAAACAAAATAACAACAATAATAAATAATCATAAATATTAACAAAAACAACAAATCAAACTCTGCCAAGATAAGCCATAACAAAAAGAACGCGCGCGCGCGTGTGTGTGTGTGTGTGTGTGTGTGTGTAATTAAAAGTATAAACATCTTAATAAAAATATTGGTGGTGTAGCATATTTGTTAAATGTGAATATGTAAGGTTTTAGTTATAGTATAGCTCAGTTTATATACCTCTGACAAAGTCTTTTGTATTGATTAAAATTATGTAAAAATATATCAACCTCCCCAGGCAAAGAATTATGTACGAAATGTACGAAATCCTGTTATTCTGTCAAACCTTCCAAAGAATTCATTGTGGTATTTCCCTTTTCTCTCATCAATCGCTGTAGGGAATAAGGAAAAAGTTCATTTTAACTGTTCATTAATCTTTTCTCTGTTAGCTAACAACACGAATGTAACAGCTGGAAGTGCATGAGTTCCTACAGCTTAGTCTGTTGCACAGCTTTGTTTTGATATCTCACTTTTTCTCTTAACAATTAACTGCAGTATTGTGGAAGAAGGGTTCTGAAACTAAAGAAGCATGTTATCTGACATGTATGATTACTTTTTTGTCTAAGCTAACAACACAACTGTAACAGCTGGCAGTACAAGAGCTACTACAGCTTAGTCTGTTGTTCTACAGCTTCATTGTGATATCTTTCTTCTTTATTTCTTATTTTTGCTATTCACAAGGACTGGAACAAAGAATAAAGTTGTACGCCACGCCGAAAAGTCAATAAATGTAAATTAAATTACGTTTTCCTTAATATTCCAATTGTTTGAAGAAATTTACTGTTCTAATACATTATTGGAATTGAATTAGAAATGGAACTTAATATCGAACGTTTTTTACAGTCACCATTTCCGATGCTAATCTAATTATTTAAGTATATATAGTAATTATATAGTAAATTATATAGTAAATTTGTAAACCAATAATCAAGAGTACATATCTTTCAAGAAAATAGGTGTTTAGATTCTGCTCCAATTTAACATGTACCAATAAAACTCCTAAAAAGCAGTCCGTCTTTACGATCATGCTTAAGAGACTCACTATTTTTATGTAGATTTATTTCCTTTCATCAAACAAAATACTCTGATATACTCGCTTTCCACGCATGAGTCACCAGAACTAACGAAATGATTTTAGTGGCAGATACAGACCATCAGTAGTATTTTATGGGTAAAAGAATGTGGACAATTTACATGGAACTGCTTTATGTAGGAATAAAGTGTATGTAAAGATAACTTGATCATAGATGATCGAAGATATTTAAGGACTTTGTGATGTGCATGACGACAAGAATATATTAAATTTATCCTAAGAGATCTACAGTATAGTTATTTTTTTCCACAGTCGGTGAGAACTGAATTTTTGTTAGGGAAAAGGTGTAACAAGTTCAATTGAATACCTTATTATATATAGAGTATATAGCTTTAATATTTTTCAAACGATTAGTTTTGTATATATTTTCATGTATTGTGAAAAAGTAATTTGAATAAACTGGTGAAACAGATTTTAAATTAGATATAGAAATAAATGTACATGGCTAGCAAGTTACGAAATAAGGCTACCAACGAAAGACCAAAATAAGAATTCTTCTAAAAACACAAATATTTACATTTTATAAGAATAACAATAATGAAACTGTAAAAATGAAATCAGTTTCTAACTACCACCAAGCCACGTATAAATAAATATAATAAATAGCACATAAGTTATTTTACAGTAGCCTGAACTTTTTTCCAGATTAAAGCTTGTTATGGATTAAGCATTCATTGTCAAGAAATTCCTTTGATCTTTGGAAAGAAATCAGCTCCAAAACAAATTTATATAATTATATTCATAGAAGCATTTAAAAAATAAAACTTCTTCAACATTACCTTTTGCCACCATATTGAATGGGTATTACATTACTAAAATCATATATCTCCATCTACTATCTCAAAATGTTGTTAATACTTTAGTGCGTGAAGTTAGTGCGTTGTGTGTGCTCTTTTTCTACATCACCAGATTGGAAAGGCAATAATATTGTCCAGTCTAGATAGTCTATTTTGCTGGCTATGTTCATGGATTGCAAGTACACCAATTTATCCGGTCACACATCAAACCCGAGGTGTTTCAAGAACATTCCAACTTCGTCAGAAAACGTAGCTCCATCGTACCGAGATTGCTAGTGTACCGGTTATATTACGTCGACAGCCATCTTTTAGGATATTTAACCTTATTGTTTGTTTGTATGCAAACAAATTTACTACCTTTTAACATAAAATGTAATCTAACTAAAATAAAATGTACGATTTGAGGTTAGCGTAAGATTATTTCGAGCCATAGCGTTATGTAATTATTTAACATTACCCTTGCTACAGCCAAGTTTATGTATAATATTAAATAGTAGCTGTATAGTAGTTATAAAACGGCTGTCTACAAGATGTACCTTAAAATTGAGCGGTTTACAAAATATCCAACGTATTTTCTTTCATAATCTGTTACTCTTATCTGTATTTTCTTTCTAATCATAATTGTTCTCTATTCTCGCATACAAAATAAATGTTTGTTTCCCTAGTAGCCTAACACATCTCATTTCCAACATAATTAAGATAATGCTATTTTTTATTCATTTTTATTATCCATTTAGCGCAGGTAGCTGAAACTTATGATAATTAGTTTAACGTAACTTATATGCAGGGAACTAAAAGTAAGTACACAGCTACCTATACATCATAAATAGTTTTGAAAAAGACGTAATTTAAGTTGTTAAATCACAAGTAATAATAATTGCTGCTATTTGTTTAAAATAGCTTTGTCTAAACATTCATAACAGATGCTGTTATATATTTGTGTTTACTGTACTTTGTAAAATTTAACATGACTTGAACTTACTACTTTCTCTAAAGATTATCAAAACTATCATTCACAACCTTATAATGAAAAAGTGTGATTAATAACTTCTCGATGTTTGTCCTCTTCTTCATACAACATAAGTATATTTTAAGTAAAAAATTAAATACAATTTTAATTTATACTTACTGAACGTGACTGTACGTTTTCTATGCCAGATTATAGCCAATATATTGAGAACGGTTTTTGTCTTTGATATTAATAACGTTGGCTGATAACTCTTCAATGACTGTTATGTAAAATTTACACTTTATGATCACGCATTCTTTATTCCAAAATGTTTTCCCTAAGTTTGAGGGAACCATTACTCCTCGGTTATTGTTGCAGGTTAACCAACTGTGACATCAGCTCCGAAACAAACTTCCCACTTAGTCTTTGTCTCGCATATCAGTAAAGATATAACTCAGAGGTAAAGTAATAGTCAAAACCTTGAAAATTTACTTTGTTAAACAAACATTGAAGGTGTTTAGTTTCAAACTATATATAACAAAGAGTTTCATTGGGCATTGTAGATTCCTTTATTTAGCACAAATGAATAACTTTATCCTATAGCATGTATAAACCATGTCCACACTTATTGTAATAACCCATAAACTATCTAAGATAAAGTTATTTGTATAAAACAATGGTACTACCGTTTAGTGTATGTTTTAATCGTGTCATGCGATTATTTAGTTAAATTTGTCACGTCCATAAATTTTATAATCAGGTTTTTGGTAATACAAACACATTGACATTTTTTTTAAGTAGTAGCAAGGAAATAAATGTTATTATATGTATGATTTGCGCTGAATCTATATTTATGTTTTTGTTCAATTACATATATATATATATATATATATATATATATATATATATATATATATAATATATATATATATATATATATACATAACGTATTTTAAATTAGGAAATATATTATTCAATGATTTAATAATTTGTTAGGTGAATATGTATTGTGCAGATTAAGGGCAGTAGGTCACAATATCTATATAATTACCTTAGTAAAGCTAGATATAGTGTTACGACGATTTCCCAGTCACTTGAGATAATATTAGAGCATGGTTTAATGTATGACGCCATAAAACTTAATGTTACTATGATCAAACTACCGCTGCACCGTGTAGGGACTGGCCATTTCTGTGCTCTAGCAGCAATTTAAACATGAAGTGATAGCAGGACAAGGAAAATAAACATATCGTTAAAACAATCTACTTAATAAATTATCTATAATAAATTTTCAAAAATACTGGGAGTCTCAAGCTTTGCAATAATATCCCCTTACGATATACATAAAAATATCTTTGTTTAATCTTCAACTACTGGGGCAGAAAAATTCTTTGTTTCAACCTAAAACGCCATTTAGTCTGAAATAGATTCGTAAATTCGAGAATCTTTTGAATGGTCATCAATTATTTTCAGAAATTTTTAATACTTTATATTCAATACTAAATGTTGCTTAACGCCGCATATAACTGCTATTAAAAGTATTAATAATTTTTGTTAATACTGTTACTATTTAAACGGATTATCTAAACAATTGTAGCCGCTAGACCAGTTTTTATTTTAATCCTTTCAAACACGGTCCATTTCGCTCAACTGATTTCACCTATATCTATTTCTACACCGTTTAATAATAGTTAGGGAAAATTAAAAAACAATAACGGTATCTTTCGCAAATCCATTTCCTCGTTCATGTTCTATTGAGTATGAAAGTTTAAGTCATTGTAAATAATATCTTAATATTACACTTGTGTAATATGTTGCCGAATGAAATTAAATGAAAAACGAATGTGCGAAGCGTATTTCTACAAAGACATGAAACATTTCATTTCTGTTGTGCATCATTGCAAACTTTGCATTAAAGTTTCTTTTCTAGATTAGCAAAAATCCGATAGTTTTGTATATAAAAACTAGCCGAACTTCTACTGAAACAAAACAATTATGTTAAAAATAGACCAACATTGATCAATATAATCCATACTTTAACATCTAAAATTTTCTAGACTCTGCAATATCAAGCAGACTGTGAACCGAGAAGAACACACGTTCGAACCTGAGACGGGATACATGGTTTAGAAATAGTTTTAAAAATTTATGAAACGCAAGGAAAAATTACTTATATTTATTCTGTTACAGTGATGAATATAAACATGTAGTACAAGTAACGATAATTATATATAAGATATATACTTTCTGTATAAGTCAGATGACTGGCTAAATTTAAATCATGCCCATTTAAATTCGAATTGATTCATCATTATGAATTCTCCAATATGGTTTGCTAGAATAATAATCTGAAAGGGCAAACATTTTTAATTTCTTTACAATATTCTTTTTTCTCTTATTTTATGTGTTTATTTAGTAAGTGAATAATTCTGTTTTCCTCCTCCGATAGAATAATTACAAGACGTAGAATTTGTTTATACAGTTTAAATTCATGAGCTAGTGACAAAGTTACCGAGCGAATTTGATCCAGTGCCAAATCATATACGAGTATATAGCAAGTGTTTAGGGCAGACAATGAATGGGTGTTTAATAGAGTAACACTTTGCACCATAAAATCGCTGTTCCTTATCTACCCGAGCAGTGATATACGGGCGCCAAAGTGTTTCCCGATGGCGGCGGACTCCGGTTATATTAGAGCAATTTGTTCATCCCGCTGATTTTACAACATACATACACTTTTCATAAGCACGTCTATCTATCCTTTGTCTTCCCTTAAAATAATAAAGGAATTTTAAAATAGTACTAATGTCACTTTGGTTTAAATAGGATCTTAATTCCAAGTTTAGAGGTTGATATAATAATTACCTTCTTTGTTTATAATATTAAAAATCTAAGTACAAGTATTTAAGAAAAACAACATTTTTTTGCACTACTACCAATTTTTTCAGTTAGTCATGAACACAATTACACAACATTGCTTCTTTTTTAATTTTGGTGCTTTTTAATAAATAACTGTCAAATATCATGTACATATAACAGTTTTATATAACATATAAAAAGATATAAGAGTTATTAAAATTATTTGAAAAGTTAAGTTATGTACAAATAAGTTATAACCTAATTTCATCAGTTAAACTAGTATAAATTATTTATATCAGTTAATGTAGAAAAGTACAAAATGCATTATAATTTAAAGTGCATAACTGCCTCGCATCTATTATTGATTGACAGCACATTCTTCGTGTCAATCAATAATAAAATGCGATAAATAAAAACCATGTAACATATAGAGATAAAATAGCTTAGATTAATACTACTTAATAAAGTGTTACTGTGCGAAAAATAACAATAAAAATAAAATCACAGATATATAAACGTATTACTTCTAGTAACAATGGAGTATTCGTGATTATGTTAATCTGTTTTCTGTTTCCCTTTGAAAACTTTTGATACATTGACAACGTTCGAATCTTGAAGATATTAACATGTATTGCTTTATTATAATGCAATAACTAATTCAACCGTTCATTTATGAATATTTACTATTCTTAATCTAAATCCATGTGCGTCAAGATGTATTCCTATATTGTTGAATAAATTAAAAAGTTAAGATATTTTTAATTAAATTATGAATAGATATAAACCTGTGTACTAGACGAACTATAAAAATATGCAAATATAGCAAACCATTCTTATGGGGGGTTTGAGACAGAACGACTCAGATTTAAAATAGGTGGTGTTTGTGTTTAAAATTGCTTAGTGGCGACCAATTTTGTTTTAATTACTGACATAACAAAAGTTTAAACACCGAATTGATTATAATAACATATCTAGGGAAGTGTCTATTTTACTGCTTATACTATTTCATGTAGTTTTCAAGTACTAAAATGGCTGGTACACATATATCAATCACCCTGTATACACTTTTGTATATGTTATGTTATATTATATATTTTGTGTTGGAGGTTGTAGTCCTGGACCCGAGAGCCAATTTTTAGTATATGAGCAAACAACCCCATTTTTCTTGAAATCGATAAATAAACTTTTACTAAGAAAGAAATCTATTGTCAGCAGCGTTAAGTTTGGCGTAGGTTAAAAAGAAGTTTAAAGTATTTAAAGTGTTCAAAATACATATTAATGTTTTTTCTCACCTCATATTTTCTTACCTTCATACATAACTATTAGACTCGTAAATGAATATATATATATATATATATATATATATATATATATATATATATATATAATTTCAATAAACGTTGAATCACTAAAAGTACTTGCTCCGCCGGGAGTCAAACCCGGATCTCTCACTTGCCGGGTGAATATGCTACCATTACACCACAGAGCGCTTACTTTTTCCGATTCAATTATTTTGTATTTGACCGTATCTGTCACATATGCGTCAAATAAGCAAACTAACATATGATCGGAAGACCAAACACCTGTCAAACGACTTTTATTTACGTTAAATTGTATAAATGGCAATAGCCTTATTTAATTTCAATAAACATTGAATCACAAAAGGTACAATACATATATATATATGTATGTGAGTACGCGAAATGGACCGTGTTTGAAAGGATAAAAATGAAAGTTTGCCAAGCAACTAGGAGTCTTTAGATAATCTATTTATAAATCAATAGTTTCTCAAATACTGATACTTTATACTATCAGTTACATGCGGCTTTGGTATTGAATAAAAAGTACGTCACAGGCACGACTTTTTAAATTGCGCAATAGACGTTCCTGAAATAAGTGCCCCTGAATTATACTCAAATATCCTGATCGACTTCAGAAAAAATTATACCGTAGTAATCCTAATTAATAACCTTATTCTTGAATGAATATATAATTGTTAAACGGAAGAAGACATATTATTTTAGTGTTCATTGTTAAGAAATTAAAAATGTAAATACAATTTCCACGACCAAACCAGATATATTTCAAACGATATGGTACCATTTAAATTTCCATAACAGTGTCTCTCCATGACTCTGCATGTAAAAGCGGAGTTTAATACTGTTGGCAAGATAAAAAGTATATAGCCTACCTGAAAAGTCCACTTCTATTAAAGCGCCTTCGGCTATTGGAATCAACTTCCAAATTAAGATATTTCCGGTGTAGTAGTAGCGTTGCCTTTTTGCCACGATCAAAGGAAAATATACGTACGTTAGGTCCAATTCAGAAAAGAATCTATTTCCAGCAATTGTAAATTACTTCCATTCCAAGGTAATTTCAATCTCAATATAGCGTTTGCTTGTGTGGAGTAAAAAATGAATGCATAAATTGCTCTTAAAATTATCCTCCATTAAAACTCTTCTACTGATGGATGTATAACACATTCATTACGGCTCTATGCTGATCAATCTTGACTTGCGTCACGAGAGCGCGGCGTACGACATCTGCACTTTTAAAATGTAAATGTAATTCTGCTCTAAGGCACTTCCGGTGCTGTTATATAGTTTGGAATCTTGCTTCAACTAATAAGTATATAAATACGTTGGTCTGAAAAGTAAAGTTCGGTCAAAAACTCCTACTCTCGGACGGTTTAATAGACTTCCGATCTTACGTATGTAATGGCGTTTTGCACTGTTCAACTTGATCAACAAAATATACTAACATATACAGTAGGTTTGAAAAGCCTCCTTTGGTCAAAAACCACTTACTTTAGATCATAATACTGTAGTTCCAGTCAAAGGTATTTGTGACGTTGTTGAAGAGTTTTCCTTATTTTTCCGATCATGAAAGTCTACATAAGTTGGATAAATCTACTTCAGTCAAAAACTATTACTTCTGGCCAACGTTCTCTAATTCCGGTGTAAGGTATTTCAATGCTAGTTGTTTGTTTAGATCACAAAACACATGTATGTTAAATTGTCTTTCTAGAACAGTAGGAAGTTGAAAGAAATATATATTTTTTGTATTACAACGTTCTTGAATCCTTTGTGTTCAAAAAATATATTTACTAAATTTCATTCAATATTTCAAATTAATTGTTTAAAAAGATCTGTTATGACGTTTGTATGTACCTCAATACACTTTGTGGCGTTTCACGGCAATAATATATACAGGGTGACCATTAAGTCTTAGGACGACTTTATAACTTTTAAACGACAAGAGATATCGCAACCAAATTTGGTATATACCGTTACTGGAAATTGTAAGCTACTTTTATGTGTATATGGTGGTCGGATTTCACCTTTGGGGGACGGCCTGTCGGGGTTTATAAAAAATCTTTAATGACAGCCTATGTTGAGTTGTATATCATTTTAAATGTCTACTTGAACTGAAAACAATGCCGCAAACCGGACTTCAAAAGGTTGATCCAGTCGGAAGAAATCGCTGTTCAAAGTTTTAAAAAAATGTTTAATACCATTATTACATAAGAAATTGACTAATACCTGTAGCTGTTAGAAGTTAAGGGGAATACTTACTGAAAGTCTTTCAAAGTAGGTATTAAAAATGTTTACCATCGGTTCATCTGGGCAATGTGCTAACCGGTTATAAAAGCCGGCTACTGCATGTTGTATGTATTCTCGTGGAATAGCTTGAGCTTCATGTGATATCCTATGTCTGAGTTCGTTCAGATCTGTAGGCTGAGTTCGATTACACTTTGTCCTTGATGTAGCCCCATAGGAAGTAGTCAAGCGGAGTTAGGTCTGGGGGAACGAGCCGGCCACTCAATCGCACCACGTCTTCCAATCCACCGGTGTGGGAATACTGCATCTAAGTATTGCCTTACCTGAACACCATAGTGTGGGCAGTGCTCCGTCTTGTTGGAAAAAAACATGTTTGGAAGTCAGCGCCCAGAGTAGCTTGTGTAAAGCAAGAGCAAGCTCATTTTTGGAGGTATCATGACACTAATTGTTGGCATTTAAATTTCATCGATGAAAAATTGTCCTATAATTGAATTACCTACGATAACTGCCCATACGTGGTAATTTTTTGGGATGTTGTGTGTGAGTACTCACTCTCATCCAGTGTGGGTTAACATTATCCCAATTCCGGCAGTTATGCCAACATGGCCAATCAACATAAAAGTCGACTCATTTGAATTACAGAATAGAATACCGTCTAAAAGTATTTGGTTTTGGTCAATTTTATTCATCATAATTTCACTGAATTCCATCCGGCGATCACAATGATCTTCGCTTAGTTCCTGCAAACAGGTAACACGGTATGCTTTGAAACCAGACTTCTTTAATAATTTTGCGAACTGATTCACGCCCTATTCCATGAGATTATGCTGCTGATCTAACTGATTCGTTTGGATTTTCAATGAAAGACTGAAGAATGTCTAATGAGCCGTCTTCGTCTGTAAAAGTACTTGGTCGTCGTCCAGATCTGGATCGATCCTTAACACTACCAGTGTCTACAAAGCGAGCAACTGTGTACTGTGCTGTGGATTTAGAAATAGGAGCTCTAACCAGGAAAGTAGCATTGAATAAATTTGTTACTTCTGCAAACGGTCTTACATTATCACCCCAGCCGCGCATCATTAAGAGTGTAATTCTTTCACGCTCACTAAGCGACATCTCTTAAAACTTATAACTTACAGTAACAGGATATGGCTGCAAAAAAGTACTGACTGTAGCTTGAGTGGAACTGATAAGTGAACTGATAGACAGATAACAGCCATTATGGGGAAGTCCAGTGGATTGGAAAACCCTGACCTAGAGGCACTGCTTTCACTTTTCATTGTACTGCATTGTACTTAATGCAGCAGGTTTTTCTGATTACACGTAGCACATTGTCAGACAGCCGAAAGGAAACATTTTGAACATCTACTTTAAATGAGTTCACTAAGTATTCCTCTTAACTTCCAACAGCTTACAGTATTAGTTATTTCTTATGTAATAATGGTATTAAAACATTTTTGTTAAACTTTGGAACAGCGATTTCTTCCGACTGGATCAACCTTTTGAAGTCCGGTTTTGGCGGCATTGTTTTTCAGTTTAAGTAGAAATTTAAAATTATATACAACTCAACATAGGCTGTCATTAAAAGATTTTCTTATAACCCCCGACGGGCCGTCCCCCAAAGGTGAAATCCGACCACCATGTACACAGAAAAGTAGCTTACAATTTCCAGTAACGGTATACAAAAACTTGTTTGCGATATCTCTTGTCGTTTAAAAGTTATAAAGTCGTCCTAATGACTTAATGGTCACCCTGTATATATATATATATATATATATATATATATATATATATATATATATATAGAATTATTGATACGTATAGATAGAGGAAAATATTCTATATCACTTCTCCAGTCCTAATTTTATTCCTCATGATAGAGCACTTATGGTATATGTACCTTATTTGTTTTTATTTTTTTCCAACAGCATTATTTATTTATTTTGTATCAGAATAAAGGTTTCATCAACGTATTATGTTACAAATGTATAAATATTACCTATTATGTAACAAAGACAATGCCACTGTCAATAATATTCTATGTAGCCGATCAAAATGCTCCTCTAATTGAGATTTATCCTTATCTCAAACTCTTTCATTCCATGTATGAAAACCTTTGTATGCACATTGTTAATGTTTGAGATTGTTTGGTCCATAGACCTATCCGTTATTTATTCTAAGGGGGGAAATATATATATATATATGTATATGTATATATATATATATATATATATATATATATATATACTAGTATATAGAAATATTATGATTCATATTGAAATATTGCCAAACGCTTGACATTATATTTAAATCTCTTGCACGACCAAGCATTTAAGAAATTATTTTCTTTATAGATAGGCAATACTTAAGTTATGGTCGTGCTGTGAAAAATGCAATCGTCTCTTCATAAACCAATAGTTATTATTAGATTTTTAGCAATAAACCACACAAGGACGGTAAAGTTATAAACTTTGAATTTGGAGCACTGTCACATATATTATCTACTCAAAATTCCAATCATATATCGAAACTGGTCGCAGGACTAATCTTAAGTTTCTGTTTTTTATGTAGAATCGTTCAATTAGGTGGATGGTGGTGAAGTGTTTGGTTACTTTAATGATTGGTGCTGCGGATCAGCTTTAGTAGAGCCCGAGCCTTTCCATATAATTTCTATAAATAAATATATCGGGTGGAAAAAGCCACTGTTGTTCCTCAAACGGCAATAATTATATACAGTTTAACATTGACAAAATGCAATTTTTAAAAACGTTAAATTTTATATGCTGTAAATTGTATAGGTATGTATAAAATCTTAATTCAGGAAAGTAATTTAAGACTTAATTTATCATAGGCACTTTTTGCGCTTCCCTAAAGGAGGCACCCCGCGCTGAAAACCGGTAAATTATTTGATGCATATTTTAATCAAAAGATGTTCCGAAATGTTTTAATGTACGATATTTTTAGAAAATATAAAGTGAAATTAGTTTTATTAAATAAAAACTAAACGTATGCGCTCAATTTCCATTGAACTTTACAGCCGGTGTAATGTTTTATAAATTCCTTTAAAATTGTAAAATTGTATAAATTTGGGAGTACTTATATTCTTACAAAGTTTAGAAAATTAATTAGAATTTATGAACAATATTTAAATTATATGAAGAATATTGATCTCTAGTGGGTGAATGCAGTATTACATATGTCCTCATATACAATAACAAAAATTATAAAAAAAACCTTTTTTATTCATATTTTAAATATTATAAATTACAGTGTTATAAGACTATTTTAAAACTAAGCTCTTTAAAAAAATATTGCATTTTGTGTTAAAATATTATTTATACAAAGCAATTCGTTAATAAATTAATCGCAATTCTGACTGTAAAATATTAAGAATTTCTTTGACCCAACTCATGCTGTTCATAGCAAATAACATTCTCAGCGTACTTTTGATCATATCTAGACAAATATCACACGCAAAAACGCCCGCGTGATTATTGAATCACTGAAGTTTAGTCGATGCTACTGCAACGCTACATAAATATCCAATCATGTGGGTTTGATCATTGTTGTCATTGTGGTTGGAATATTAGTGAAGAGCGTGATTTGGTGTTTGTCAATGACGCAGCCACTGAACCGTATAGGCCTGAGTGCAATCCATGCTAATCCACATTGAGTGATTCATACGCAGGTTGAGCCTACTGCATTCTGTTGATATTTACTCTCATTCGCTGAAGAGTGAACGGTATTTCACATGATAATCACGCTTTGCCAAAAAGAGTTTATCCACTATAAATGATATCATTGTCTGTTTAAATACCACATTATAATAAATAATAACTCAACTTGAATGTACTGTTGAGAATAGCATGTATAAACAATAATTATGAGTAGAATAGATAATTAATAATAAATCAATACAGATTATAATTATTGCAGTGAGTCATCACGAACTGAAATGTGTATGGACTATGTAGACTTGTGTATTATTAATATAAGAGGTATAACTCAAGATTATATAATGCTTAGATTATAAATAGAAAAGATTTTACTTTTATTTAAAATATATAACGTGTTTTTACATTTTTTGTAGTTTTACGTATTCAATTTTATGTACAACATATTTATAAAAGAACCACCATAAATACGATAGAATAATGATCATGTTGGTTTACTGAAACAAAACAAAAAAGTAAAACCAACCCAAGTTAAGAACAGATGGTTTGTGAAAGAGGAAGGCTAAGAAGATGAAGGGTTAAGTCCAACATTAAATATTCAGTAGCCACTATCTCTGGTATCGATCCCATCACCTTTCCGCATGGATGTTTTCAGTTGCTTTAGAAAATATATCCTGAAAACAGCAAGTACGATGTTAGATTTTATATAAACAAATGTCTATCCTGTTGAGTATATATATAATTGCAATTTGGAGAACAACAGTTTATGTGGTGACAGAATAAATACCTTCCTGTTACTGAAGATGAAATATAAATATAATACTGATTTATTATGAACCCAATATTTATTTATATACATCAACACGAAAATTATGTTTGTATAAAAATATGTTGGACAGTAAGTTTATATTGTATTTTCGTTTATTACAACTCTATAGATTAGTGAAATTCCTAATACATTATATTTTGTTATGTAAAAAATATTAAGCATATATTTTATTGGTAAGGTAGTTGTAAAATATAAACTTCATTGGAAATTATTTTAAATGAAATATTGTTGACTAAACCTTGATTCGTTCAATCTCCTTAAAATCAGAAATACTTTGATGAGCTAATTTGCAATTTTAAAAATTACACAATAATTATGACTGGCCTGTTTTTGTTCCGCTCTGTGGAACTTCAAATGGAGTTCTTTTACTTCGATTTTCAGTCTGTAAATTTTGTGGCGATCTTGATTAAAACCTTTCAAAATTTGCTTAATGTTTTCTGTGATTTAATTCATTTCTAAGTTCTTGTTTCTTAAACTAACATCTTTAGAATAATTAATGACACATACATATTTATCCCTTTCAACAATAACTTCTTTAATTCCTTTTGACAAGAGGCAAAAGGTAAGGGTTTATCATCACTTCCAATAGCGAAAGCAAAGGGAAGAGTAGCTTCTTATTGCAAAGTTTTCCAAAAAATTAGAAGAGAATCAGAATAACATCACTGATTCGGGTAAAATCAGGAAACTTAAGAACGATGAGCAACTTTGGATCTTTTTAATCGATCCGTGATTTTAATTACTGTATAATTTTTTTTTTTAATACAAAAATCTGTACCTACATACAAGGAATTTCTGGCTGAGTTAGAGAGAAAATAAATCTCTAATTGAATGGGTGGATAGTTAGCAAAACATTGAGAGATATGTTGGATCCAATGGAAAAGGTGTAAATTAAACATTTAATGGAAATGCCGAATATAGTAAACTTTAGATGTCAATACTTTCGGACGATAAAAGATTTTAAAGTGGTATCAGAGAAATATTTCACATAGACAAAACCTGGGTTTACTAAGATTTAACTTTTGGTTAAGTTTAGCAAAACTAGGCATTTATAGATGTTCAAATCAAGATCAGTTCTTACCTTCGTTTATTTTTGTGAGATAGAATACAGCTGTTGTGTCATGGATATACTGTAGTGTATCATAGCAATTACATTTAAAATTCTTCAACTTTGGAAATTATGCGTATGTACTTTAATCACAAGCCATGAAATGTTTTATCTCAGGGAAAGTTCGGGTTAAAGGAATTTCGTTCTTAAAATAATGAGGGTATTGGAGTTTATTATGAAGGGTTTCTATTTAAATTTAATATAATTCTTCAAAGGATAATTTACACACTTACAGTTATACTTTTAATGAAAGCATATGGATACGAGAGATTCTTAAAAGAGTTTTAGTTTAGACATCTCATTAAAATAAGTTTATTTATTTATTTATTGTATACTATTAACACCATTTTACATTACATGATAAATTTACAGTTTGGATTTAGATGGCTAACAATACAGGCATCTAATTCTATGTATAGTTCCAATATATAATACACAGACAACCTGCAGTTATAATATCCGTAGCTGCAAACATTACAACAGGCAATAATAGTCATGTTTATATGAGGTTACCTCCGCCCTTATTACTATTAAATACATAAGATACACTCTTATAGACAAAACACAAATTAACAGACCATGCAATTGATTTAAATAAATAATGAAAAAGACGTACAACTTGTGCTAAATCATTACAAGTATTAAGAAACCTTATTATTATATTATAAATATATACAGAAATGGTTCTAAACAACAGGCAAGTTCAAAATATGTCTACACTCTACATATTCCAGAATAAACAGATCACCATTCAAAAATAAAACTTGGAGAGTTCCTTTTTAAAAGTTACCTCAGACATAGTAAAGAAATCAATGTGATCTGGTAAGCTATTTCCTAGGCGGTGAAGACGTGGCACTGAGCTGTGGTAAGAATACAGAGTCTGACAATATTTCCTCTCAAACATATGATTTGTTCTGGCCAATCTTGAGCAGCGAAAATCTATTCTCCCAAGTAGATCAGGAGAATCCACTGAAGATGTAATAATCTTTCGGAGAAGAAGTAAATCATTGATCTTCCGCCTGGTGCTCAGAGATTGAAGACCAAACTGATGGCTGATGCCATCCAAAGGAACCTCCGCATAATGAAAGCCAAGTTTCATTCCTAGAACTCGAAGAAACTTCCTCTGTATGCTCTCAATGGAATCAATATGGCCTATCTGATATGGCGACCACACTGGTGAACAATATATTCTAATATGGAGCGAACTAATTGTACATAGAGTGTTCTAAGCGCTACAGGGGAAAACCCATCTCTGGATACCCTAATAATAAATCCAAGAGCTGAATTTGCCCTACGGCTAATAAAGTCAATGTGACTTTTAGGATTAAGTGAAGATGTCATAGTCACCCCAAGATCCTTAATCATAGAACATCTGCTGAGTGGTTCCTCTCCAAGAAAGTACTGGAAGGTATCCTCATTCATCCGTCGGGAGAAAGTAAGTACTGAGCACTTTGATACATTAACCTCCATTTTATTTCTATATCACCACAATAGTACACCATTCAAGTCAGCCTGTAGATCTCTGCAATCAGACTCCGAAGTGATCTCCTTGTATATTTTGGCATCATCTGCAAAAAGCAATATCTTGGAGTGTTTAATGACAGAAACCATATCATTAACATAAATGGCAAAAAGCAAAGTCTGTGTGTTTCTGAGTACATTGTTTATAATATTTAAAAAGTTAAGAAACCCTTCACGTAAATTTCATAATAACCATATGAGTAATGTAACAATCAAATTCAAATCATTTAGATTCTAAATAAACATTAATCAAAATATATTACATAAAAGAAATTAACTATGTTAATTTCATAATCTATTTAATCGTCTTTCCTAAGTTACTCTAAACGTTTTAAGTATATTTTGACGTGATGCTCATAAACACTGTAACGGAAGCTCACATTTGATATGCGTTTCCACTCCACAGTCCCTGAAGCTATGTAGTAACATAAATAAAGAATTCCATTATGAATGCTTTACGTTATAATCTTCTTGTGAACTTCCTGTTATCTGTGGACACTGTTATTAAGTTTGTATAAAAGATCATACAATAATATTGTTATGTGAGGAAATACGAATTCTCCAAGGTGAAAATAACACTAATCAAACACATTGTTTTTCATGTATTTAATGTTAAGTTATTAATTTATTTAAACTGAATGTTAATCAATGTATTAAACCAAAGGTACCCATTCGGTATTAAAGAAGAAATAGTATTGGAAGAAGTTTTTAAAATATTAGTAAGAAAAAAATGTGTACAAAAACCTTCTACTACGTCTCGAGAGTTTGCTTTAACTTTATGAATTACTAAATTCATTTTCGTCGTAGTTAATGCATCAAGTGCAATAAAATATGAATAATGTGTGGCATAAAATTCCTTCGATGGTTGTTTGTCAGATTATTTGACAATTGTTGCAAGGAATTCGTTTTCAATTTGGTGAATAAATAAATCTTGTTATACCAGCCAGTGAGTTGTTTTGTTGGAATACTGTAGTGAGATAGTAGGTCAATAGTGTTCAAATTTACAACTTTGTATTCACTAAAATCAAATACTTCTTTATTACCTAATAATGGATTCTGTTATTGACCACAAAGAGTGTTGTACCAAAAATGCACTGTAATACCGGCCTCTATAGGATCCTTTTTCCACAACTGATACCAAAGCTCTTTATCAATGCCGTCGGATCTAAAGTGGACATTAAACGTTTTTAAGAATAAAAGCAAACTATTTTTAAACTTTTTTGTGTAACTTTTGTCTCAAAGTTTCCATTTAAAAATCCGCTTCAGTGGTAAAGCAAATATTTTCGAATAAGACACAGGTATAACATTCGAAAATAACTACTTTTGTTGGTTTGTGATCTTAAAATTACTGCTAGGAAATATTTTAAAATTTAACGGTATTTTATAGCGATTTATGTTTCTTTGTGTTACTTGTCTAAGTGTTTATATAAATATGGTATTTCGAAAAGAAAATTTCAGTTCTGTCATTAAGCTTTTAATAAAGATATCATACTGATTTTGTATTTAGAAATTAATGTAACTGTCAATCTGTTGTCTGAAATTAATTCCTCCATTAAGGAGTGATTAAAGTTTCTCTAAAATCATTAGAGGAAACATTGATAAACGGATTTATATCGATAAGGCGAAGCATGTAACGCGCGAGTTTCAATTCTCTGAGGAACTTCATAGTTAAAATAAGTTTATATAAAAAGTTAAGGAAGGCGTGGTATTTTTTTCTCTCAAAATTAAGGACGGCGCACTTATTTGCAGCTTATTTATTTGTGTTCAACTAAGAAACTTGTTTAATAATTCCTCCTCCACCATGAAAGTGCAGTAACTAAAAAAGTGTGTTTACAAATGTAACTAAATATGGAAATGTACATTATAGTCTACCTTTAACTTTTATTATAATTAACGTGCAAATTACCACCTTAAAAATATATTGCCTTGATTTTAATAACTAAAATTGCCTGTAAAAAACTTGGATATTAAATATCTAGTAGAAAGAAGTCTTTTGAGGAGTCCATTGTATTTTGAAATTTAAGGGATTTCCTTATGCCTAAACCTTTTGAGAATAACACTTTCAGGCTATTACAAATATTAAAAGTCTCAATAGTTATTTATTAATTAAATTATACAATATAAGACAATATAAAAGAATAAAAATAACTTCAAATATCAAAATGTAGATCGTACGAGTATCTAGTAATTTTTGTTGTTTTTTTTTGCATGTAAATGTGTTAGTTTTGAGATTCCAAGCGTATAATTTACAGAGAATATTATATGGATCCAAAAGTACAGGTTGCGAGAGAGAGTTTTCAATCCCATATGTCGAAAGTATCTATATACGTAGTCTAAATCTAAAAAAACAATATGTTTTTATCGTAAATAATAGATATATACATGAATTTTAACTCTGATTCACCCTTATTTATCAGAGAATGATTCAGTCTATGTGACGTAAATGTTTTGAGAATACCGTTTGATGATACATGTTATGGAATTCGAAGCACTGGTATTAAAACCCACATATTTTCTTGTGCATTCCAAATGAACATTTATTTCAAATGGACGTTTTGTTTTTGCTAAAGCTTTTTACGTGTGTAGAGCATATTTTTAAAGCAATATGTCTTCTGTGGAAACATCTTAAGAACAGTTTCTGACTATATTCTTGTTTATAAGGTTTTTTTTATTTTCATAATGTTATGTTTTCTAGAATGAAAACATACATTACTACTTATTAAGAAAGTGTTGTTTCAAAACTTGTTGCAGTGAAATAATTTGTTCATAACAAATAAATATGTAGACTTTATAATGAAATGTCGTGAATTTTAATAAAAATTATATACAGTTTTTTACAATAATTATCTTGTCAAACTGTATTTTCATTGCTAAACATATATTATGACACACACACTAGACTTGTTTACACTAGACTAGACTTAAGTTTCCGTTAGGGCTACTAGGGGTGAAAACATTTCAGAGAACGTTTTAATAAATCTCAAATCTGAAATTTGTGCCATTTCTTAGAAGGTTATTCTTTGGGTATTAGAAGGGTATTCTTTGACAGGAGTATTTTCAATGCAATTTAATAACAATATGTGACTTCCAGCAAATTCTTTACTATTTTTTAAGCTTTTGTAATTTATGGTTAGTATGTTTCAATCCCCCCTTAAAATTCATCAATTTTGTAAAGAATTTCATAATAACTTTGATGAAGTCAACATTCAGTTTGTATTATGAGGTAATATTTGTTATATATAATACACTTGGATATTCTGTCTCAGTTTCCCTGCACATAAAAAGGTTTAAATATAGAAATCGTGTGCATTAACAAAAACATTTCATGATAAACGTTCGTTCAGTAACGACTTGAAGAAGGCTTGAAATACTATTTTACTACTAATTCCAGAAATAATGTATGCACTTTATTATATGAAGTGTTTAGTTGTAAAAATGGACGAGACTTTATGAAGTGACTTTATTGCACGTTCTGTTTGAGGTTATCAAAGACTTCAGTGCTATGGAGTTATCAGTCCCTTAAAATTTACGAAGATACCCTGTTAAATTTCCCGTATTAAAAAACTGATAAATAACACAAAACTGCATTTACAGACTAATTCAAACACTAAAATATTGGTGTGGGAATGGGAATTTCTCCCTCCGATAAGGGAATTTGTAGCTCAGACTGTGGAATTTGCATTTATATTTTGCAGATAATGTTTACCACATGTAACATCTTTTATCATCCGTATTTATGGTAGATTTCTTATAAAGGATTAAACGAATGGGCTAATTTAAATCGTTTTAATGAAGTTATTAAAAACGTAATATCAGATGAATTGTAACTAAATCACACACACACACACACACACACACACACACACACACACACACACACACACACACACACACACACACACACACACACACACACACACACACACACACACACACACACACACACACACACACACACACACACACACACACACACACACACACACACACGCACGCACATACTCGTACTTATAACAGTTTATAGCCTTTTAAGTTCTAAAGATTCTGAATATTTAAATGCTTGAAAGTTCGACTATTATATTTACAGCGAAATACTGAGAAATATTCTCCCGTAAGTGTTTTTCAAATTAAAATATCTAAACTAATAATGCACATTAAATTTGATATTTAGGGATTTTGGCCACGTGTGAAGTCTATATTTCTTCCGATGCAGTCGGAAGCGATATTTTATTTTAGAATCAAGTAGCATTGTCTGTTCTTTGCAGGAGGAGTTTATATTTGGCACATTTAATGTACAAGCAATTTCGAAAGTATTTGACACAATACCTGAAAAGAACAAAAATTCCTTTATGAAATTTAAGTAATATAACGGTCATTTGTATGGGGTGGGGTAATTAGGATAAATCGTGGAGGAACTGTGAGGGGGATCGTTTATCTCCATTATCGATTCATTGCTCACAAACATTGGTTTTTATTCTATACCCCATCGGATGACACAGCTATAAATATATTTAATGTCAATTAATTTAAAATAATATCACCATAAAATTTCGTAATTACTCTAATTCAGCTCTTTACAGTAATTTGTCACTAAAGACTTACTTATTAAGCAATACTTATGTTTAACCTATAATAACTAGGCTTACATAATTTAGTATCATATTTAGTACATCATAAACTATAGACCACAATTCCTCTTTTTAAGACGGCTAGTGATGACGAACATGTCCCATAAATCGTTTTAGATAGAAAATACGGGTAATACGTAAAAAAGTAAATATGTGATTGAAATCTCAATAAAGAGTAACAAAAACCTATCAAATTCAAATATCAATAAGCGTTGAGAGAAAAAGATAATCGACTCTCAAAACAATAATTATATTGATTTAATTCAAACATGAGACTCACCAGGCTATGTACAGTCTAGGGTCTTATTAAACGAGTGATGAAACCGATATTTTCAATTTTCTAACAAGAAACCCGTAGCTGTTATAAAAGTTCCACTCTAAAATCTTAAGAAAATGGAAACAATTTATTAATATAATATCTATGATGTACTAAGATTTTAAGATAGATATCAGATGAAACTAAAATGTTTTAAATTGCATATTTCTCATACCATAACAAGCGCGTAAGGATTTCGATGAATGAGAGATTCTGTAACTATTTCCATTCCCCTAAATTTCAAGCTAAATCACAGCTGTAGATGTATTATAATTTGCCATATTTCTGGTCAATAGAGTTTTAATAAATCGATTTCATTATTTTATTTATAATTTCATAATACAAAATCCGTTCAAAAGTCTCACATATTTAATAAACACACGTTAAATCTATTACAGCAGGAAAAAGGGAGTGTTCATCAAATTTAAATAATTTCTATAAAATTCGGATGAAAATAAATACTTCTTTTAAGTAGAATTATATTTTTTTAAATATGGAATAAAAATTACGATTATTAATATCAAACAGTCATAAAATTGCCCCTCACGATTGCTTTTATTTTTGAAAATCTCGAATTTAATGCACTTTTTTCTAGTTTTGAAATCAGAGGTTCAATTCAATTTGAAAAGATATTCAGTATTAATTTGATTGATTTTAAAGTAATAAAAATCGGATTACCCAAAAATATGATTCATGGTTTCACTTGAAGATAGATATTATGTAGTAGATATCTCTATACATTTTTATATTATATATATATATATATATATATATATTATATATATATATATATATATATATATATATATACATATGTGTGTGTGTTTTTATATGAAATGACGTTTTTTAGCATCACTAAAACTCAAAAACGGCTGAAAGGTTTCGTTAATTTTTGGGATTAGAATATTTTTTTAAAGGTTTAAAAGTTGAGAAACTTTTAATAATTTTCTCAGAATATAAAACCATTCTGGGAAATTATTATAATGTTTACAACACCTTATCCAAAATTAGCTGACCCTAAACAGCTGTCAATACTTTCAGCTAAAGGTCATCAAAGAAGTAGAACACTTAAATTTTACAAATGATTGAATAATTATGCAGTACTTTATCAGTACTGTTATGCAGTTTGCGAAGACATACTTACTATCTAATTTTATTTGAAATTGCACCAGTGAAGAATACACAATTAATCTAATTAATTGAAAATAAAGTGTATAAAGTGTTGTAAAAACTCACCTTTGTACCATAGTTCTAATTCATTTATGCTGAAATCCGCGGTAGGAAGTAGGCTCTTGTTAACTAGACGCGGTGCGTGGACATTGTTTGTTCAGTTAGACCGGTCAATCAGCTGATCGAGCGACGGTGATACGTTTCCGACCCGGCTCGCTGCAGAGAGAGAAAGCAGTCAGTCGAGTCTTGGAGTTTCAAGGAGAAGGTGTACCGGTCGAAGCTGAAGTTTTCTTCCTCTAAACCCTATAGTTGGGATTTAGAGTAATTAATTTATCGCGTGTAAATTCAATTTCAAGTATTTAAATTTTTAGTGCGTTTTATTTTCCGATCTGCCTCCGAATCTTCAAAGTAGTACGTCCCGTACCAGTCGTATAGTTAATATCTTTTATTTTTATAATACTGTAATAAAAAATTTCTAAAGGTTTCCATCTTTCAGAGTCTGAAAATTTAATTCAATTTTTTGAAGTATTGTGAATTAAATTTTGGTCATAAAGTAAATATCAAGTTTTGTGTTATATTAATTTTGAGTATTTTGAGAAGAGAACTTTTTATTTTTGTTTTGTTAATTTAAACCATTTTTTTTGGAGAAGTAATACATTTTTAGTTTAATTTTAATTTTAATACCTTTTAAATCAGACTCTTAATTAGATTTGTTCGGTTGAGTGACATTTTTGAAGAAAATTGAATCAAAAGTTTGTAAACTTTGTTAATTTTTTGGTGAACTTAAATTTCAAATTATGCTAGCCCCAGCATTTTTAGTAACCAAACCGGGAAGTGATAAATCTAGAATGGTGATTAATTACTTAAAAATTAAATAGTAAGTTGAAGAGAGTGGAACATCCAATTGGAGACGTATACGAATCTACCACTACTTACAAGGGTATACTTATTTTTCAAACTTGGATTTGAGTAATTCATTTTACCAATTGAAACTTACGGAAAAAAGCAAACATTTAAACTGGTTTCGTTACGCCGTTTGAATCATATGAATTCAATCGTGTACCCATATGGGTTACACTTGGGAAGCGGAAACAATGAGCCGCTTATTAAATAAAGTGTTTGCAAGGTGTAAAAATTTCAGTATGCTTTAAATTATGTAGATGACATAATAATATTTAGCATAAAAGTTTACCAGAGCATATAGAACATGTCAGAGATGTTGTGGAGAGGCTGGCCAAACATGGACTTACGGTTAAACCCGAATAAGGTGAGCTTTGCATGTAAAGAGATCAAGTTTTTAGGTCACCTAATCTCTAAGGACCAGATAAGAGTCGACCCGGATAGAACTTCTGCCATTAGAGATGCGAGAGAGCCAAAGGACGCAAAAGGCGTAAGTAGATTTATCGGAGCAGTGAGCTATTTCACAAAGTTCATCCCAAACTATGCAGACAAGGCAGCATGTTTAAATGAACTGAGAAAAAAGAATAGGAATTTTAGTGGGACTCAGGAGTGCCAGGAGAGCTTCAACAGCTTAAAGGACAAGTGTAAGTACACCACCGGTATTAATAATACCAGATTATAATAAGCCATTTATCCTATGTACGGATGCGAGTGACAAGGCAGCAGGAAGTTGTTTAATGCAGGAAATAGAAGGTGAGAATAAACCAGTGGCTTATTATTCAAAAAAAATCAATGAATCCGAACAAAGAAACTTGACTGTGTACCAAAAGGAAAGCACTTGCAGTGGTATGCGCGATAAACAAATTTTGTAGTTACCTATATAGTAAGGCCTCTTTTACGCTAATAACGAAAAATAGTGCACTAGCGTCGGGGTACTAGGCAATTTTAGGAAATTAGGAAAGTTAGATAGGTGGGCAGCTACAATTTTAAGCCTACCATTTAAAATTAAACATGTAAAATCAAAAGACAATGCGGTGGCAGACTATTTATCTAGACTATTTGAATGTAGAGATAAAAATGCAAAGTGTGGAGGAAATTGAAGAATACCAGTACGGTATACAAAATGATAGTGTAACAGACAATAGCAAAGAGTAGCAATTAAGGAAGAAAATGTAAATAATGTATTTGTAAATAGCGTAGGTAATTTTCCACTAGCTTATACGGACTTTAAGTATTCACCAAACCCAGGACAATATAATACGAAAAATATATAATAGTATAAAAGGTGGCACTAACTCTGAAAAATATTTCTTGTGTAAGGGAGTTGTGATGTATAGAAGTAAGCCTACTAGTAAGCCAAAGATATGTCTACCAGAAACATTTAGTAGATATGGTGTTTAAGTATTACCATGAGTCGGAAATCGGGGCCACTATGGAATATTAAAAACTTAACCAGAAAGATATGTGATTTATTTTACCATGCGGATCATGCCGGGCTGATAAAAAGACAAGGTAAAAATGTGCGAAGCTTGTGCGTTAGCGAAAACCGGTAAGGTTTATCATGGCAAACTGATTTCTTTCTGGTGTATCAGATAGGCCCATGGACAAATTGTACATAGACATTTTTGGCCCTTTAACCAGGTCAGTAGTGGAAATAATAATATCCTGATTGTACTTGACGACCATTCAAAAATGGTATTTTTAAGCGCGATAAAAGACGCGAAAAGTAAATCAATAATAAAAGTATTTAGAACGTGAAATTTTTAAATATTTTGCATATTGCAAAAAAATAGTGTCGGAGACAATGCACAGTGTTTTAGAAGTGTCGAACTAAAGAACTATTTATTATTCGCCCGAGGAATCAATCATCAATTTGTAACTCCATTTGTACCACAGGGAAACAAAAGTGAACGTCAGTTGAGGACAGTAAAACAGATGTTAAAAATTTACTTTAATTCGGATCAAACTAAGTGGGACACCAAATAACCGAATTACAGTTAGCAATAAATTGTGCGACCTCGGAAGCTACTAAAAATTCACCATAATACGAAATTATGTTCGGAAATAGGCCTAACCTGGAATTGACCAATAGATGGAACATTAATGATTTATTGGACTGTGATGTGTCAAAGCCAGATAATTTGGATAGGTTTTCAAAGAACTGTGTTAAACTTAAAAAAGTCCATTTCGGCTAACAGGAAGAGGGCAGGCTATAGTGATAAGGAATGTGAACACCCATTCAAAGTTGGGAGCCTTGTATACGTGAAGACACACTGGCTGAGTAACAAAGCGGAAAAATTTCAGGCAAAAATGGCAAACCGGTTTTGTGGACCCTACAGGAATATATATAAATTAACAGAAGTGACCTTTATAGTTCAGGATATCAAGGAATGAAAGATCAGTGAAGAAAGTGCATGTTTCACAATTAAAGTTAAAGTACTAAAAGTGAAAGTTGAGAACTCAATAAACATTAGCCCGGGGCAAAGGTTCAGTATGTTTTATTTTCAGGACAATTATATTGTCGAAAATGAATTGAAGATGGGTCTAAAACAATAAAATTGGCAATATAATTTATTTCTAAATTAACTTCAAGAATTGATTATATATTTATGTATTAATTTGGCCCAAAACACAAAACAAGTTAAGTATGAGAGTCCAGTAGTTTATTATAATAATACAAATAAATCTAATATACTAAACAGCCGCATGTGAAACTGACTGAACTGACTCACTGATATATAGATACAAATTCTAACATAGTTCTAGAAGTGCTGGAAACTTGAAATTTGGTGCACGCAGGTACCTTTCACAATATGACCCGGAGGAAAAGTCTGAAAACCGGACTTTTTTACTTTTAAAACCCCTCAAAAAAATTCCTCAAAAATCGCGCATTCTTTAACCCCTGCAGGCATTTCTTGTAAGCCCTGATAGGGTCGGTGAACCGTTGGAGCTTAGCTTCAATCTGACGAAAAATCGTTTAGTCAGGAATGAAGTGAACTACAAAAAAGGTCCAGTGACTTTTTGTCCTATCTCGTGTGGTTAAGCGACAAAACGCGGAATGTTTGACATTCCAGACATTTTTTGCTTAAAATAAAGTTTCGAGCCTGATAGTGGCCGAACGTAGGTCGTAGCTCAAATCTGATTGACCCATCAAATTAGAAAATTGCGCGATCTACAGAAAAGGTCCAGTAACCTTTTGCTCTATCTCCAGTGGTTCGGCGAAAAACGTGATTATGTGCAATTGTTTTGTAATTTTTACGTGAAACTTTTTTTTTCGGGCTCGATAGCGGCGAAACCATTGGACGGAGGTCGAAATAAGACAGAACGTTGGAGTTAGGAAATGAGGTAATCTACAAAAATGTGCCAGTAACTCTTTACTCTATCTCCATTGGTTTTTGGCCCGCAAAACGTGATTTAAGTGAAAATATTTGAAATTTTCGCCTAAAAATTTTTACCTTTCGGGCTCGATAGTGGCTCTAAACGGTTGGTCGTAGGCTCAAAACAAATTTTTAAAAAGGATTTAAGAAATTGCGTGATCTACAAAAAATGTTCAGTAACATTTTGCCCTATCCTCAACGGTTTGGCTGCATAACGCGTTTTTTAAAGTATTGATTTTTAAGTTTTACGTGATATTTTTAAACTGCCCAGTGCAGCCTTTTGTCCTAAGCTCTGTACTGCCTAAATTATAGGTCGTAGCTTAAATCTGATGGCATAATCGAAAGAAAAAATCAAATTTTCGACAAAGAAAGGTCCATTCACTTTTTCCTTGTATCTCTAACGGTTATCTAAATACTTACACAGCCGCATGTGAAACTGACTCACTCACTCACTGACTGATTGATATATAGATACAAATTCTAACATACTTTCTAGAAGTGCTGGAAACTTGAAATTTGGCATGCAGGTACCTTTCACAATATGACTCGGAGGAAAAGTCTGAAAACCGGACTTTTTTTACTTCTAAAACCCCTCAAACAAATTCCCCAAAAATCGCGCATTCTTTACCCCTGCAGGCATTTTTTGTAAGCCCGATAGCGGGCGAACCGTTGGAGCTAGCTCGGATCTGACGAAACAATCATAGTCAGGAATGAAGTGAACTACAAAAAAGGTCCAGTGACTTTTTGCTCTATCCTTCCATGGTTAAGCGATAAAACGCTCGAACATTTGACATTCCAGAGATTTTTCCGCTTAAAAATAAAGTTCCGAGCCCGATAGCGGCCCGAACGGTAGGTCGTAGCTCAAATCTGATTGACCCATCAAATTAGCAAATTGCAAGAACTACAGAAAACCTCCAGTGACTTTTTTCCCTATCTCCATTGGTTTGGCCGAAAAACGTGATTATGTGAAATTGTTTTGTAATTTTCACGTGAAAACTTTTTTTTGGGGGTCGATAGCGGCGAAACAATTGGGCGGAGGTCAAAATAAAACAAAGGTTAGATTTAGGAAATAATATGATCTACAAAAAGGGTTGAGTGACTTTTTACTATATCTCCATTAGTTTGACCGCAAAACGCGATTAAGTGAAAATATTTTGAAATTTTCGCCTACAAATTTACATTCCGGGCTTGATAGCGGCTAAACGGTTAGTCGTAGCTCAAAAAAATGCGACTTAATAGGTTTTAGTAAACGACGTGTTCTACAAAAAAAGTCCAGTAACTTTTTGCTGTATGTACTTTAATAAGCCTGAAAAACGCGATAAATAGCAAAAATTATTTGTCGGGAATTTGGAAATTTTTGGAGTTTTAAATATATATTAGGCCTATATGTGACTAATATTTGTGTAATTCAAATCAGGATTCAGGCTTTGCTAGGTTAACGAGTGAATACAACCCCACATAATAAGTTGGCTGAGCGTTAGCTATGCGTCAATAGTAGATAGGGTTAGAATAAATTTTTATTTTGTTCACAGACACAACACCGTCTAAAATAGGGACAGGTGTGTCATTAGCCCCCGGGTAACATTAACCCCCCCCTCCGAGGATTTCCTGGTATGACCAGATAACCTCCTGAGTAAGTTAAAACCCCCTGATGTGTTAACCCCCCTGGTAACATTAACCCCCCCCCCCCCCAGGGAATTTCCAGGCTTGACTAGATAATCTCCTGATGATATTAAACCAACTGTTCAACTTTAAAATACTGCCTTTTTAAGGTCTGTTTTTATTTACGTTTATAATAAACAATTCACGATAGCTGACCTGTGCAAACTTTTCTTCCGAGCTCATTCCTGGCTAAACCAAAGTTCGCAGCTAAAATCTGACGACGGAATCGAAAGATAAAATTAAAATTTCCGACAGGAAAGGTCCAGTTACTTTTTCTCGTATCTCTAAACGGTTAACCCGTAAAAAACGCCATTAAAGTCAAAACTTTGATTAAAACTGAAAAATTAAATAACATAGGTCCAAGATAATTCGAATTCCGCTTATCCCCGAATTTGGCCAACACCCGAAAGGGAGCCTGGGGTGTTTCATTAACCCCCGGTAACATTAAACCCCCCCGCGCAATTTCCTGTTATGACCAAATAAGTAACTGAGTAAAATTAAACCCCCTGATGTATTAACCCCCGGTAGCAATTAACCCCCCCCCAGGGAATTTCCTGGCATGATCTCATGTCCGAATTTTACCAATCACCAAATCTCTTAACCCCCCCCCCTGGGAAGTTCCTGGTATGACCAGATAACCCCCTGACGTCTTATCCCCAGGTAAAGTTACAAACCTCCCCCTGGGAATTTCCTGGCATGACGTCATGTCCGAATTTTAAACCAATCACCAAATCCCTCTGTTATCCCCGAATTTGCAAGCGTACATCATGGGGGCCTGGGGGCGTAGCCCCCAGCGAGCCGAAGGCGAGTATTGGAATATAAAAGGGTGATGTGACGACGTTTTTATTTCAGCAAATTGTATGGCTAAGATGAGAAGTCATAATATAAAATGCCAGTGGTAAGTGTGTGATAGGAGTGTTGTTGTAAACCATGTAATTTTCAGGGACAATGATGGCATTAATGGTGTATAAAGTAAATACACAGATGTATTCTGATGTATTGTGATAAATCATGAGATATATTTCTTCCCTGTTCCTTCAAATGTAGAAGGACAGGGTAATTTTGGTAATGTTGTGGTGTGTTGTTCCCTGTTCCTTCCAATAGAGAAGGACAGGGTAATATTTTTTTGGTTATACAATGAGTTGTATTGATAGTGATATTTCTTCCCTGTTCCTTCAAATGTAGAAGGACAGGGTAATATTGTTTTTTTTATCACTATATGAGTTTATTGTGGTGTAAACAATTGATTATTGTGCCATTGTAATCCCTGTAATTGATTGTATTGTTAATTAACAACATCTGGTAATGGTTTACATTCGTGACACTGGCGCAGGCGTACAATAAGAAACACCGTGAAAGACTGACAGCCATACAATTATACGGAGGGAATATTTTGTAAAAAGGAATTGTCTTCCAAGAGCTCAATGCCTCGCGGGCTGAAATTGTTTATTAGATTGGAGGAGCAGGTAGCAGTGCTATTAGCGAACCAGAGCCAGCCAACCACGAGATCAACGAGGCCGCCGCACACTGCACCGGCCCGCACGATCTTGGAGAAGCTACCTGCCTCGACTCCTCACCTACCACATCCCTCTGCGATGGCTACCTGGGGAGCCACACTGGACATCGGGCAACCCCTACCACATCACCCCTCGGACTACACATCACAGCCTCCACGTAGTGATAAGTACCAAATTTGTTATTTAAAAGTGTGCATGTGGAGGGATATTATTGTACTTAATCAGGGATGAGTGTTTTAAAGGTTTAGGTTCCTACCGTGATTTCAGCTTCGGGCTAGGGAAAGATATGTACCATAGTTCTAATTCATTTATGCTGAATCGCGGTAGGACGTAGGCTCTTGTTTAACTAGACGCGGTGCGTGGACATTGTTTGTTCAGTTAGACCGGTCAATCAGCTGATCGAGCGACGGTGATACGTTCCGACCCGGCTCGCTGCAGAGAGAGAAGCAGTCAAGTCGAGTCTTGGAGTTTCAAGGAGAAGGTGTACCGGTTCGAAGCTGAAGTTTTCTTCCTCTAACCCTATAGTTGGGATTTAGAGTAATTATTTATCGCGTGTAAATTCAATTTCAAGTATTTAAATTTTTAGTGCGTTTTTATTTTCCGATCTGCCTCCGAATCTTCAAAGTAGTAAGTCCCGTACCAGCGTATAGTTAATATCTTTTATATTTTATAATACTGTAATTAAAATTTCTAAAGTTTCCCATCTTTCAGAGTCTGAAAATTTAATTCAATTTTTTGAAGTATTGTGAATTAAATTTTGATCATAAAGTAAATATCAAGTTTTGTGTTATATTAATTTTGAGTATTTTGAGAAGAGAACTTTTTATTTTGTTTTGTTAATTTAAAACCAATTTTTTTTGGAGAAGTATACATTTTTAGTTTAATTTTAATTTTAATACCTTTTAATCAGACTCTTAATTAGATTTGTTCAATTGAGTGACATTTTGAAGAAAATTAAATCAAAAGTTTGTAAACTTTGTTAATTTTTTGGTGAACTTAAATTTCGGAATAAACCAAGTATTTCCGAAAAGTTTGTTTTAATTTATAAAATATTAGCTCCATATAAATTCAATATATGCACTATAAAAACGGTACACCTTGATGCAGAAAGCTGTGAATGTTTTGCACGTACGCTTAAGTTATCGAAATTGGTCATCTCCCTTAACAATTTTACTATAGTTAAAGGAAAAGAAAAGGGATGTCAGACTCTTCCCCTTATATCAGAAGCAGAATTCAAGCGACGGAATTAGATGGATTTTGTCTGCAGTAGTCTTTTTAAGCTTTTTGTGTGCATAACATTTTCTTCATCGGGGTGAAAATCAAAATTACTTATTGTACCTATAAAATCGTAGACCGATATAAACGCTTTAAAATGTAATATTGATTCCAAAATCCACGTGTTTTTATTATCTTGGTCAGTGCAATGAAATAAACTCAACCGTGAATAAATTAGAGAAATTACATTAAATAGAAAATTAAGGAGATAAAGGTGTTTGACTCATATATTCATATATTACAACCTAAATTAGAACCAGTCAAAATATTATTTATGTTTTGAATCTCATCCATAGATACTGGAATAATATGTACTAGATATGTATACTCGTACTGATTTTTAAATTGTTTGTAGGGTTTCATAATATTACGTCATAAATGTTTTTGGTAAGAAAGCTATGGCCTACAATTTAGAAAATTGCATGTACAGCTGTCATAAAAGGGTATTTCCCATCCGTATTAGTAGGAATAAGGTTAAACATTTTCAACTTAGCGTTTATCTCTTTTTATGAAATTTGCTTTATCCTGTAATTAAATATCTATAGTAACTCCAAGAAAAATTGTTTCCAATAAAAATGGAAAGACAAGAGAGTATATTGTGGATCCAAATTAGTCTGAAAAAAACGGACATCCAATTGAGAGTTATTATTATTTAAGAAAGTTATAATATGTTGCAGATATTCTAAAAAAATATTTTAAGTAATTCAACTGCATTTGAATGACTTAAGACCTCAGCAGATCCCCAAGACTGAATGAGAATGAAGCGACACAAAACACACTTTATTTCTAAGGGACAATGAGCTCCAGGGACGGGTTTTGAAGTCTCCTGTTGACGTTTACTGAAATGAATTCCTGGGCTTTCAGCGGCTATCTCTAAACACGCTCTGTTAACTTTTTTCACATTCTACTTACATAATGAAACGACAAGATCTTTTAAGGGCGTTTTAATTTCATTTACCCTTTATAAAAATGGAATAAAGACTTCAAAGTGACATGTGTTTTTAATCTGTAATTTGTATGGAGAATTCTCTTAACGTCTTAATTAAGCCTTTTAGGTAAAGGAAACATATTTAATTATTTCAGATACTATGTAATGTAATTTTAGTAAAGACCAAAACATTTCTATAAGATATCCGGAAATGGGCTATCGTTTGGTGATACCAAAAACCTTAACATTATGTGTCTAGATCAACAATATGATATATTCCTTACTGAATAAATATATAACCCATAACTACAATCTAAGATAAAATAAATAAATTTAAAAAAATAAAATAAACAGAGCGTTGCGACTCGTGTAAGTCAGGAATCAAAACAACCATTTTGTGTGTAAAATCCAAGAACAGTAACATGCATATAACAAAAACAAAACCCAAATAGGTCTTAAATTACCGATCAACCACAGAAAAGTTTCCACGAGCCAATATTAAATGGTAATCATCATTTTATGAAAAGTATCTATGCCATTTGCTAGTCTCTAGCATTTTCATAAAAATTGTAAATGTCGGCTTTCTCGTAAAAGTTTTTAAAATTAGAACTTTCTAGTTTAAGTCTATTTAATTAATATTTCTGGATATTAAAATCCATATGTACTCAAAATTTAGTGTAAAAAATTATGGTTGCCTGTAAAGTCGGTTTTACGGGCGAAGATTTTACGTGACAACGTCTTTTTCTCGGTAGAATATTTATTGATATGAATATTATTAAATTGCACAATAGGAACAAGAAATTGAATGAAAATAAGAATTGCACAAATTTTAACTATAGAAACATATTTTGTTTACTAAAACATTGTACATAATTTGAAATTAATTAAAATTTTTTATTGTAAATGGTAAAGTTGAATAAAACATTTACTAAAATTGGAATTTGAAATTCTTGCTAAACACAGTTAAATTCTAACTCCGCGCGTGGTGATTGGTCGGTTTAGTTCGTTTGTTTGGTCGCACTGTTATGACAGGTTAGAGGTTATAATTTGTTATTTTAAATGTTTGACTAGCAATACGCGCTGTTTCTTCTCAATCGACTGAATTACGATTGATTGCAGAGTGATTTAAACTAATAATTTACTTAACACTATCAACATTTGTCAATAGTATGACATAACCTATAAACTCAGTTTCTCAACTTTTGTGTCAATCTAACAATTAATCAATCAATCATAGTTTACGATAATGAAATATCAGTGTACAATTATTTACCTTTATTATTGTAGTTGTTGTAAATGACAGATCTAAGCACTCCACATTTTCACGAATAAACATAGTTATCTGCTTTATCCCGTGCGGCGGACCCACAGTTATCTGCTTTATCCCGTGCGGATCCCGTGCGGCGGACCCACTGGACGGGCATCGTAACGTTACCGGGCGTTACACTTTTTCATGAGTGACTCCGAGCCGCAACCTAATTTAAGACGTTGTCACGTCAAAATAATGGTGGTAATAAAGTTCGAAACATGTATCAAAACTTCATAGAAACGTTAAATTTTTGTTACATTCAATAATTTTAATAAAAAAACCGAAATTATTTGTATCTCTCTCTCTCCCTCTCTCTCATTTAGATCACTTACAAAAAATGTACTACTAGGACATGACCACCCTGTATAAAAGACAAAACCCTCACTCACTCATTACTACTCATCCAATTCCTCGTTATCTCAGAAAGTTTAAATTTGTCACGCGTACGACTCATTAGTTAAATAGAGAAACTAAATCAATTTCATGAAGATCAAAAACATGCACAGATTTTAATAGGGTTTTACCCCTTATAAGAACTACACATAGTTTTTGCACTTTGTAATGTCCAATAAATATGAAATTTGGACCTGTCTTATGCTCTCGTTAAATAATCAAATATTATTTATGAAGGCCAACCACTCATAAGCGTTTAAATAGGAATAAAACTCTCAGAAGAACTATATGTATGTATTTACATTATTAATAACCTAGAAGATGACATTAAAAAATACGTGCCTTAATCTTTCAACGGGCTAAATAAATATATTTCTTGGCGTTAAACTTCATTCCACCGGGAATGAAATGAAGGTCAAGCTTTATAAGAACTTTTTTTGTTTTTCTAACATTCCTATTTTCTAGAAATATTACGCATTCCTCATCACAATGTATTCTCAAGAATATCAAACATTTGTATAGGTTTAAATGGTTTGCAATCACTAGAAGAAGTATATTGTTATATTTCACCTTACTGATACCCCACGAAGATGAAATAAGAAATACACATCGCTTAAACATTCAACAGTTAAAATACATATATTTCATTAAGTTTAAATTCCATGGGTGTTTTAATAGGATTGAAAATTCTAAGATGTTTTTATAGGTTCCATAGCTATCATCATGTGCTATCATACCGTGCAAATACGGTATGTTTTACAACTTACCGCTGTCCTAAAAAGTGAAGTGTGATACAGCTGTGTCTTTTGCTATCAACAAGCTATCAAGACAGGCATTGCCCTTTACCGGAAGTAAATAACGATTACTGGAAATAGTCACTTTTTGACTGAAGGAGACTTTTACGACCAACGCACATAATTTTTTTGGTGGAAGAAACAAGGTGAACACAACCATGGCACCTAAAATAAATTATACGGAAAATAGATGGCAATGTCTAGAATTAGACGCTTTTCACCTAGAGCTTCTTGTTTGTCTTTTTTTATTTGAGATATAAACGTTACTAGCTGTTTCCCGCGGCTTCGCACACGTCTCTTAAGCTTTGCCCGTATATTTCTTTGCCTTCAAATAGTGTTTGGCTATTTAATATACGTAACTGTGTCGTAATTGCAGTTTAAAATGTACAAGGCGCTTTGATAACTTTTATATCTTGCAGTACAGCCTGGTGGTGAGTTAAATCAGTGGGTATTGCATATAAACCTTCTACATAGAAAAATACAAATAAATACAAATTTTCATAGTGATCGGTCCAATAGTTTCTGAGCCTATAAAGGACAAACACACAAACATTCATTTTTATATATTACTAGCGGGCCCGGCGCGCTTTGCTGCGCATTTCAATAATTTTTTGCAAAAGTTGCCCGCGGCTTCGCACGCAATTTCCCGTTGAAAACAGTACACTATATTCACTTATTCTTTTTCTATCACATTATAAACATTGCTGAGAAAACATTGTTCCATCGTGAGCCTCTTGGGCGTATTATGAAGGTATGTACCATATTCCTGCCTCTATCTAGCTGTTACCCACGGCTTCGCACGCAAATCTTAAGAACCGAAGTCCTTATATTACTTAGTAATTTTTTTTTTTTACTATAATAAATTTTAGATTAAATTAGTTATATCTCCGATGCCACGATTGAGCTTGCTTTGTTGTCTCGATCGAGAGAATATGTACACACGGAGTTTTGAGAACCATACTTCTGTCAAAAAAAACAACTAAGGTTGATTTTATAACATTCTTTATATTTGTAGCCAACGTAAGATAGTAATTATGATATCTGCATTACTCTTCTGATCAAGCATGAGCATGGTTTATATTAAATAAATATTGCAGTTAAAGGTGAATTTTTACGTCAAATTTGAATTGTATTATCTGGATAGTAAAGTCTATGTTTAACAGTGATTGCAAAAACAGTTTAAACAAAATTTGTCGTTTCTCTTAAGCTTACTCTATGCTTTAAAACTATAAGTGTAATATATGTTTACAAAGAACAGCTGATTAAAAATTTGAAAAGACGTTAACATATGTTTGCTGCAATGCATTTCTTATGGGTATTTCTGTAACCAGTGGGGCGGAATCCTGAATCGGGAAAGGGATGGGCATAGCTTATAAACCTTCTCCGTGGAAAAATACATATACGTACAAATTTTCATCATGATCGGTCCAATAGTTCACGATTCCATAAAGGACAAACATACAAACATTCATTTTTATATATATAGATTATTGATCATTGGTGCAATCTGAATTTAAAATTAGGCAATGACGTCTTCTATGCAACCTGCATTACACTACTGATCAAGCACTTTACAATAAAAATTTCCTAAATTTTAAATGTAAACAAATGTTTCTGCCTCTTTGATGAACTTCAACTGAAAGTATTAACAGCTGTTAAGTATCAGTTCGCTTTGTATTATGTGTCGTAGCGCAGTCTGTCGAATCCAATATAAAACACTCTAACATCAACAACTATTTATAATTAAAAAATTAATTAAATAAACTATATAAATTGGACCAAATTTACTCTAGTATGTATGCCTATGTTACTTCCAGGAACGTGTAGAATCACTGTACAAAATTTCACGATGTTTCGTGCATTGGTTCCAGAGTTATAACGGAACATACAAACAAACATTCGCATTTATATATAATAGATTGTAAAAACCTATACTGAATTTATGTTTGTAATACGTGTAATTAGAGGACTCTTTTTAAATAAAGTACATATCTCAGAATGAGTAAGTACATAATTTTTTATCATGTTAACAAGGAGAACTGTACAGTTATAATTAATTAAAACGAGAAATGCTTCTTCACGCCATAAACCTGAAATAAGAGTCAGTTCCAATATTGTATAGTTTATGGACCTCTTAAAAATGAACACTAAAAATATGTGTACCTTAAAATTGAGTACGGGCTCCTTCACATTACATCATTAGTGCTTTTGTTAAGGTTAATACATACTTGGTATTCTTCCAAATGGCGTAATATGGTGGAATTAGTATTTAAAATTATGTATCTTTTTCAATACAATATTATGAAATATTGCAAATATTTTTTGAGTTCTCATTAAAAAAAACGTTTTACTTTCTACTTAGAGCTCTTATGCACTGACTGTTCTTTAAACTTAGGACTAATTGTTCAGGGTCCTAAAATGGATCAGGAGATTATAATATATTCGTATCTGTATAATCATCAAGTATCTCAGAAGTATTTATTATTTAATTTAAAAGGGACATTCTTATGATATACCTGTTACTCAGTAGCAAATAGGTGATAAGCGGGTACCTGATAGGGTACCAGAATATTCTAAACACTACATACCAATTCATATTTTATAAAGGGCAATTTATTTTATGTTTAAATTAGTGGAAAGGAATCATGGATGTTTTGAGATTAGTGGATTTAATGTTGTTACGCCTGTGCCTTTGCAGGATTTTGCATCCCATAACAAGATAGTAAATTTAGGTATTACAATGCTTTTTGTCAAGAAATTAGTAATTTCATTCACATAAACAGCGAACTAAACATAATAGAAGAGCATTAAATAATGGCTAAAAAAATATCATATTAAATTTCAGACCTCATGGGATATTTCGGATGTGTCATTTTAAAGACACGATTAAAATCAAAATGATAATAAAATAAACAAATTTATGTTTTCTAGTAAAGAGTATATGTGATATACATTTCTAATCTACAAATTACAGAGCATTGTAATTCTTTAAAAAGTGACTATGCTCAAGATTTATGCTTAAATTCTTCAAGAATCTCAAAAAAGTTGTAAAGAATTTACTTTTAGTAAACGGAAATCTAAAATCGTTTGTTGATAATCAAATGGAGAGAAGTTAATTTTTTCTAAGGAACTACTCTAGAAATCTTACTATTAATTTTGAGTTAACCGGCATAAACGATGTAATTACATTGTAATAAATACGGATTTTAAGCAACGTTAAGCCAAAGGTTTGAAGCCACAGAAATGTGTAATTTTACAGATCATCATGCATACCTACTTACCATTCGATAATAATAAAAGTTATCATGGAAATATTCATTTTGACCCGATATAGTTAAGATGGTTCAAAGCAACTTTCCAACTATTATCCTGGTACATGTATCCATGAATATTAATCCAAATCCGCACATAAATTCATTGGAGTAATTAGTGAACAAAGCTATGCATTTAATTTTAATTTTAATATCTTGATTTCAATATTTTTGGAACACATTTTCACTAAGTTATTAAGCAACTCATTGAAATCTTACCAATATAGCGTTTAAATTAGCCAGACACGTTCTCGCAAAATTTGCCCCGCAACATAATCAGTTTATAGTTTCTAAACAAATACATCTACATTTCATCCAAGAAGGGTAGACATAAATGCTTTTGAGTTTCTTTAAAACTTCCATTGTTGGAACTCCGGGGTCAGATATCTAACTCTATGTCTGAGTTATTCCAGAGTTATGGTCATTAAATAAATTCATCTCCCTGCACTTTCTCCACTTACATTGATCTTTGTAAGCAATTATTATTACACAATGGAATTAGAAATCTCATACTAGGGTTTTATATGCATGCCCATTAGTTTTCTGACATTAAAACGTTTGCAATTTATTTAAATATGATTTTACTTGCAGTATAATTTTTCAGATTGGAAATATTTTACGTTTTATTGAACATAGTATTCTTATTCCCAAACCCTGTTGAAGAAGTTATCTAATACAATTTTGGCAGTCTAATACAATTTTTAGAAACTCTAAGTCCAACAGTATACATACATCTCTTACACTTTAAAACATAGAATTTGATAGTTCTTGGTATTTTGCTTATGTGCAGGAAGGTTATAGGATGTTTTGTATTTGAAGGATTCAAGTGTGGAAGTAATATGCCACTTCTCTAAGGGCCATTGGTGTGCAAGTGTGGAAGTAATATGCCACTTCCGTAAGGGCCATTGGTGTGCAAGTGTGGAAGTAATATGCCACTTCCGTAAGGGCCATTGATGTGCAAGTGTGGAAGTAATATGCCACTTCCGTAAGGGCCATTGGTGTGCAAGTGTGGAATTAATATGCCACTTCCGTAAGGGCCATTGTTGTGCAAGTGTGGAAGTAATATGCCACTTCCGTAAGGGCCATTGGTTTGCAAGTGTGGAAGTAATATGCCACTTCCGTAAGGGCCATTGATGTGCAAGTGACCAGTAATCAAAAATCTATGAAACTGATTTAATATAAAAACTGTATAAAATATAAAAGGTTTCTTAACGTACAGTGTTAATAGAAAATAATATTCTATAGAAAGCTTAATTGTTCATAACCTTAAGATTTAGTTAGTTTTAAAGTGAAGAAAACTCGATCCCTAAACATCCATTTTCAAACCGTAAAGTTTTTATTTGAAGCAAATTAAATTTGTAAATGTTTCAAAATATACATTTTCATAGCGTCAAGTATTCTGTTCAGGGACGGAGAACGCCACTCTCCTGGGGCCAGTAAACTATTATACACTGTGATAAATTATAATTTGTACAACTTGTCTTAAACAAATTCCCTAGAGGACAAAAATTTATTAAAAAAAATAATAATAATAAAAAATAAAATATCGTAACCTTAAAAGAACACTCTTTGAATGATTTTGCAAAATACTTCTGTACAATATGCTATTGGTGCATTATTCAAATATTTATTACTTGCCATCCATGTATTTTTGATTGACTTACCAGTTACGCGCCGATCTCTGTTAGAAACCCTTGTTAGCGCGCTTGTGGATTTTTCTCCCGTGTTAAGTGTGCGTGGATGAAGAGGATTTTTAACTTTTTTACGTATTGTGTTTTTTCCTACAGTATTTCAAAATGTAAATATAATCAATTTAAAAACATGCATAATGGGTCATCGCAGTAGATAGAAATTTCATCCAAAAGTTCAAAAAAGGTTTTTTTTTACATATGAAATCATATTGCATTAATTATATAAAGTATATTTAGTGCATCTCAAAATTTATACAATTAAAACAGTTTTCATATGTAAATAAACATTTCAACAGCGCTCAGTGTTTAATAAAATAATTAGACACATTTTCAACTACCAGATTAATTTAAACTATTCGTAGATACAAATTAATCAGAATGATACAATATTTGTGGCCTAAGTAAAACATATTACTAATGTCATTAAATCATCCTTTAATTTTTATTTATTTACGTTATCGTGTTTTGTTACAAGTATAGTCATAATCAGTATACTTTTAATAAACAGAACATAAATTAGTTCTCTTTATCCTTATTCACCATGGTGAAATCCTAACTCACAAAGCAAACCTGTAATATGAACTGTTTGTTCAGCAAACACTATGTTATGTTTTCAATTGAAACCAGTTGATATTGTAACAGTCTGTTTGCAAAACCATCCTTTGTCAGGTTAGAGTAAATAACGTACATGCATCGTAGACTGTTCATGTCCCATTCATATTAAAGCTTATTCATTTTACTTTAACAAAGATTATATTGCCTTACTATATGTTTAGTGGAAATTACTACAACATAAAATATTTATATCTGATCACTTATTAATATGTTTGCATATTTCCGATTAAATAGCTAAAAATATTTTAAAATAAATTACGTTGAGCGAACCATAAATAGTTTTCAGTTATTTAAACATAATTAATAAAATCTTTCAAAACGTAATTACTTTAGTTATTGTTAGAATTGTTCGTGATCACCAGAACAGTTTAAATGTTTCTTTTACTAAATATTTAACTTTTATTATTACAATTATAATATTGAATCATTATGTTTGATTGTTTCGCTGCACTGCTGCTTCCAGAGACCGATTATGTAAGACGACTAAGGTCGTAAGAGCCGAGCAGTAGAGATCTCAGGAGGAGGGTTAACGGGCACACTATATCTCAGCTACTAGGAAACAGGAGAAGCTAACATTTGCAACGCCACCTTCATTCAGCTCGGACAAAAGAGATCTGCACTACGATACACATTTGACATTAAGGGAGCCCCACTCACTTCACCAATCATCCTCAACAGTAACGTGGATCTATTAACCAATCACTTTTACCCCAATATTCTTGTCAGTTTCAGGTAGTTATTATCGTTCCTACAAATCCATGGGTTTTCTCAAATTTAACTGAAACATTCGATTTTGCTCTACCAAATGTAGGTTTTATTGGTAGCAATATACCAGGCAGGTGTGAATTTCGCCCATCTTTGCTTATTAGAGCAATTAATGATTTTCATAAAACTGTATCATTATTTATAAATAAAACAATTAAAATATTGTATAATATAAAACAATTAAGCGTCTTTAGAGAGAAAATTCTGCTTACAATTGTTGGCTTTCTTTCTTTCCTCTTTCTAGGATTCCATAAATTTCATAAGATGAAAACTGAGGACGTGATTGATTTTATTGGTTAATGTTTGTATGTGGTGTACACAATTGTGACAATGAGTAATGCATTTAACCGTTTTAACCATAAATATTACGTTAATTATTTGAATCGTATATAAGCTATAGTCATATTAGTTACTATTTTGAAAATATTTTAAATATTTTCATATGAGGAGAAACTACTACTCAAGTGTATAGTATGTTTGTATTTTTAACAAGGATATTTTTTTCATACTCTTATCATTATTCGTATTCAAAAGGTGTTTTAATTGTTGCGTTTATCAATAACAAAAAACCAAATTTAAATTGTTAAATAAAATGATTTACACTAAATTATAGAACTTATGAAAATAGAGTTATATTTTATACAAGAATCCCTTAGTGGAAGTGAACGTTACGAATAGTTAACATTCAGAATAATCCAGACGGAAAGGTTTCAGACGATGGCGGAGACATAACCAAGTTAGCGGTAAAACACCTCTTGCCTCAGACCACTTAAGTTGCCATCATGTTCTCATTCAGGTAAAAAACCTCTCTTTGTATCTCTGTAGATAATCTTATAATATTGTAGCATTTATTATGTATATAAAAAACAATTTTAAATTTCAGCAGATATCCAACAATAGCCTACAAAAACTGAATAAAAGCTCTCAATGTGGGCCATGTCTTATGACAGTAACTTTGCTCTAAATAAATGATTGATTATTCGATTTAAATATTTTTAGTGCCAATAAATTTATAATAATATCGTACAACACCTGTTATTCTTGTAGTTCTTTAGAAAACCTGCAAGTTTTTAAGATATCCAAAGTTTAAAAGTAAAAATATTAAATATAATTCTATTATATTTTCAAGTAACTGGCCTTGTTATTAAAAACATTAGAGCCAAATATTGCATCATTTAATTTATTGATTTTTGAGATATTTAATTTTAAATAAAAACACATAGAGTCAGACAGATGGGAAACGAAGCATTAGAGACCCATGTTATATGTTGAAATATGTTTGTCTTAACCGAAGCCTTAACGTGGTATACCTTTCTCTGAGAGTTAGGGGACACTGTATATATATCTGATAAATAATCTGATAAATAACACAAAGCTGCATTTTCAGACTAATTCAAACAATAAAATAACACACACACAAACATACAAAAAAACACAGACACAACACAATATATATATATATATATATATAAATATATATATATATATATATATATATATATATTATCTTCATAAATTTTAAGGAACAGATATCTCCATATCACTGGTTTTTTATAACCTGAAACAAAGTATTCCGTAAAGTCACTCCATAAAGTCTCGTCCATGTTTACTACTCCAAACTTCATACAATAACGTGCATACATCTTTTCTGGAATTAGCAGTAAAAAAGTATTTCAAGCCTTCTTCAACTCGTTATCGAACGAACTGTTTATCATGAAATGTTTTCGTTAATGCTTACGATTTCTATATTTAAACTTTTTTATTTGCAGGGAAACTGAGAGAGAATATTCATGTGTATTATATATAAAAAATATTACCTCATGAGACAAACTGAATGTTGACTTCATCAAAGTTATTATGAAATTCTTTAGAAAATTGATGGATTTTAAAGGGGGATTGAAAAATACTAACCGTAAATTACAAAAGCTTAAAAAATAGTAACCAATTTAGTGGAAGTCACATATTGTTATTAAATTGCATTGAAAATATTGCTGTCAAATATGAAATTCTAAGAAATGCCACAAGTTTAAGAATTGAGATTTATTAAAACGCTCGCTGAAATGTTTTCACCCCTAGTAGCCCTAACGGAAACTTAAGTCTAGTCTAATTTAAACAACGCCTAGTTTGTTTACTCATCGAGCTAAATCCACATAATAATGTATCTGTTTATTAAATAACCAAATGACCGTTAATGCTGAGAAGTATGCAATGTTGCTATGAAATATGACGAAAATAATAACAAATGTGAGCAATATTTTACAAGAACTGATTTATTCTTATTAGAAGCCTAGATTTACATTGTTATATAATATAAAAGTTATGGTCTTTCATGATTGTAAAATACTCATTAAAAATTATTTATCGTACTTTATCAGTTATAATTTTTTTATGGATTGTATAAATAACATAATCATTTAAAAATAGAAAACAATTATTGAATTGGCTTTAATTATTCCAAGAAAGAAATATAGTCACCAGCAGTGTTATATTTGAGAGATAGCTGCTTATTCAGTCCCTCAACCCAAGATCTGTTTGATTTAGAAAGATAAATATCAGTTTGATAGTTCTAACACAACAGATTTATAAATAATGCAAATATGAATTGTAATATTTTTTAGGACGATAGGAATCATATTCTTGGCATCTTTCCAGTTCCTTTATCACCTCATACTCACACCACAGCTTACTCAAACGTGGGAATAAATATTTCATCCTATCCAGCATTGTCTATACAAACCATGTACTGTAAAAGATTTAAAACGAAGAGAGAAGAGCACACGTAGTTACAAGTAAAATCTTTTTCCAAACTATATTTGTTTTCTTTTGAAGGCTGATGGAAACTGGAAGGTTGTCTTCTAGAGTTATTTTAACCTGAGACAAAGAAGGTCAGAATTATACAATATCTTTCACGTCCAAGTGCAGGTTTACCAGATGCAGGGGCTCCAATCCAATGCAGCAGGATTAACTGGTGCATGAAACAAACTGGAGTTACTTTCACTGGACCAATGATTGCTATTTTCAATTTTAATACAGCTGTCAAATAGGTGGTGGTTAAATTCAGATTTCAGCCCTGCTAGACATTCATTGTTAAAGTATCATCTTTATAGATGTGCATATGAAAATAAGCTGTACGTTTTCAAATACTTATCAATAGTTACAAATAGTTAGAATATTTCATAAATAATTGTTGAAATATAAAGTATCAATATACTTTATAGATATATTTAAGCAACCCGAATTTATATGATAACTGAAAAATAGTAGTGTGGAAGAGGGTTTCTGAGTACAAATTGCTTTAACTAAACGTTTCATTATATGCAAACTTAGCTGAACACTACTTCAAGTGTTAAAGCATCACATACATTTACCCTATCAATGGACATATAAATTACTCAATAATTATTAAACTAAATCATCAGAATATTACGTAATAATACTTCAGACTCGTAAACTAAAATGTCTAGTATCCAATGATATTATTAGATGCTTTTAAGGGGAAAGATATATCAAAATTCCTAGGAAGTAATCTTTTTTTTTAAACTCTGTGGAACTCTCCATAAAACAATATTTAACTCATTCCAGGGAAAAACTCAGTTGCGAGATAAAACAAACTCTCAAAGTAAACAGATCGAACGCTGTCTCCATTATGAATTGTTTGACCTAATATTGAACACTTAACTGGGCTATAACAGCTGTCAGATTACATCATACCATTGTGCTTCTGTTTTGCATTGGACAAACGAGCTGTTGCGATTGGCTTTGTAGTAATATAAGTCTTATAGGGTGAAATTTGCTCTAAGCAAGGACACTACAACACGGGTTTAAACTATTTTTCAAACCTATCCTTTTGAAAAGGCAACATGATTTTGGACATTTAACATATTTATATGTTACAAAAATAGGGCACTTCGCTTGGAGGGTTGGTCTATATTCTTTTCTTTTGCGCCAAGACATGTAATATTATGTAAGCCAAAATTAAAATATGACAATAAATTCACTAAACTTAAAAATTACAACAGTAAAATGTTTTGTCAAAACCTCAAGTATATAGTACGTAAAGGTCCAGGGGGGCGGGAGAACAAGATCAAACCATATGACTACACAAAGTCAGTATAGCATTTTCGTGCAGGATGCGACATGCTATCTACACCTAATTGCGCAGATTTTTTGGGGGGAGAAATGGCAGATACCTTCATGTCTACGTTTTATCCTTAACAATATATTTTAATGCTATCGAAATAAAGCTACAGCATTATGTCTGCTTGTTTGTATTTTGTCGTTTGTATTAAATGTTTGGTACTGAGTTTTTTTTAATTGTAAATGGAGATATTTAGTGCAAGAATGTTAGGCTAACAGTAGTTTTTAGCAAATGCGCGTTACTTTATTTAGGACAAGATTATGATAAACCCTTCGCTGCATTTAGTCTTAAATGCATATGATGCTTCCGGATAGAAAATTCAGCATGGGTAAAGTTGGCACACTTTCTCAGTCATATAATCTGGGAGGATTGAAAAACAAACTCTACTGCAACCTCTTTCAGTCAAAGTGAGCAGGCAAGACGGTTTGTACAAGAATCCACATGATGTCGTCCACGATAATAAACTAGACCAATAGACCAGCCTTTTTGTCAGTGGTTTTAATCCATGGCATAATTCCTACTATGTCGTGTACAGGGGTTTCGTTAGATACAGCAGTATTATCCCAAGCATAAATCACTCTCTATAATCACACTCTCACTCAAATTGGCGGTATTAACAGCTGTATAATTTATGGTCAAAACGGCCATTTTACTATTTGACCAGCTCTGAAATGATTCATACTGTGTAGTTTACATATAATTCATTAGATACAGAAGTATTTTCCCGTTCAAAAACCACTCTGTAATTTGCCCGGAACGTACTCACACTGGTAGTGTTACGAGCAGCACCCTTTATGGACAGCAACAATGCCTTTGTACCATTGGTTGTGTATAAAGGGTGAAAGGGTGCATCAATTTATCTGTACATAGGATATGATTTGTATATATCAAATGTGAAATTGTGTATACTTTGATTAGTAATCTTTTTCAATATTAATTCATGATTATTTAGTCTCAAATTTACTAAAATATTAAAAACGGATTTAAAATTACTTCTTTGTGTATTTATTTACAATACTACGTCTTTTACATTGCAAAATTTATATTCTGACTTCCTCTCGATGATTTGGCTACTGGCTACTGGTACTTTATTTTACTCCTTTTTTACATTCAGCCCCTTTAATAACTTGTGGTAGGAGCTGATTTGTATAATTAGTTACACTTTATTTATTGTAAACCTACGTACTATTTTTTTCCACCTGAAGAAGGAAATTAGTACTAGTTTTAAAATTTCCTTTTTCTTTTTGAATGTTGAATCTAGCTCCAGTTCAGTACTTCACTGAATCAACCATTCCTGACATAGCTATGTAAGCGTATAAACTCGGTTACTCCACCGTGCTTAGAGATCATGTCAGAAACATCGTAGTGCACTTAATTGTGCGACAATGATATTGATGTTTAACCTATTTATAGGTGTCTCTGATGTTGAAAAGATGTAAAAGTCTTTTCTGAGCTCCTTCGCCGTTGTCCCTCTCTTGATTTGTTCAAACGAATATGACTCCAGATTACAGGAGTCAAGTTGACACAGCGACACATACCAGACGTTGCAATAAAAGCAAGGTGAACTCAACATTTAAATTAAATTAACCCTTCCTATCATAGTTACGTTATGTTTTCATTTTTATTAAATTTAACGGAAGCATTTATGTAAAAGAATAATCTGATAACCTTTGAATATGAAAAAAAATCATCTTCACTGACATAATTTAAACAACCAATTGATATAACAAACTTTTCCACAAATGCAAGTTCTCATATATATAAACTTATATTGAAAACCAACGACTCGATACAAGTAAGGAACATTATGCAAAATTATGTAAAACTAGAAGAGTTTAAAAATAAAATTGATAAAAAAGGCTTATTCTGTCTTTCAAATTAATTCTAAAATTTTGATTAAGTTAAACACTTAACAGATTATTACGTAAATTAGATTAAAAAGGAATTCATAATTCTGATAATTATTTATTCAAAGTTATTACTATACAAGCTGTTATATACCATAAAATAAAACGTAACTTTTTTATAAAAGGAGAGTTTATGTATGACGTTGACGGCGAACCCAATGAATGACACAGGGAATAAAACTCCACGATCAAAGTTTGTTATTACTCGTTATATTAAAGTACAATATATATAATTTTTATAAAAATCATTTATATACTTAAAATTTAACAAAATAATTAACGTCCATTTTAAAAATAAAAGATTAAAATATATATTAGGAAATGTGGATTTGTGAAAATCACATGATCACTTGAAAAGCAGAAAAGATTTATGCTACAATCAGATCTCACAATGTAAAGCAATAATAAAAAATGGTTTTTAAAAACTTGAATTTTACTTCGGTTGAAATAAAGTTACATTTTTTTCGAACATAATATTGTGTGAATTATAATGTATTAAATGAAATAATATCTATCTTTTTTACACTCTTAGTGAATGTTTTAGAGGCTTCTTTGGAAAGAACATTTTTTGTAAAAATCACATGTCTGAATTTGAACATACATAGTTTTATATTCGGATAGTATTCTATATTTATATAAATATAAAATGTGTGCAGTGTATGAATGTAGCCTGCATTATACGAGGATATGCAGGTCTTCAGTTTAACTTAGAGCAGTAGTATCGGAGGATAATCACCGAACAAAATCATGTTTTGATTTATAAATTAGTCTCTATTAATGTTCACAGAACAGTTTCTTTTAAATAATGTAAAAGTTTTACAGTTTTTAAATAAGTTTACATCTATGTTCTGGTCAGTATAATTGACTTGTTCATGTAAAATACTCAATTAACATAACATTAACTTCATTAATCGAATGTCCTTAATAATATGCTGATTAGCTGAAAAGAATTATTTATACTCTACTACTTTCTAAATTACAATTTTTCTGAATATAATTATTAGACACATATAAGATATATTTTAAACGTATTACTAAAACTACTTTGTATAATTTTTAGTTTCAATTAAGTGCACTGTATTTACCGTTGAAATATACTTATAGAAGGGCAAAAGTAAATACCTTGAGTTTATTTTAGAGAAAATAAGTAACATAACAGAGGGCTAGAATTAAGAGTGCTTCAGAGATTTAATCATGAAATTCTCCTGATATTGCATAAGAAGAAGTAGTGATATTGCATATATATAAGTAGAATGAGCGAACACGACATAAAACAAATATTACCCTAATATTAACATTTTCGGTGCGGTACTTAATGATAGCTACATCCAGGTATTCGCTCTGGCATAAGTCCTTTTTCGACCTGCCTGCCAACCGCATTTCTCCCCTTCAGGCTCTACTATCGTTACCCCTTCTTCACACTCAAACTGATTTACTAATTGAATTGCTTCCATTTACTGAGTATACTGATATCTTAGAAGCAATAAGTACTCTAAGCAACAAAACTCTTTGTGTATAACATCTTTAATACCCAATTATTCACGAGTAAAACTTCCTTAATATATATTATAATTCATTCCTTCATTACGTGCATCATGCGTTGGAAAGATCAGTTGTATGATTAAATATATATCATAGGTGATGATGGTAGTCTAGTTTCAGGGAAGAATTTACACAATTAGTAAACGCTTTACTGTAGAAACTCAATAAAAAAATTTCGTCATTATCTAGAACCTTATAAACTTCATAAGATTGACTTTTAAATGTTTTAACTCGATCTCTGAATTGTATTCTATTTTGATTTTCATATTTTAAATCACCAAATTATATAACCTAAGACTATATATTTTGAATAACCCTGATGAAAGTAAATCTTTTAAACTTTTCGATAAACTTCCATTGCGACCACAACATAAATAGCGTGGATAGAAGACGATCACTGTCTTTACCTAGGTAAAGTCCTTAATCGGTTGCAATAATCGGATTATGGGCTTATATCATTCAAATTGTTTCTTCATTTCAAAAAAATTGCGTTGCACAAATTTTTGCATATTACACCACATATATTATTCTTTTTAAATTATCCTTTTATAAAATGTTTATTCAAATTAAAATATATATCGTCTACTACCTTTAATGGATGTAACAACACTTTCAATTGTGGTAACTCCAATATTTAGTAAAGAATGTATTCTCAGTACACAAAAGTCATTGGTATCTTGTTTATAAACTTAAACTGCCCACCTTAGTAGTTACTCAATAAATAACTTCTGCCATATTTTGTTTTTGAACAATCATGCGTTTCTAATCGCATAAAAAACATACTATTACCTTTATTAAATTACTCAATACTGTTTTTACGTATTAGAAATTCAAATTATAGATTAAAAAATATTAAACTAAGTAGGAAGTTTGTTGTTGAACTGGAGTCACGGTTGGTAATTTTTCAACTAAAACAGACAGGTATGAGTGGTTTCTGTTGTTTGTGAACTTTCCTTAGGACTTTATGGAATTGTAGCAAAGTTATGTAACTATTATTGATTAGATTACCCATAAAATTACTTTAGGGTCATCTTTTACTCGTATAGATTTTCAATAGAACACTACATTGCTGTCAAGGAGTTTTGGAATATTTTGAAAATTCCGTATATTGAATAGTTAGATTAATTTGTAACATTTTTATGATACACTTCATTATTTTTAACTTTTAAATAAATCCAGATAGAAATATGTCAGTGCTTATACAACTATAACAGTTTATCTAGACGTAATGAAGCCCGGTCCAGTAAAGATAAGAGCAGCCACTTCTAGTGCAGTTCATGTTGCCTCTTTAATTATAAATGTGAGATCTGTAAAGAGAGGTACCGCGTCTTATCAAAGCGCAGTATTAAAATGCTACAAAAATCATCAGATATGTATAGTTTTTATGAGAACTAATTCCTATAAAGGTTGTGATCTTCATGAAATTGGTCTATATATCATTTGTAAGCATAAGGTACTTTTACTTTCATCGCTCTATGTCATTGGTATCACTATATGAAATAATAATTTAATTACGGATCACAACCTCTTCTCAAAATCTACTGTTAACGTTAACTAATCTGTAAAAATATGTAATTTTCCGTTGAGAGCTAAAGGTATAAGATTTGTTAGATTTTATCGTCTTAGAACATTGTGAAGTTGACAAGACAGCTAAGGGTTGCAACCCCATTTCTACCAATTTTTGTGTAGAATCCTCATGAATATGTCTTAATTCTCCTGTGTAAGTAAAGAGACATAAGCGTGCAAATTCCTAGTTTCTGAAATATAGGAAATTAACAGAGTTTCGTTATTGAGGGGAATAACTTTTCTCGCATTTTTCAGTTATGTCACAGAGCATGTCAGAAAAAAAACGCACGCTTAAATTCCACTGCTGCTAATCTTCTTCTTACTGTGCTCCGCTTCGAACTATAGGAGCTTTGGTGAATGGGAATAAGTCTTAAACAAATTCTTTTTTATTACATTTTATATGATATCCACTAACTGATACCGAATTGATACCCTCTGATATAATAGACTGTTTCTAAAAGGTGAGTTTATTTCTAGACAAATAAAAGAGGGTAGATTACACGAATCGTTTAATTTAATATGTTTAGTTAAAGGCGATGAAATGAATTAAATCTTTGTTTTTAGTAACAAGCACTTCTCTCTACTTTTGCAATTTAAAATAAGGGTACCATATAATAAATATATTTTATCATACTGAAAGCCCGTTATAATAGATTGTTAGTGTTATAATTTTGGAGAATAGGTCAAATCACTTTATTTAAATGGCTTCAGGAGAATTGCATGATTAAATTTCTGAAGCACTCTTAATTCTAGCCCTCTGTTATCATACTTATTTTCTCTAAAATAAACTCAAGGTATTTACTTTTGCCCTTCTATAAGTATATTTCAACGGTAAATACAGTGCACTTAATTGAAACTAAAAATTATACAAAGTAGTTTTAGTAATACGTTTAAAATATATCTTATATGTGTCTAATATTTTTATTCAGAAAAATTGTAATTTAGAAAGTAGTATAGTATAAATAATTCTTTTCAGCTAATCAGCATATTATTAAGGACATTCGATTAATGAAGTTAATGTTATGTTAATTGAGTATTTTAAATGAACAAGTCAATTATACTGACCATAACATAGATGTAAACTTATTTAAAAACTGTAAAACTTTTACATTATTTAAAAGAAAGTGTTCTGTGAACATTAATAGAGACTAAGTTATAAATCAAAATATGATTTTGTTCGGTGATTATCCTCCGATACTACTGCTCTAAGTTAAACTTAAGACCTGCATATCCTCGTATAATGCAGGCTACATTCATACACTGCACACATTTTATATTTATGTAAATATAGAATACTATCCGAACTAAAAACTATGTATGTTATGTTCAAATGCAGACATGTGATTTTTTACAAAAAATATTCTTTCCAAAAAAGCCTCTAAAACATTTACTAAGAGTGTAAAAAAAGATAGATATTATTTCATTTAATGCATTATAATTCACACAATATTATGTTCGGAAAAAATGTAATTTTATTTCAACCGAAGTAAAATTCAAGTTTTTACAAACCATTTTTTATTATTGCTTTACATTGTGAGATCTGATTGTAGCATAAATCTTTTTTTGCTTTTCAAGTGATCATGTGATTTTCATAAATCCACATTTCCTAATATATATTTTAATCTTTTATATTTAAAATGGACGTTAATTATTTTGTTCAATTTTAAGTATATAAATGATGTTTATAAAAAATACGAAATTCGTTACCGTACTTTTTTTAATACCAATCGTAAATACACCTTATATACCGGATAAAATATTAATATTAAATTACTCAAATAAATTACTCCTTCAGCTACTAAGTAATAGCTGCAGGTTAAACTTGTTTAAATCATCTCCATCATACTCGTATATTGTTGTAGGAGAACACCAACTGTGACATGTGATCCACAACAAACTTACCACTTAGTTTTATAGTTGCAAAAGCTGTCCACAAACTGTGTCGCTGAGGGGAAATCCATTGAAATCCTAAACCTGACATCTAAGCTTTCGTTTCAAATGAGGTATACACCAATGTCCACTTAACATAAAGTCAAGTATTTAATCAAGTGTCTCTTAGTTTTTGTAGCAGTTTACTTTGAAGCACTATCGTTTGCGATACTTTCAAGATAAAAAAATTTACATAAAATATTTTGATACCAGAATAATTATATTAATCTTTGTGGCAATGACTTAAATCTATTGCAAAGGGATTATTTACTATGTAATATCAGAGACTAATAATGCAAGGCCATGTAATCAGGTTTAGTAATCAAACAAGGGATGGACGGATCACATTTATATGCCAGTTAAAACGACGTATTTCTCACTTTATGTCTGTTAAGTACAATAACTTTATCGATTTAAACTACCTTTTAAAAGACCTACAGTCTTGAAATGTTAACATATATCAGAATCGGATACTAAAATATAGTTGGAAGTTTTACGATTTAGATATAAATCATATATACTTAAAATAATATTTGATGTATATTTATAAAGTCCCTAAAAGGGTGTAGATTACCTCCTACCACCTAAACATCAAACCACCTAATCAGGTGGAATATTGGTGTTTTAATTTATTTTTATACTTTTGCAGACACCATTGACATCTGTATCTACTTAAATACAGGAGATGTACATGAGAATGATACTATAAATGTATTTATTGCAAAGTCTTCAATAAGATGTACATAAAACTTACAATAATATTTAAAGTTTTCTTCTATGAAGTGTAACTGTCTGAGAGTTTTGGATAGTGTCTCCGTCACTTAATAACAAACAAAAACGTATGTTGTTGTTCATCAGTCTTTATACTTGATAATTTTCAAATTAATTGACATCGAGGGTTCAAAATTGGCTATTAAACTACTAGCTTTATATCAAAATTGACAATGGTAAATATCGGTACATTTTAAGTCACTCTCCAAGCCAGAATATTGTCCGCTGTGAATTAAGATTAAGATTTGTTTTCAATAAACTATTAGCGACTCATGTAAGGGTACAATTAATTATAATTTTCAAATGACAGTCAACGATAGCACCAAGCTACAAACAAAGAAAATTAGCAATCAATTAATTGAACACACACACACACACACACACACACACACACACACACACACACACACACACACACACACACGCACGCACGCACGCAACCAATATAATGTTGCTTTCCAAATAAAAATTAATATTTGTAAACTGATACGGATCGAATAATGTCTCTATTTAGTCCAAAATAGTTGTTTTAAATACTTCACATTAAGAAAGTACAATGGCTGCATTGTTTAAAATTTATATAGCTGTAAGGAATTAAAATTGTTCCAAATTTCAAATTTCTGGTTTTAATTTTAAATTTAACAAATCATGAAACAATATCCTAAACTAGTAACAAAAAAGTATATTTTTATTATGCAGTCAATCAATTTTTTCTGTGGAGTGGTTTAAATAACAAAAGATTTAAACGCTGAATGGAGGGTAACTTACCAGAACTATTATAGTGCCGTGAATATTTTTACGCGTGCACGAGAATGTTGCGTGCTTACTCTATATCTATGTTTAACACCATCATGGTATATTTATGACTTATATTAAACAGAACAATAAAAACCTTTAAATGATATATTCCTTGTACATGTATTACTGTTATATACAAAATTATTAATCATAAATGGTAACTTAAAAAAATAATCAAAGACCATATACAAAGAGTTATTCGATAATGTATAAAAAATTGCTTTTAAATAATGTCGAAAAACTTAAGGAGAGCGATAAGGAAAATCCGACCACAGTGTTCACGAGTGTTTATAAAGAAACTGTGAAGATGGGAAATATTAATTTATGTAAAATGACAGGAGGTGCCTTAGCAAATTCATGGTTTCTTTCAGATTTTGATCATTATGCTATTGTTTTGAAAAAAAAAAATAAACTGAAGTAAATCTGAAACATGTTGATGGAATTAATCAAATACAAGGAGATTAATTTTAGAATTTAATTACAACTGTCATGGATTGTATTCAAGGTAATGATTAATCTACTGTCATAATCACGAAATACATTATACTTCAATTCATTTCACTATTTTGTACAATTCCACTTATTGAAATGTTTTATTGACGTGACAACGTCTTAAATTAGGTTGCGGCTCGGAGTCACTCATGAAAAAGTGTAACGCCCGGTAACGTTACGATGCCCGTCCAGTGGGTCCGCCGCACGGGATCCGTACGGGATAAAGCAGATAACTGTGGGACCGCCGCACGGGATAAAGCAGATAACTATGTTTATTCGTGAAAATGTGGAGTGCTTAGATTCGTCATTTACAACAACTACAACAATAAAGGTAAATAATTGTACACTGATATTTCATTATCGTAAACTATGATTGATTGATTAATTGTTAGATTGACACAAAAGTTGAGAAACTGAGTTTATAGGTTATGTCATACTCTTGACAAATGTTGATAGTGTTAAGTAAATTATTAGTTTAAATCACTCTGCAATCAATCGATTCAGTCGATTGAGAAGAAACAGCGCGTATTGCTAGTCAAACATTTAAAATAACAAATTATAACCTCTAACCTGTCATAACAGTGCGACCAAACAAACGAACTAAACCGACCAATCACCACGCGCGGAGTTAGAATTTAACTGTGTTTAGCAAGAATTTCAAATTCCAATTTTAGTAAATGTTTTATTCAACTTTACCATTTACAATAAAAAATTTTAATTAATTTCAAATTATGTACAATGTTTTAGTAAACAAAACATATTTCTATAGTTAAAATTTGTGCAATTCTTATTTTCATTCAATTCCTTGTTCCTATTGTGCAATTTAATAATATTCATATCAATAAATATTCTACCGAGAAAAAGACGTTGTCACGTAAAATCTTCGCCCGTAAAACCTTACTTTACAGGCAACCATAATTTTTATTTGAAATTTTTTCAACGATAAATAATTAAACATATTACGCAGTAAAAAACAGGCAAATCGTTTAGAAAAATATATTTTAAAAATAATTATGTAGTGTGTAATTTCTTTGAGTGCGTGTTTAACATATTAAACAATATGTTAAATTCTTTCTTATTTTGTACTAGAATATTTTTAAATATCTATGTTATTTTATTCCTTACTACTTTGGTTTAAATTTATTGCTTAACAATGTCTTAAATTAGGTTTATACCTAACAAATCTACTTCTGCAAAGCATTTGGCAATTGGTTTGTGTTGTAAAAACAAAACTAAAAATTTGGCTCAATTTAACGCCATTTTGAAAATCTAGATATATTTTTAACAAGTTAATTTTAAATCTGCTACACTGAATTAAAACTGTGGTAAAGTCCAGTTAATAGTTAACATTTATGGCAGTTAACAAAAATTAATAATACAAATTATAAGATCTCTCTTACAATTATTGTATATAGGATATAAAATTATTTTAACACCATGGCCAACTAATATCGTTTCAATAAACACCAAAGAACCTTTATTATGTATCAAGCTTAGGATTCAGTATCATAAATTCCGAAAACACGTTGTCTTAAAATCCTTTCTTTGCTTTTTATAAATCCATAATTGGCTATGTTTACTTCTGGCTTGTAAAGTTTTTGGAACAGTGATTAATTCTTTAATTGGAACCGGTTTTAAAAATAAGTTTTAATCTTAAATTATTTTTCTTGTCACTAATTAATTAGCAGCATTCCCCGTGCAATCGACGTAGGGAACCAGTTTTGCACTTGAGTTTTGTAGTGAAACGAAACATCTTCACGTTGAACAATTATCTAATCGCTGTCTTGATGACCAATTCCACCTAACGGAGTAAGTGAGGTGTGCTGTAGAAAGTAGAAATGTCTTTCGCCAGTAAATGTATATTAAAATATGTATGGGTATATATATTCCGCATGGGATGGTATGCAAATAACCTATCTGACCAGGCCTAACAACATGGTGTCTTTTTCGTCGTGTTTATAACTATTCTTGTAGATGATACTTTGTAAGCATATTATGTCTATTTAACTTTTTACAATTCTCCAGGGAGAAGTCATATTTTTAACCTCCTGATAATAGAAATTTTGTTGCTAAACATATAATGGACATCTATAACATTTGGAACTGTTTGATTTAGTTTAGTATTATCTTTTTTTCTATCATTCATTCTTTATATTTTTATAGTATTAAGGCATATTATTACGGAGTTATTTTCATTAAATATAACAAAATTGTGTTAGATGCTGCTTTAAGTGAGCTAGGCAACCCTAATACATGAATAACAGTGTTGTGTGACAGGTATAGCATGACCGGTAGCCTCTAGATGCGCAGAAGACAAGACGTTAAAAATGTGGTAGGGGAATGGAACGGCTCAGTCAATTACCGTGCTGTGTCTGTTGTACTTCGCTCTGTAACCTAGTTTGCACACCGCACTGTAAACATCATCTAGGGAAAATCCACTTCAATAAACACAGCAACAATAAAACATGTAAAACAGGGTTTAAGATTTTATTACTGTACTTATTAATTCCTATCTAGTTTCCTTCCTTCAGAGAAAAATATGTATATGGAACTCGGTATGTATATATATAAGATATATATATATATATATATATATATATATATATATATATATATCTAAGAAGAAAGTTGTTTCTTAAGATCCTAATCTTTTCATGGTTCGGTTTGGGCCTATATATATAAATATAATTGTATAAATGGCAATTGCCTCATTTAATTTCAATAAACATTGAATCACAAAAAGTACTTGCTCCGCCGGGATTTTTGTATATATATATATATATATATATATATATATATATATATATATATATATATATATATATATATATAGGTCCAAACCGAACTATGAAAAGATTAGGGTCTTAAGAAACAACTTTCTTCTTATGAACAAATAGAACAAATACTAATAATTATTAATTTGCCCCATATACCTAAAATATGATACTTACTGGACAGATACAACATTTTTGTTATGCTTATGATCAAGTTATATACTGCGTACAAAATTAGTTATCTGTAAATATAAAACAATCAAGTACATATTCAAACCGTTTGGCTTAACCTTTATATTTTATTCTAAAGAAGTACCATAAGTTAATCACTACTACATTTAGAACACATATACCAATTCTTGAAACATTTATTTTTATGAGGCCTCTCGATAGCAAGGCTATTTTCGTCAGACACATCACTTTTGTGATTGTTGCTTTTTGTTTCAATCATCGCAAGTTGTGGAAAATCGTACGATTCAAAATAATTTCATCTAGAGAATACAGAATTCTTTCCTATTTCATAAGTTTTTAAACAAATAATATCTTGTATCATTTATAAAACTATGACACTTAGTAAATAACCAGGTTTGTACTATTATGAACTAATTTCTAAACATCAATAATTTATTTTACATGTATATAGTTATAATATTTGCTTTTTTATCTGTGAATCATTGCAATTTCAATAATAAATTTACTGTACCCTATCAATCATCAAAACTCGCATGTGATAAAATTGAAACGAATAATTTGACAACTTCTGGCTGGTTTATACTTTTCAGTTGAACTTACACTGGGTAGAGCACAAAACTATAGTAATCCAATGGATCAGCAAGAGCACCCACTACAAATAATGAAACATTGGAATAACATTGTTTATCACATGTAAATCAATAAGAAAAATATTTCGGTTTATATAAAAAAATAAACATCCACATACAAAAAGTATGGTTCTACATTTTTTACATGCTTTTAATTTGTTAGAAATTAGTTTACCCATTAGTAAGAATGAACTTACAACTTATAAACATAGTATTATTTTAAATCATATTTCTTATAAACAAACAGGTCAAAATAAATTATAAAAATGCAGTGTAAATTTTTCTACACACGTAAGAGAAAACTCTAAGTTCCCTTTTTGTAACTGATCTGTTGCTTTCTTTTGCCAAATACCGATGAATTATACATTTCATCAAACTTTGCTATCAAAATTTGTCATGAATATTTACTAGCCTAAGTTCAAGCATTGAAACTTTCGAAACTCGTTAAAGAAGACTGCAAGGAAACTCTGTCGGTCTTTCATCGATTATTATTTCGAAACTTGTTTTCCTCGTAAATATTTTCTTGTACTTGTTGATATCATGAACACCTTCTATGTTTCAGTTCAGCCTATACTTTCCTCAGAATGAACCAAAGTAACCGAAACCTTTAAAGTAATAATTAGTATATCATGTAAAACTATTGTATACGCATCTTTTTAGGTTAACATAGAATGCTCATATTTTTACTATAACGTTCAGAATCGGTATTTAAGTGGAAATTGCTATATAGGCCTAACGCTTACCATTATTCACACACATGTCGCTACATACTTACATAAACGAACATAGCGTATTGAATATTATGTAGGCATAATACAAGTACGTTATCCAATAATTATTTGCAGAAAGCACCTTTTATGTACTTAAAATGTAAATATTTATCTTAGAATGTCTGAATTAACTCTACCCTCTCTCTTTTTTAAACATCACCTAACTAAGTCCTTTTCTTATTTATTTTAGGGATCCCTTTACTTATACTAAACGGAATAAACATATGTTTAGTAGGAGGAGAGAGACAGTGAATTTTCACTAAATGGTTAGATAACGCAGAGTTTCAAAGGGAGATAACACAGGCTAGATTAAACTGGATTATCAAATGTAGGTTATTTGATACTACCATTTCTGCAGGTAATTTTTCCGTACAACAACAACCAATTAATTTTTATAATAAATTATCTAATAAAATTTATAATGTGGTGTATTTTAACATACTTAGGTTATGCTTAGTTTTATTTGAAGTACCGCTTAAAAATACTCTGCTACTGAAAAATTCTTTCATATTGAAAAAAACATCAGCGGCTTACAGACTTAATAACAATAACTAAGGTAAAATATAACACAGTTTCTTCTATCTTAATACTCGTAGTTACAAATTTATAAAACCCCATTCTTACAAACCATTACTCATATCGTTATAAACTTTATGCTTGTCATAGTATTTTATTTTGTTTTGTGAAAGCTAAGTCAAACTGAAATTGATAATGAAATGTATGTTATGGAACTGAAACTGCAAATGTTACAAAATATATTATTATTGCTTTACTGTATATATTTATTCATAATAATAATAATGATGATACCATAATTCAAATTTAAATGTTTTAAAATTTGCATAGTCCTATGAAAATATGCGTTTGGTAGCAATAGTAATGTTATTTAATTATTGTTTTTATTTTTATTTAAAATGTCCTAGACTCCATAAAATTTGTTTTTGTTTTTGGCAGCTGATAAAATAATGAACATTAAAAATTTCTAAAACTACAATAAATACTAAGGAAACAATCTTCACGAAAAATCCACTCTCATTCATGACATGTAGACTAATGCCATTATTATCCGCTTCACTGATCTGTTACAGGACAATCGTTCTCTGTCATCTGCATTTCTTGCATACGATAGGTTGACACCGACATGTAACGATAAATATTTATTTTGATTTATAAATACGCCATCAGAGATACCAAATATAAAACGTTGCGTCAGTATACTATGTCACGTCAGGGTAGATATCTGCAGTAGAACTTATGCTGGGCGTAACAAAACTGACGGCTCTTATAAATCTGGGTACATCACTAAAAATTATCGAGATATTGAAGTTAAAAGTGCTGGTCGATAGACCTAATTAATTTCGAAAGATGGTTTGTTAGAGTAGTCGAGGTTCTCTTAAATTTGATATCATCTTGAGGGAACACTTTTTCCCCTGATCTACCCTGTTCTATCTCTGTACAAGAGGCTGGTATAGAGCTATCATCTACTTTTATCCAATTTTACATGGTTGGGATAGTAATCGTTACTCATCCTCAACTTATATCGATAAACTTTCCTACCCATCTAAAATAACATGCCACTCTGGATGAAACGTGGAATTCGTTGTAATACTAAATACAATGTAATTTTTCCTCATCTTTGTTTCCCAAATGACCATAAAATATATACACACAAATATATTATGTAGTGTTATAATATTGAAGTATAATTAATGTTTGGTAATGCCAGTAATAATGTTTTTAAGTATATATAATATAATAAGTTTTTAAGGTAAGCATATTATTTTGGCTCGGAATTACACTATTTAAGGCGTAAATATAAATAGGTTACATTCATTGAAAATGTTATTTTAGGGAATTTCAATCCCTTCACTGACTATATGTCGTAGATTCACCGTATCATAACGACCTTTCACCTAATAACGAGTATGAGTAGACTAAATATATGTTAAACTGGTGTCAGCTAGAGTTTCTATGGATATCTTAGAAGGAACGTGACAAAGTAAAATTTTACCAGAATCATTAAAATATTTCAAGTTTATCGTTAAATTGAGGTGATCTCTGGACGTTTTCTTCAAGCAATTCATAATGTTATGCGTATTATTTATTATAGACCCTTCGTCCAGAATGACACATTAATAGTTTCGTTGTAAATAGAAACAACTAGATATTAAAATTAAAAATAACTGGTGGATCTCAAGATTTATAGACTATGTTTTAGACAATGTTTGCTTTTTATTGTAAATGGCTGATCTAAGATGGCTTCTTAAACGTTCTGGTAAATGAGGGTCAGCAAGGTGCTTAAAATATGGCAGGTTCGGTTTTAAGTCAGAAAATCGGGAATATGTGGATAAATACTAGTCCTGTTTGTAACAGAAAAAGTCCAACATTTCTTTCCACGTGCTAAGGAGTCCTTCAGGAAATATTTGCGCAGAATTGTGCAGAGAAAAACATTGATTCTGATACTGGTGTAGAAAGGCAGTATGAGATGCATATTTTGCAGCTTCTCCTATAAAGTTATGAATAATTTCAGAGACACTTACTAAGACAAATCGTTATCTAACTAATGGTCCTCGTTATCTAGATTGTTCCAGGACCCATGAGCAGTGGTATCGAAAGAAGTACGTAGAGAGGTGTATAGATACTCCGTACAATTGGCAACGTTGCGCGCGCGCGCGCGTGTGTATTGTAACCGTTAAACTGTCAGTGGAATGCTGCCTTGAGAGGTTTATAACAATCGAGTCCAATTATTCCTTAAGACTGACTCAAGAGCCAATATATGTTCTTGCTGTACTGAACTGTTGATTTATTATTATTTCAAAACAACTCTTGACTCTTACAAAACCATTTTCCGTTATGCATTTGTCCTGGGAAACAGTCGTTTCAGAGTGATTTTTTCATTCCTGTGATCTTAAACTGCAGATTATTCTAGGCAACCATATCCAAATTTATTTGAAAGAACCTAGCGACATGCAAAAGAATATAGTAGAATAACATGACCAGGAAATCTATAGATATTGTTCGAGCTCAGAATTCATTGCATTTAATCCATTTATTTTTTCCAATGATATAAGCTTATACTTCTGCTAAAAAGATTTAATTTTCAATTTGAAACATCTTAGACGACAAATGTATTACTACATTTTAGAGAGACACATACAGGCAGTCCGTTTTTCATTTTGTCATACGCATATGACTGGGGTGTGTAAGTCATAAACATAATTTGTTTCTGTGATTATATTTGATTTAAATATTCTTGAGTTTCACATAGAAAACAATACAACAAAACAATAATATATTTATGCTAGGAATTAAGTAGACGTTTAATAAAATAATGGCGATTTTAATTTTAAATTTTGCATTTTTAGTGCATAATTATCTATAAACCCTAGAGACAGAAAAAGCATGGATACGTTTTTTTTTAATTATGGGCTACCTGCCTTATCACAGCCTTTATAATCAAATATATTATTGTTACTAAGATTGGTTAAAACTGTGTAAGAATATGTGGAAGTATATATTTTGAGTAAGCTGTAAAATAACCAAAAATAAATAGTTTTGTTTATTTAAATCATGTATCTTAATTTTAAACTCTCATTATTTATTATATGATAAGTTTAAGCTGTTTTAGAGCTAAAGTTAAGCATTTGTTTTATAATTATATCTTTATGCAAGAATATATTTTGAATATTTGTAAGATATTAAAGTATTGAGTTCTGCCGTACTTGTTTTGAATATTGTCTAATAAAAAATTCTAAATAACATATTTTATTATGAAATCCAAACTAATTAAATTAAAAGGTTTTTTAAAGCTTAAAATAATATGCGAATTGCTTGAATCAGTAATAAGATGGTTTGTTCGAACAAAAACAGTGAAAAAAGACAAAAGTAACAAGGTACGATCTCGGAACAGAACAGAGAGCCAATCACAGTAATGGGCTTCTGTTCGTTGGTAGTTGTGGGAAAAATAGAAGTCAGTGGCTCTTGACAATAAACTTCTGCCCCCGCTGGATGATCCTTATTCCTGTCTAGTGTTCTGACTAGAGTTATAAAAATGTAATACAGTATTTTTCAAATACGTAAAATAAAAATCAGAAGTCTTGAATTAAGTTAAAGTTTATTTAGCTTTCTGAAAAACTAAAATTTAATTTAGTAATAGTCTGTTTGATTACATTATCAAAATATATTGTACAAACGTTTATAATTTTCTTTCTGTACCTCCAGAAATAGTCTCAGACTATCTCTTCTAACTTATATTTGATGTAGCTTCTTTCAAGGGTCACGATTTTATAAATGTATACAAATAGAAAAAAATCTAAAATTTCATCTCTCCAAGCTTTATCTTGATCCCCAATATTAAAAATGGATATTTTGGATTTTCTCACTTCATGACCTTATTACCATTATCAAATTACATAGTTTAATTCTACTAAATATTTATTTATCATGCAACAATACATTTTTATTTCGGTGTTCCTTCTCTCTGCTGTTCATAAATATTCGTAAGGCTATGTGACAAGAATAAATCATGCCAAATTTCAGAGCTTCATTTTTAAATTTTTTTATTTTCTATATGGATATATATATTAGTCATCGAAATTTATGATTTCTGCCATGTTTCACATAAAAGTTTCGATTATATTGCAATTTTTTGCTTGTTACAGTAAAATAATTCATTATCATATGTAAATAAAATATATACGATCCCATTAAAATAAGTTTCGTCCTATTAAAAATGTAATGGATATTTTTACATATTCTACCCTGAACTAAGTGGCATAAAATTCGCAATCCCTCAATAAATCCTTAGCACCGTAAAATAAAATACGCTAGCAAATCTCTTAGAAGTAAATTTTTATTTTTATTATTTTGAAATACACATTTTTATATATTTACATTATTTACGGCTTTGTATACAAATGTTGAAAAAAAACTATTTCTATAGTTACTATAGATCAAATGTAGCATGTAATCAGCAACTAAGTGGGTCTTCGTATTGTCATGTTAATTTACATTTTGCACCAAATATATATGAGATATGAGAAGCTTGCTTCGGATAAAATGTGTATACGTTTGACATTTACATGTAATCTGTACTTTACGATAGTACAGATTAGTTTGTTTTGTTGTCCTGATGACAAAAAATGGGAACACTTCAAATAATTCATTTATAATGTTTTACGTCATAGAAGTCTTATTGTGTTTCAACTGTATTCTAGGAACACACTTCTATGTTTTTGTTGTTTTCTTCTGTGTTGTTGAAGTACGTTAGTGCTCATTCCACGAATGTAAAAATGTCAAAGTTATAGAATCCAACCATTTTTCGTAATACCCCATTTGAGATCATTAAAATTACGATCCCTATACCTCTCTACTAGCCTCTCTACAACCCAAAATATCCTTGGATTTGTTAGTTGACGGAATCGACAGACTACATAATATAATCAATCCTGGGATCTTTTTATCTCCGATGTTGGTAGAAAATGTAAAATTAACATGACAAATACGAAGACACATCCGATTGCTGATTACATGCTTCATTTTAACTATTATCGTAATTTTAGAATTTGTATCTCACGACTTTGTTCATTAAGCTATTTATAAAGCTTTAAAATAGTGTTTTGCAATGCATTAGTTGTTTAAATTCGTAAAATATGGAGTAATTTTTAGATATTACCATTTTTGCTGTCTTCATTACACTACTCATCAAATGTAAACAAATGATTCAACCTGTTTGTTGAACCTCAGCTTTTTGGCGTCAGGTAAATTTGGACTAAGAAACATAAATATTACATATTTTTCTAAATTTATAATGCATTCCAGGAAGTTTGTCCAATATTCTCTTCATATAAACATTCTTTTGAAACATGACATCATAAAATAATAATTTAAACATGATGAAGAGTTTGTGATCATTCAAATATATATGATCACCACCCTACCAGGTGCGGGTAACATTCAGGTCGTAAGAAGAGCCGTCAAATCAGCTAATTACTTCATTAAAATCCAAAAACAAACAAAGTGTACTTCAAAATGAATGCAGTAAGCTGATATCAACATCGAAAATTAATACGTGGATTTGGTCAATTAGCAAGATTTACTCCTCGATATAGAGTTGGAATCGTATTAGATTATAGTACCTGTCTTATTATAACCGTCTGATAAGGCAAATTACGGCTATTTAAGGACAATTTTAAAATTTTCCTTAACAAAATATTCCCGTTATACATTGGCAGGACTTAAATATAAGTTGTAAATATGAATTCCAAATATTTATATTATAAATTTCCTTAAGATGATAACATTATGTCCAGTGCGACCTAATTAGTAGGTGAATACTCTCATTATTAAATTTATTGTCTTGAACTACTGTTATTCATGGACCTAATTTGTTATCACAGAGATCGGGTTTCTGTGCGCGCAGATGGATATCAAAATATGGTAACAAAGTGAGAGAATCGAAAAAAGCCTATTACATTATAGGGCATTTGTTCTTCCGTTACAAAAATAGAACAGAAATCACTGGCTTCAAACAGTAAAACTAGAGTCAAGATATATAATTATAGTACTATCGTGAAAGTTTGAACTAGAATTATGCATTTTGAGGCTTTAAATGAGTTTGATTATTCAGTGACAGATTTACAGAATCTGTAACTAGATTATAAAAAAGTTGACTTTTATGCTTTCGTGGTTAGTAAAAACTAAATGCAATCGTTACTTTGACTCTAGAGAGATGTGCAAGGAAAGTGTCATGATCTGGACCTTAATTTTAAAAAGGGATAAAAATTAAAAACAGATGACTGCATTGTAAATAGTTAGTTTTATTGAATAAAATATGAAGTGCTTTTACTTTTCAAACATTTTAATCTATATTCAACACTCTTTTCTAAAACCGAACAAATAGTTTTAACGTTATTTTCAGTTTTTGTATTTCTTGTTAATTACAATATGAAAAAGGGTTTCATTATCAATTTAACAAGATAATAGTTTGCAATAAAAAACACTTTATCACAGTATAAATTTATTCGTTTTCTATAGTATATTGAATCACGCAGTAGGCCTAATCAGTTAATGAGATAATAATACGGATGTTTTAATGTTAGTTAGGAATTGTTTTCTTCTTTTTATCATAGTATTATTTATTAATAACAATTAGGTTAGCAAACATCACGAATTTAACAGGTGGCAGGACAAGTGCCATTAAAGCTCATCATGTTGCTACACAGATTACAAATGACATCAGTCTTATTTATGTCTCAATTGTTGAAGAGTATGAGCTGAGTCTTAAGAGGTTGGCAGACATGTTTGATCAATTTGTGAATGTTAACTAACAGCATGAGTGTAACATCTGGCAGAACAAGACCTGTTACAGCTCAACGTGTAGTTACATAGCTTAATTGTGACATCTGCCTTATATATGTCTTAGTTGTAGAAGAGTATGAGCTGAGTCTTAATAAGCTATTAGACATGTTTGATTAATTAAACACGTAACTTTGTTCACCTGGACAGTAAAACTGAAGTGAACAAAAGAATTTATTTAACTTATTAATTTAAGTATCTATACTTTTATTTATTTTAATATTTTCTGCATTGTTAATATTATGGCAGCAGTATATTTGAATATCTTCCACGGTAATTAATATATTTATAAATGTTATAATATGATTAACATAATTATTTAAAGTATTCAAATTATCTTAGCGTGCTTCTCACATAAATTAGTTACCATAAATTTCGCGAAGATAAATGCATAGCTCATTTTAATTTTTAAAAATCATCTTGGGTTATTGGTTTGATTCTGTTTATCCGAAATCCCATGTATTTGAAAATAATTTTAAGTAGCTTAGCTTATATAAGACTGTTTCCAATATTTTCCTACTGCCATTTTATTCAATAACATAGGCTATATCTTATTCAAAGAATGCTTTTGTTTTATCTAAATATATCAGATAAATATGTCAAGAGTTATATTTTCAGTGAAAGCTTAGCATAAAAAAAGATAAATACAGTACTTTGAAAAGTAGAGGAATTAACAATACCATTTAATGTATTGTAATTTTTAACGTATTAATGATTATTATATTAATACTATTACATTAGTTATTCTTTCCGAACTAGTTTTTCGCTTTAGTTTTATCACAGTTTAATTTTCATTATGTAATTAATTAAAAATTATTTGTATCCAAACTGTATTTCTGCAAATATTTGGTACTTTAAACCAGCATGGAAATTAAACAAACATGTGGTGAGCAAGTTTAAAAATGAAGTTACAAAATGTAAGACTTCTGTAGTCGTTGCAATCTCCTATAACGGTTTTTGAAAGTGCTTGAAGTGCTTGCACTTCGGCCGCTAAATATTCATTTACGAATTTCGAGTTCAAACGAAGTTTGATGGAATGCATAATTCATTCGCTTTTTGCCTGTGAAAGAGCAACGGATGAGTTACATAAAGAAATATTATTCCTACTGAAAGGTGAATTATCATATTACAATCGTTCGTTTCTATAATTTTCTTTAACAATAGAATTGTAGACACGACAATTTGCTCTCGTTCTGGTTAGAAATATGTTTTTAAATCAAACCGTTGTAAACCTGGACATTTATACCTAATATACGTAATACCAATACTTAGTGTAATTGATATTGATCATCGTGTATTGTTTTTAAACTCCGTTTTTAATTTTGTACTTACAGGCCTAAAAACAAATAATTTTAGTTTTCAATAAAAATATGTGTTTTTATTGATAAAATAGTTCTAAATGTTAAACATAAGTCATATTTAAGCCTTTCCTCTTCACGAGTACCATCGGATTGATTAAAAATTCGAGATTAAGTGAAATATTGTGTTTATTTAAACTCACCTATATGAAGTATTACGTTTAAAGTAGACAATCAATTGCTCCCAATCCGATAGATGACGTCACTAATTCTTCTCACCATCTCCAACGGCCCCTCCCAAGATGTTTGTAGTTTAGGATAAAATCCACGGCGGCTTCGATGGTTATATAAATAAGGTCTCCTTGCTCCTAGCCTCCTTTATCAGCCCGAATGTCGTATCGGTCTTTCATACACTCACTCACTTATTGGCATACACTTTTACATGAGTTTCATCCATGCTTCCGGAGCTTGGTAATATAATCCTTTGTAAATGCTCTCCTAATTTGCAGCCAATCTGTACATTGCGCGGCAATCGCAATTCTCAACAAACATGATGCTTGCCGGTTTTTGCTTAATAGTTTCGTTCACAGAGCGGCGGTACGCCTTCACAAAGAAGTGTAGGTGGCTGATGTCACGACCTTGGATATATATATATATATTTTTTAAGTGATTGAGTATATATATATATTCCAAAAATTCTATTAATCCTTTCCAAATTACCATATTTGGACATACAGAAGGTAAACTGTCTCAGGGTGGAAAAGATTTATTATTGTTTTACCAGAGATAAAAAAGGTTAAGTTCTGATAATTTTGCCTCCTCATAGTAAAATCTTTTAGTAATAAGACTAAAATTACCTTTGGAAACGTTATATGGCAAGTATGTCCTCCATTTTAATTTTTCCATGATCCATTATAGTATATTTATAAAAAAAATAGTTTATTGCAATTTTCCACGTATCTTTTACAGAGACTTCTTAAATAACTTTCCCAACATGACCTCCAGAACTCAAAAAATACGATGTTTTTTCCACAAAAAAGGTATTATAAATATCTCGGCTACGACTACTAGTCAGTTTAATACATCAGTCTGTCCCAATATGGAATCAAATGTCTGTTATCCTTGGGTGCATACAGCATTCAAAATGTGTTCTGGAATGCATACAATATTTCTTGTAGTTTTTATTACAAAGAGTTTCAATCTTGGTTTTTGAGATATTGATGCCATAAAAATTTCATATTCATTTTCTACTGCCAAGATCTGGCGAATAAATTAAAACATATAAAAACTTTTTAAAAAGGTTATCAAACCCGATCATTATCTCGGCTAACACTGTTGAGCACCTCGGTACACAAGTTTGTTCAAATAAAAAAATCAATTAAAAAAGTCCGTAACTTATAAGCCTAGAAAAAAAACATTTATAAGTTTAGTTGGAGTCAAGTATTTCTAAAATAAACCCTAATAATATTTCAGCTTTCACTAAATCTACCATATTCTTTCAACTGACCCGGATGTACTATGTTCATTATCAAGAGGAAGATTTTGAAGCCAGCTATTTAATTTTAATTCTACATAAATTTTCATACAGAAATATATTGTAATAAAACCTAAAAGTGCTTTGAAATATAAAAATACTGCCCAATGTATATATCTAGTAAGTGATAAAATAATATATAATATAAAATAAAATATAATTTTTATGCCAATACGATAGCTGTACTTATTGTTTATGAGTTTCACCTTACATTCCTTGGTTTATTTACTAAATGAATTATACAGGGTGTCAATTAAGTCTGGAACGTTTTTTTTAATTTTTAAATCACAATATAAAAAAATACCAAAGTTCACACGTGCTTACTGGTGATAGTAACGCATACATCTGCCCAATTACCGACTGGATAATCCCTTTGGGGACAGTCAGACAAAATTCTTAAATAGCAGCATAGGTCAAGTTTGGTATCAAATTAAAGGTCTTACTTAGCAGAGTACAATGCCGCAAATCGGACTTCAAAAGGTGGATTCATTCAGTAGTTATAGCTATTTGAATTTTAAAACAATTAAACAATGTAAATTATTAAGTATTACAAGTAAACACCAATTTTTAAGTACCTGTGATCAAAGTAAGTGTTCAAAATGTTCCCCTCCCATCGTCTGGCAATGTCCTAGGCGGTTGTAAAAGCCATCCACTGCATTTTGAAGGGAGTCACGAGGAATATCTTGAGCTTCTTGGACTATGAGATTTCTTAGGTGCGCCAAATCTCGAGGCTTAGTACGATAAACTTTATCTTTGAGGTATCCCCAAAGAAAAAAATCCAGCGGAGATAAATCAGGGGAACGAGCAGGCCACTCTACTGCACCATGTCTTCCAATCCATCTGTGAAGGAATATTGTATCCAAGTATTCTCTAACTAGGAGAGCAAAGTGTGGTGGCGCGCCATCTTGTTGGAAATAAATTCTTTGAAATTGACGACCAAGAGCAGCTTGTAGTGCAGGAATTGTCTCATTTTGGAGCATTGCTAGATACGAGTCACCATTTAATTTACTATTGATAAATAATGGGCCCATAATTTGATTTCCTGTAATACCTGCCCAAACTTAAGTTTCAGTGGATGCTGTGTATGACTCTATCTGCCACTTTCACATTCTAACAGTAGTTCTGTTATTGGTAATAATTATTGATTCCTGGCTTCGATTACTACATTGTCAGATGATGGGAGGGGAACATTTTGAACACTTACTTTGATCACAGGTACTTAAAAATTGGTGTTTACTTGTAATACTTAATAATTTACATTGTTCAATTGTTTTAAAATTCAAATAGCTATAACTACTGAATGAATCCACCTTTTGAAGTCCGGTTTGCGGCATTGTACTCTGCTAAGTAAGACCTTTAATGTGATACCAAACTTGACCTATGCTGCTATTTAAGACTTTTGTCTGACTCCTTGTGGACCGTCCCCCAAAGGGATTATCCGGTCGGTAATTGGGCAGATGTGTACGTTACTATCACCAGTAAGCACGTGTGAACTTTGGTATTTCTTTCTATTGTGGTTCAAAAATTAAAAATGAGGTTCCAGACTTAATTGACACCCTGTATAATCGCTAAGAGCAAAGTTTATCTACGCCAGAGGCAGGCTATTCCAGGTCAGTTTATGCTGCTCGAATACCAACTGTGCGCCTAGTTCAGCAACAAACTTTCCTCCTAGCCACATTGTAATTCAGTGGATGATATGTGATTGAATTGCCTTCCCATGCAACTTTAAAACATGATGTATTTAATACGTGTAAGTGTGTTGTTATGCTGTTATATTCATAACCAATTGCTCTCTGGAGGGTTCGTTCTATGTTATTGTACGAATCGTATTCAATGTATTAAATGTTAAATGTTCTTTGTTTTTGTGTGTGTTTGTTTTGTTGCTCTTTAGTTTTTGTTGCAATGTTGTTATTTGTTTTGAACCATTCAGCATTTTACATAAAATTGTAATCATTAAAGACCATGATCTTCTTAGTCCTGGAATCAAACTTTTTTTTGTATGCCTGGCACATATTACTGACGGCAGAAGTTTTATTCAATGAGTATTTGGTGCAGGTATATTCATAGGTATTTTAGTCTTCAAGTATTTTACCTTGAGTATCACGCTTTTACGCATATTGCTTATTATGAGTTTTTTTCATAATTTATATATATATATATATATATATATATATATATGTTTTATATATATATATATATAAAACATTTTTCTGGCCTCTTGAGTTAGGTAAAGGATTCGCTAACGCTAAGTTATATCGAAATAATAACAATTTGTATAGGAAATATCTCAATTATTGAATTTTTTGAGAATTTTTATTCATATTTGTAAACATAACATCTATTCATTTTAATAATAAATATGGAACTAATATTGTATTTAAATTCACTATTTAAATTACTAAGGATGTTTGTGTAAACTTTTATTACTTAATATATTATATACATTTTTAACTACAAAGTAAATATGAACGCATATTTTACTGTAAAAAATGTTATAAATATAACAGTATTTAATGCTGCATTATGTTAGATATTATATTTTGCATTACTTTTGTAATTAAATAGAACAATTATAATATGTTTAAGCATGTAAAAATATTAAACGAATAAATAATTTTGATGATTTCAGTTATGCTAAATGTATATTGCATAATGTATATTTCATATTACATAATTATATCAATTAAACGGGTCTTAAATGAAGTTTATCGGTAATTGCATTAAAAAAATATTTTTTTTTTGTAAAATAATATTTACCGTTGCGGTTCTGAGATTAAACCTTTTTTAATCAGTTCACATCACTCATTATTGCAATATTTCCAATAATTTTATTCGTAAAAATAATTAGCATTTTCCAACCAGATTTATAAAAATCTGGATTAAAAATTCCATGTATAGAAATTATATTTAAAATAAGTTTATAAAACTTTAATTTCTTGTATGAAGATGAGTGAATTATTATTTGTACAAAAAAGATAAACATTTAAGTGGGATCTTATGCGATAAAAAATTTGCATACAAAACACTTCACACGATCAACTCACCGTCATTCATGACGTGTAGACAAATGCTTTATCATCCGCTTCACTGATTTGTCACAGGACAATCGTTCTCTGATATCCGCATCGCACCGCACGGTTATTCATACGTCAGTTTGATATCGACATGTATCGAGAATTATTTTAATAAAAGAAGCGCCATTGTACATAATAAATTTAAGACTATGGTTGGTGCTGCAGGCATATTATTTTAGTTAAAAAACAATGAGTAATATACTGTACTATATGGCTCTAAGAATAATTATTAGATTGATTTTATTTTTTCATTTAGGATTTTTGTGAATTTTTTCATGATAAGTATGCATGTTGCATCTTTTCTGTAATGGAATAGTTACCAATCGTAAAACTAACTTCTACTAAAAGGAGACAGTAACTCTGGAGACTATAATTATAACAGAGGCTGGAATAGACCTCTACTGTAACGTAGCGGTCGGAGTCAGCTCAGCGTTGTATCCTCAATATCACAAAACCGAGTGCTTTCTCTTTACCTTCATCGGATTTGATCAGTAGTTCCCATCCTTCCCTAATTACTTCTGGTTGGTTATGTTTAGATTGAATCAAGCTAGTCTGACTTGTATAGCCATTATTAATTTTGTAATAGTTGCTATATTAAAATTAATGATGGATTATTTTATGGTTCGAATAATCTTGACGGAATGTTAAGAATATAAAATATAGTGATAATATTATTCTCTATGCTAAAATATAAAGTTTCTTATTTTTAATAATTTATCCTAATATTTTTATTTGATTGTTAGTGAAATATTAGGTTTCATGTGTTTAAGCATTATCACCCATGTTTTAAACTGACTGCTATGTGATTATAAACATGTGTTCCGATAGATCGAAAAACAGGTAATCTATCATTCTGAAAGATAAGTAATTTCTTAATAAATATGACACCGGTATGCTATTGTCCCTATCATAATCCATATAATATTAAATAAGGCAATTGTCTTTTCTTAGTAAGTATTTTCCAATGTTATTTAGATTATTTATATTTTTAATCATACGATTAGTCTTTTCTTCTCATGAAACGTGGTATACACTTGCATTATTAGTGTTTGAAGAAATTATCCATATTTTGGCAGTTTGCTCCTTTTATAAATAAATATATATATGTTACATATACATAGGACCCTATAATTAATTTTGAAATTTTGGCCCCAAAGAAAGTAGGGACAGAGTGTGTGTGTGTTCGAATGATGAGGTTCAAGGTCAGTGGAAATAAAAAACTTCCCCATAGAATTTAAGTCATGGGCAATTAATATGCGTTGTAATTATGGAAATTATGTTATTTGGCGTTTGGTTTTGTGACGACTATGACAAATAATGGAATTGCATTTAGGTTTAGAAATGTATCACTAATTGTACCATATATTTGTTACGTAGAGTTACTAAAAGTAGTTAAAAAAATTTGTGAAAGCATCACTTATTATAAAGCATCATAAGTCGAATTAAAATGTTTTACGGTTGGTAAAAGTAATTAAAACCTCTACATTTACTATTGAGAGCTGCGCAAGTATTAGTACCTTATGACCTAAAGCTAAATTTTTAAATGGAGGCTTTACCTAAAAAAAGATGAGTATTTTGCAAACAAATGATGTTTCTTATGTAGTATTTGAAGGTATATAATAGTAAACAGAATCTCCACTTTACGAGCTCGATTGCAAAAATGTAATAACTTTTTTGACATGGATAGTTGTAAAATATTTATGTAATATGCCACTTTCACTATTTCATACAATGACATACTGTTTACTGAATGTGATGTACGAAGTTAACGTTATGTTTTAACTAAGTTATAAATCATTCCAGATTATACAAATAAATAATAACTTTAATGCGTAAAATAAAATGTATTTTTGTACAATTTTATGTATTAAATCAATTTAAAATTATCTACTTCAAACATTGATAGTTATCTTATAATTAAAATTTCAAAAATAGTAATACAAATACTATTATTTATACATTATTATTGCATACAACTATAAAACAACAATTAATTATTATATAATTTAACCAATTCAATAAATGTTCACAGATAGGAATAGATTTAGTGCTATGTAATTTTATACAACGTTTAATTATCTGATCAGCCCGTAATGTCGATCAGCATATGTCAGGGATCAGCATCATGATGCAGGATTACCTGCACATAAATCACTCTGGGTCACAGTTCGGCATTGTCCTGATCTCGCGCCGGTGTCAAATGTCGACAATACAGGATGTACAGTTATCCAAATGTTTTATAAATTTTGTTATCATTAATAATGAAATTAATATGAACTCACTAATAATACATTACGTCTTTTTATAGTTAGGCTAATTATAAGTTTATGTTCCTAGCGGCTTCCTTCTGCTTACTATTTGATTAAAACGTTGCATATTTGAAATTTACTTCCGAGCGTTATTGGGTATGATTCAGGGTCTTATAAATCGTTCCCTATGCATTTTGATTCCGAATATTGTTCAAAAGCTTTCGCACAGTGAAAGAAATAATTTTTACCAAGAATATTTTTATTGCCAGGTCTTTAATTCTTAAAAAATACGGTATTTATTCATGATGGGCTGTTAAAATACGTCGATCTTCCTGATTTAAAATACTGTTATAGGCAATAATAATTGTGTAAGTGCTGTGTAAAATAATGATTTTTAATGAATAAAAATGTAACATTCTACCAATAGCCGTCGCTAATTTCGGGAATAAATAATGATTTTTTTATTTTGGGAATAATTGTACACGGCTCACTTCTATGGATCGGTTTTCTCAAACGGCCATTACTATAAAATAACAGGCTAAAGCCTGTTTTATGCCTGTAAACAGTTCGGTGAAAACTGAGAGCAAACATATAGCATAGTATTGGTAGCTGGTTGTAAAGGTCAGGTATTCAATATAGATACTCTTCCGACCAATAAAGGTTTCGTCTGGTTGTGATACAATAAAGTATTAAGGTGTATATACCTTAAAATGGCTATGTGTGACTGTCTAAATGTATCTAGTACACCAGCTTCTACAGCTCAGCTGTCGTTTTACAGATTAATTGCGATATCCCCATTTTTCACACAATTGCTGAGGTGAGGAGGGAGGAAGATGAGACTAAAAATATCAACTGGCATTTTTACTTAATTTGTTCTTTAAGTTAGTCAACAAAAGTTTATAAGATGTCAGTTCAATAACTAATATAGCTCAGTCTGTTGTTGTACAGATTCATTGTGATATTTTTCTTTCTTAATAAAAATTGCAGAATTGAATAGGTAAGAAGGAAGGAAAAACTAAGACTAAAGAGGTTATCTGACGTTTATGATTACTACGTTCTCTTAGTTAGCTAAGAGCACGAGTGTAACAGCTGGTAGTACAAGAGCTACTGGAACTCAGTCTGTTGTTGTACTGCTTCATTGTGATATCTGACCTTTTTCATATAACTGCATAATTGAAGAGATAAGGAGGAAGGAAACTGAGACTAAAGAGAAAATCTGATATTTATAATTACTACGTACTCTTAGATGGATATAACAATTGCAGAATTGAATAGGTAAGAAGGAAAGAAACTAAGACTAAAGAGGTTATCTGACGTTTATGATTACTACGTTCTCTTAGTTAGCTAAGAGCACGAGTGTAACAGCTGGTATTACAAGAGCTACTGGAACTCAGTCTGTTGTTGTACTGCTTCATTGTGACATCTGACCTTTTTCATATAACTGCATAATTGAAGAGATAAGGAGGAAGGAAACTGAGACTAAAGAGAACATCTGATATTTATAATTACTACGTACTCTTAGATGGATATAACAATTGCAGAATTGAATAGGTAAGAAGGAAGGAAACTAAGACTAAAGAGGTTATTTGATGTTTATGATTACTACGTTCTCTTAGTTAGCTAAGAGCACGAGTGTAACAGCTGGTAGTACAAGAACTACTGCAACTCAGTCTGTTGTGGTACGGTTTCATTGTGATACCTCCCTTCTTCATAAAAACTGCAGAATTGAAGAGGTAAGGAGGAAGGAAACTGAGACTAAAGAGGTCTTCTGACATTTATGATTACTGCGTTCTCATAGTTAGCTAAGAGCACGAGTGTAACAGCTGGCAGTACAAGAACTACTGGAACTCAGTCTGTTGTTGTACTGCTTCACTGTGACATTTCCCCTTTTTCATATCAATTGCACAATTGCAGAAGCAAGAAGGAAGGAAACTGAGACTGCGTTCTCTTAGTTGGTTAACAGCACGATTGTAACAGCAGACAGTACTAGAGCTACTACAACTCAGTCTGTTGTTTTCCAGCTTCATTGTCATGTATTCCTTCTTTGTTTCATTGTTGTTGTGCTCAGTGAATACGACCGAGGTTAAAGTTGTACACCACGTGAAAATGTCCTTAAATGGAATTTAAATCAAGTGTTCCTAATATTTTTAATAGTTGAGTAAACGTACAAATCTTATCTATTCGATTAATTATAACAAATTATTCCTGCCTGAGATTGGTATATAGGCTAAGGTTAGATGATTCAATTTACATATGAAGATATAGCTCTCCCTCCTATATTAGAAACTTTATTATCGACATATGCAGGTAATATTTGTATTAAATTGACAAAAAATAGTATTACGCACAAGTGTGTTTACCCAATATTAGTATTATAAAAGATATTTAGTATAGTAAAACTTTTTGATATCTTGACGGACTATGAACTAAATATCCATAAACAAGCCCCTGTTTAAAAATAGATATTAAGATATACTATGAAAGATATTATTCAGTTCTAAGAAATGTAAATTTTAAGAATCTTTTTACTGTCACTATTGATGTTGCTAAACATACGATTTTAAATTATGTATATTAAATTTATAAAATAATAATCAAGACTGCCTGTCTTTCAGGAAAAGTTATGTGTAATGTTTGCTCTCCCATTTAACATGTGCTTTTAAATGTCACGAACAGCAGTCTATCTTTCCGATCGCGCATAAGAGACTCGCATTAAGTTTATGTACATTTATTTCTTTCCATCATCTAAAACCCTCTTATAGACTCCGTGTCCACACAAAGGGCACCAGAACCAACGGAATGATATTGGTGACAGACACTGATCATCAGCAGTATTTACATATAACACTATCGATGATGATGGAAGATATTGAAGGACTATGGGATGAATGTAAACAAAAGAATATATTTGTCATAAGAGATAAATAGTTGAAATACCAAATAGTTAAAAGACTTGCCGGTGCAATCTTCTTTAACGAGTTTGGAAAGTTTCAATGCATGCAGCCAGTAAATACTCATCATGAATTTTGAACTGAAACAAAGTTTGATGGGATGCATAATTCATCCGTTACTCGGTGGTTAAAGTGCAACGGATAATATACATATATATATATATATATATATATATATAATATATATATTATATATATCTAAATTATAATTTATACAAGTATAATTTCATATTCTAAGAATTTTATTAGTCAAAATATAAAAGAAATAATAAACAGAATTGAAGACACGTTGGATCTGTTTAACCTCTGACGCCCTGCATGATTTGGAAATTGTTTTGCTACTTTATTAAACTGAACGTTTATCTTGTTTGAAATGTAAAACAGAAATTCACTAAAATTAACTATAAATTTTTTTATAAGGTATATTATTTTTAGAGAAAAGTCAGATGACGAGATAAAGCTGAATCATGTCCATTTCAATTCCATTTCATTGATAATTTATGAATACTCCATTAGCTAGGGAAAAAACTGAAAGGGCAACAAATATTCATTCCTTAGTACAATGTTTTCTTTGTTTTCCTTATTTTTATGTCTTTTTATAAAGCAAGTGAATAACTCTGTTTTTCTACTGCAGTAAAATAATTACACTATTTTGAAATTTGTTTATACAATTTAATAATTCATGAGATAGTCGAGGGTTGCACAGTCAGTTTGATCCAGTGCCAAATCATATATGTATAGCAAGTGTTTGGGGCAGACAATGAATGGGTGTTTAATAGAGTAACACTTTGCACCATAAAATCGCTGTTCCTTATCTACCCGAGCAGTGATGTACGGGCGCCAAAGTGTTTCCCGATGGCGGAGGACTCCGGTTATATTAGAGCAATTTGTTCATTCCGCTGATTTTACAACGTATATATAAATTTGAGAGCATGTCTGTCTATCATTTGCCTTTCCCGAAAATATTGAAATAATATGATACTTGTGAACATTTACGTTGGTATATGTTTAACGATAACTTGCTTCCAAGTTTAGTGTTTATTTATTAATAAGTTACATTTTTTATAATAATAAAAAGCATAAAACCCTAAGTTTAATATATAAGAAAACACAGTTTTCTTCTGCACTACTAATAGTGTTGTCTTAGTTACTCATTAACACAACTATACAACGTTGTTATTTCTATTTTGCGCTGATTAATAAAACACTGAAAAATAACTTGGGAATGAGGTAACAGTGTATTAAAAAGGCAGTTACACACGATAACCTAACTTTATAAGATAAACAAGTAAAAATTATTTATCTTGGTTCTTGTACAAAATCGTACGGAATATATTATACTTTAAAATACATAAATACCTCGTCTTTTTATCAACCCATTCCCCGTGTCGATCAATAATAAAATATTATAAATAAACAACCATGTACCATATAGAGGTACAATAGTTTACATGCGAAGTACTTAAAACAGTTTCACTGTGAGAATAAAACTAATAAAGATACTTATGTAAATGATGTGGTGACATTGCATTTTTTGCGATTATATTATATACATTTCGAATGTTCAAATATTGATTATATAAAATAAATTACTTTACTAACATGCAATAACTAATGCAACATTCGTACAATAATATTTACTATTCTTTACAATTTGCATTTCACTACCGATCAACCACAGTGTATTCATTATTTATAAATTTAAACGTTTACATATTCCGACTTTTTGGTGAACTTAGCTGATATTTTCAACAGCTGTTTACATTCAGTTAAATTTGGATCTTGATTCATAACTATTATCATTACTAGTTGTTAACCGCGGCTTCGTACGCAGTTTCGTAGTTTTAACTCCTCTGTCTGCACTTCTGGATCGAGTTAATTAAATATAAAACGCCAATGTTAAAGTTACCTTCTTCCCACGATCAAGAATAATGTTAATTAACTGTGGTCTTTTTTTATTCTAAAGTTGGTTTTTCATCTGATAGCAGTTACCGGCTGCTTTGCACGCAATTAAGTAGGCGTAACACGTTTATGACCACGGCTGATTCGATGAATTATATTTCCGGTTGATTTTGCCTTAATCCCACGATCAAGAATAATGTTAATTAACTGTAGTCTTTTTTATTCTAAAGTTGGTTTTTCATCTGATAACAGTTGCCGGCTGCTTTGCACGCAATTAAGTAGGCGTAACACGTTTATGACCACGGCTGGTTCGATGAATTATATTTCCGGTTGAGTGTGCCTTGTTGTCACGATCAAGAAAATTCGGAAAAAATGTAAAGTTATAATTTACTTAGTTGTTAGTGTGTTGTTCCATAGTTTATTTTTATATTTTCCGATCAAGAACATATATACTACAGATCCGTCAAACCTAGTTTTGTCAGATGGGCTTTACATCAGCCTTTAAATTACAGTACAAGCTTTTTGACATTTTATAACATTTAGAGCTTGAAGTTGTACAATACTTCAATAGAAGAGTCCAGCGAAATTTCATCTAGCATAGTTTTAGTCGTCTGCTTCAAATGAAGTCTTTGTAGTGAAAATAAGTAAGTCTCTGACGAATTTAGGCAAAGTTTCCCCTGGGTACAACATATGGTACTAAGGGAAAAAATATATATGTGATACTAACTACTCGGGACCGTCTCCTGCAATCGAAGAAGAGTTTTACCTATTCCAATAACTTGAACAATTTACCCAACGCTCTTTACTCTTATCTAAAATGAGCTTTAAAAATGTAAAACAAGGTACCATTAGGCCATATCATGTCTAATGTTTTGATCTAAACTATAAAACTGTGTTTTTGCGCATAATATACAGGGTGTCCAAAAAGTCCCGGGTCGGTTAAATATTTTTCAAAATATTTAAAATAGAGCTAAAAAACCTTACACAAAGTTACTGGACATAAAAATCTATTTTATCACATATTCAGTGATCCGCTACTTCCTCAGGGGGGGCGGCCCGCTAGGAGTCAGAATAAAATCTTAAATGTAAGCATAGGTTGATATGCATATCAAATAAAAGGTATTTATTAGTAGAGTACAGGGCCGTAAACCTGATCTCAAACGGATAACCGAGTCAAAAATTACAGCCGATCAAAGATGGCTAGAGTTTGCAACTTAGGTTAATGTAAAAAAATACACATCTTTGAACGGCTGTAATTTTTGACTCGGTTATCCGTTTGAGGTCGTGTTTGCGGCTCTGTACTATACTAATAAAGACCTTTGATATGCATATCAACCTATGCTTACATTTAAGATTTTCTTCTGACTCCTAGCGGGCCACCCCCCCTGATGAAGTAGCGGATCACTGAATATGTGATAAAATAGATTTTTATGTCCAGTAACTTTGTGTAAGGTTTTTTAGCTCTGTTTTAAATATTTTGAAAAACATTTAACCGACCCGGGACTTTTTGAACACCCTGTATATTAAATGTATTTATTTATTTATTATGACTAATAGTCTCTATTAAAATATATTATTGATTTTATCATCTTATCACTTGGTTGAATCCTGTTACTCAAGAGGTTGGAAGAATTTATTTCTATATGTCTGTCTGTTCACATGACGTCTCGCGAAATGAAATGTCCAACAGACTTAACATTTCCATGGAGCTCTGGTTTTTATAAGTAACACTGCGTTCAATGTTAGTGCATATCACTCCATGGCATTTGACTGAGCAGCATAATACAATAATATCTGATTTTATCGGATTAAGTTTTTATTAATAGAGTCAAATGAAAAAATGATAAAGTTAGAATTTAATATAAAAAAATCGGCGACAAGATTAACTTTCACTGTATTACCCTCCCTAGCATAACTGAACAATTTATTATTTGAACTTTGTTGTAAACCCTAACTAATGCAGAGAAACGTGACTATATCATGTAGCAGGACATCCAGAGAAAGTTTTCATCCATAGACTTTTTATGTTGGAGGACATTTCATTCCTGCATATACGAGAATGTGTTCTATAATGGTGCAAGTCTAACAATTGATTTTGGCTGAGAATTGTTTATGTGTCGATTTATTGTGAATTTTTGAAGATCTGTTTCTGTCTTCAAAATATGTTGTGTATTAAATAAGTTTATAGATAAACAATTAGCATGTAACATTTGCGAATCCCGTTACGTGACACGTGTTGTGACGTACTCGTACCTTGTGTATTACATTTTTAACAGGACATATTATGTTAGAGTAAATGAAATTATTATAGTTTTTTGGAATGAGTAAAATCCGAGTTTGTAACTTTTCTAATCTCTTTCTCTATTGAAATGAGACAATAAAAAATAACATTAGTGAATATTTCATTTCTAAATTTGGAAGGAATATTTTCCAAAAGGAATTAGCCGAATTTGTCTACCAATTTTCTAAATTAGTCCTTAGCAACACATTTTACGGTATATTTTTATGTATAAGAATACGTGAATGTTACTGTATTACTCTTTGTTCTTTAATAAAATATTTTATCAACAAATGAGACGTTGTAATTTTATGCAATGGTTAGAAATCCCAATCGACATTAAATGTTTTATTTTAGAGTATGCGCTACAACTTTAATATTACCAAATATGGACATTATTACGTAAGAACTGTTCAACTCACACAGTAAACACACTGCAATATTGCATGTCATAATGGTATACCACAAGAGCTGAATTAGTGAGTTTCGCATATTACTAATCAAACGTGTCTATTTTGTTTTGAATTTTTTAAAATCGATATATGAAATATAATTTACAGTTTCATTTCTGGTAGGTATTTTTAAACAAATTTAATCTATGTTTCTAAGTAGTCTTTATTAACAGGTGTTTTACAACTAATATATTATATATTATAATATAATAGATATAATATAATATAATAATAATATATATATATATATATATATATATATATATATATATATATATATAATATATTACTATAAATACAACTAATGTATTTCTGATTCTAGCGTCTAAAACATTTCGTTTCGACGATTTCCTTTAAAATGACCAAACATAAAAATTACCTAGTACCCAAAGTTTTCCGACGTACACATATTTAACCTTTAAAGCTGTTCTTTTTTGTTGAGAATATTAGTTTGAATTCCAGACGATCAGAACAACAATTTTGACGCAGTAGCAGTGCAGGTCAGAAATACTAGTAGTTGTGAGAATTGAAGGTACCCATATTTTTTATTCTTATACGATTATCCGATTTTGAGGTTAGTTCTCATAATAAGTTATTATTTTTTATAAGGAACATTAATTGTCATGACCTTGTCTTTATTGTGTAGATATGAAATTTCTTGCAAATTTCGGTGAAGGGAATTCAATTCCAAATTATCAAAATTATCTTACAAAATTATCAAAAGTCTTTAACTCAATTCGTTCTCGAGATATAGTGCAGACGGATAACAACAAAAATACATTTTTTCAATTCCTTTAGTGATATGTTTCTATAACGTAGAGCCAATAAATATTAATTAGGTGATAGTTTGGAAAATTACTATACGACTATTTTCCCTGACTAACTGTGTTACCTGTAAAATATATATAGTAAACGGAAACTATTAAAAAGAGACTGAATCACTGAATCAAATTCTTATGCAATTTATACGTCAATTTAACTGATAAACTATTTTACTATATATTATAAAAAAACATATGATGTACATTTACTTTTATCAAATTAGTCATGTTTAGGCTACACGCATGGAAGGACAACTATTGCCTTCTTATACGTAGTAAATACAAATGGGTATTACCAAGTGGTATTGGATTTGTTAGTTAAGTTAATAAATATAATTATATCCTGGAAAATTAAACAATCCATCAACTGACTAGAAGATCCACATGACTTGCCAACGAAACATCATTCATTTAAGTATAAGAATCAGCAATACTCTATTAGTTTAAAATCATTTTTATTTAATTGTAACAGTTCCCCTACTCATTTTTTTAACAATGACGTTGACAGGGGAAACTGAACAATACAAAATAATAACTGAACTGATATATTGTATACATAGAACAATAGTATTGTAAAATTTACAACCAATTAATAGTAGATACTGGTAAGAAAACTAAGTCTATATTTAAAAGGAAATATTACTATAGGAGATTATATTTCTAAAATATAATCATAGAAAGGACACATTACATAATTACAGTACAAATTTGTTTTAATCTTGGATTACATCTAGAAGTAAAAACTTTGGGGTGGAAACAATACCGGATCCATCCAGGCAGCTTGTGAGTAAGTGCACAGTGAGACAAATGACAAATCTTCCGCCTCAGTGATCTCATGCGACCGTCATTCTCCGCCTGACGCACGCTCGGATATGTTCTGTAGCAAAAACAAAATGTGTCTAGTTTATCCAAAACCTGTCCGGAATTCATACTGAGAATGTTCACTTAATATTTTCAGTCTTTATTTTCAAATAAATATAGTCCAGTACCGGTAGAGATACAATCGTGTCGTATAGGAACAAGTCCGAGTATGCTATACTCAACTCCAAATTAAGATTTCATTAATTTTTAAATGTTTTTGAATTTTTACATTTGAGTTGTTACAAAAAAATCAAACTTCTTATAGAGATAAGTTTCACCTCCAACATATGTCAGTAAGTACTATCTTATAATCCAAAGCAAAATATTTCCTGCATAAACATGATTTTAATAAAACAAATTTATTTATTTATTCTATTAATTTTATAAATGCGATAGTAAATTTGTTCTCTCGCATAAACTATTCAATCATTGTAAATAAATTTTACATGAAACAAAATTATTGACCCGTTAAGGAATATAGACTTACCTTTTTTTCGATAATTCCTCATGGCTAGCTACGCCTCACTAATCTCTAAATCAGCTAAAAGACCCGTCTTGTTCTTTAGAAGTGTATAATATGAATTGAAAGAGCCTGTTAAATGTTATGAACGGTTATTTTTAAACATTGTATTATAACAGCATGACCACGTATTCAATTAGTTTCAGCACAATTTAAAATTTGTTTATTTTTATAGAATAAATGTATAACAATAGTAACAACACTTCTTACTTCAACTAACCAACAAATATATTCTGGATTTGACGTAAGGAACTAAATTGGCAATAGGTACATGTAAAATATTGAATTTGGTTTTCTTAACATTGTGGGACAGTATATTTACACTATGGGAAAGTAACAAAACGCATAGGCTGTTTATTAGTTGGGTGGAACAAATCATTCTCTCTATGACTAGAATTTGAGGGAAGAAGCAATCACAGGGAGTCTGTGATCTTAGCACATGCAAGTAAAATGAAAAAACAATAAAAAACAAAATTAAATTTGGAAAAATTAAATCATTGAGGAAACATCTGATATATTTCTCACTGATAAGTATACGATACTGAATGGGTATAAAAATAGCGATATAAATCCTAGACTAGAGCATGGTATGATATTGGAAAATATGGATTAGGAATCAAGAGCACGTACTTTGTTGTATAGTGTATGATTTACATATGGATTTTAACTGTGATAATGTAAGTATAAAAAGGGGTTTCGTATAGCCATACAGTTAATAAATCTTTACTGTTTTAAATCTAACCTCACAAAATCTCTCTCTCTCTCTCTCTCTCTCTCTCTCTCCCTCCCTATTTCTCCCTGATACCTTATGTTTTTGTGTAAGTAGTAAGTAAACTAGTGTTAGTACTTACACCCTAGCAGTGTGCTGTACGCATGTATTGGAAATATTATTAGTGCTATAATAAGTGTGATATTTGAAACTCATAGATTAAAAGTTGAAAAAAATTGATTATTACTTTCTGAGTTTACACTAAACCATGCCTGTGTAGGCTCTCAATTAAATTCATTCGGCTTTGCTGTTACTAATTGGATTTTAGCTCAAATTTGTATTTTAGTTGCACGTAACAGAGAGGATGTCAGTCTCCTCAGTAATCTTTGTGATGGTTGTTAAACAAAAGTGTCGACGGTAAGAGCAATCTAGGTAATGGGCCTGGGGAAACCGACCCTTGATATTTGAGAGCTGCCATAACTGAGTAAAATATCTTCGCTAAAACAACGCTCACTCTCGTCTCAGACTTTGTTCAAGCGGACTGTTAATGGTAGAGCCAGGCTTGTATTATCTCATTCATAATTTTCAGTCACGATCATAACTTTCATAATAATTGATAATGACTAAAATTTTCACTTTGTTATGATAATTTACACCGATTTGTGGATTATGTTTAATTTCTAGATACAATAACATATTAAATTTGGACACACATATATGGACAGAAGTACTCTTAGCTGTAGGAATTCTTTTTTTTAATATAATGCCTGTAAAGATATACATGTACTATAATTTGTAAACAATTAATAATGTATAATGATCAAAACACAGTAGTATATAACAAAGGTAATTTATATACTATTTTATAAGTCAAAAGCAAAATATTTAGACTAATTTTTTTAGCCTTGCATAACTCATTGCATTTAAACGTTTTAGCAGTGTGTTGTTGATAGATGTAAATTGATATACTATAATAATCAACATAAACACTTATCATTTGTTAATAGCACTATATATCCCTTATATTATACACTTGAATTTTTTTGGATTTTTTATATTCAGTCACACAAAACCTAGTGGGTAGATTTGAACGACATTAGAAATGTGAATAAATGAAGTAACCCAATTCGGATCATTATTTTCAAATATTACCTACAAATATTTTGCATATTGTATAGCCCTTAACTGCGAATTCATGTGTAAAAGTTTTTTTAAAACCTTCGTAAAACAGTTGAAAAAGTACTCATTGCTACTATATTATCAAATTCTATTAGTCCATCTTCTGGCGTCAATAAGTATTACAATTGAGGATTATCCATCTGCAGTTCATCCATCGTAGTTCAACATTTACGAACTCAGCACGAACTATTACAAATAAGTACAAATGTTTAACAAGATACAAAATCGCGGCCTGCAGAAGACAGGAAACTCCTGTAAATATTTTTTTTATAAATGTAACATTATAAATCAAGAATAAGGTTAAAGTTGAAAGCCATCAGACAATTATCAACGTTCTTTATTTGGGATAGAAAGACTCTTCAAATTACCCTGGGAGGCAAATCCCTAAATCACTATCCCGTAGGTCAGGAGGGACTTGATAAATCCGCAGTATGTACTCAACAGGGATTCTCGTGAAGTCACAGAAGATCAAAGTCTTTAAGTTGTAAAGAGACGAGTAAAGTTTTTTACAGGAATAATCCATATGAATATTCTACTTTATGTTATTTTGCATGTTTCCCAAAATGTTCAATAGTGAAGAAGTTATGAGGCCATCATTATACAATTTTAAATCTAAAGAAGTTCAAGAAGAATATTATAAGAGAATATTATGGTTTCGGTTATAGACTGTTCAAGAATAACATACGAGTGTTCAAGGAATACTAGTTAGTTAATCGAGGAGAATGGATATCAAACTGTGCTTGACTCGACTTTTAATGACCCAGAGCACGAATTAATATTAAAAACAATAACATACGAGTGTTCAAGGAATACTAGTTAGTTAATCGAGAAGAATGGTTATCAAACTGTGCTTGACTCGACTTTTAATGACCCAGAGCATGAATTAATATTAAAAACAATAACATACGAGTGTTCAAGGAATACTAGTTAGTTAATCGAGAAGAATGGATATCAAACTGTGCTTGACTCGACTTTTAATGACCCAGAGCATGAATTAATATTAAAAACAATAACATACGAGTGTTCAAGGAATACTAGTTAGTTAATCGAGAAGAATGGATATCAAACTGTGCTTGACTCGACTTTTAATGACCCAGAGCATGGATTAATATTAAAAACAATAACGGTCCCAAAATTGATCAATGGAGATCACAGTTTCGCATTAGACTGAATTAAGAATAATTCACTTCGGGGAATTTCTACAAATTTAATTCTCTGGTCAAGTACGATGAAAACAGTTTTAAAACAAAAGCTCTTTTAACGTGTTAATAGATCTTGTATGAAGCATTTAGTGGTCCAACACATCTAAGGCTCGGCTAAAACCACAAAATAGGGCCATTGAACAGATACAATGATTCAAAAAAGCATGACTGTTCGTGTAACGCAAATATGGCCAACAGTGTATTGTGACTATGTCTAAAATATAACTGAGAAGTTGTGAAAACATCGTTGCTTGTTAGAAGAGAGAGTAGTCTGTGGTGAACCATAATTTCATAGATTTATGAAGTATTGGAATGATATATATATATATATATATATATATATATATATATTATATATATATATAAAGGGCTTAAACATTGAGTAAATTTTATATTATTAACTTCAATTAAAATTGTCAAAATTGACCCATATATATATATATGGGTCAGTAATAATTTCAATCGTGCTGATAATTAATTTTTTTAACTGGGACAGCCCTAAATGTTTTGTAGTCCTAGAAAAATGTCTACTTAAGGCAGGGATTAATTGAATATAAAAGATAATAATGTTGCACATATATTGAGAACTGTTGAATCATTGAGGAAGGTACAATCCTTAGCATTGCAGTTTTTATTGAAGTTTTGTAGTTCGGGACTTCAAAAATGTCTACTGGTTGTAAATAGAATTACGTATAATTTAAACGGTAGTATTAACCGACACATACATTAAAACTGTAGGATTGATTTTGTGAGGCTGAGAATAATGTTGCTGTACTTTTGAAATGGCCTTTAAGCAATGATGCAACTTTATCAGGATATATAACTGCACCATTTCAGCACCCTACACAATCATCCAGTCCCTCTATGTCAGAAGTCCAACTTCAACTCTACACCTGTTTATTAGGTCCCGTGTGGCTTATGAAATATTGATACTACAGTGGATAGTCTCAGCTCCCTTTATTTCATGTTTCTATTATTATTTGTTTATGTCGAAAAAAGTTATTTTATAGTATATATTGTGTATTTTGTAAAATAAATAAGTCAAGTACTAGGCTGCGGGTGTTTTGTTACTGCATCAGTAATCCCTGTAGGGTTTTTAGGTGCATAGGAAGTCTTTTTACCTATTGTAATTGAATTTTTAATTAAAAAAAAAACAAATATATTCCCAATGTTCTAAAATTTACTTACTTAGTTTCAGAAATTCATTATAAACAATTAAAATGCTTTAAATGATGTTTGTAGTAGAATCCCAATGATTGACTAGAAACACATATTTCCATGTGGATTCCAAATTGTGTTATATTGTCTATATAAAACCCGCGCTAAAACTGCAAACCATTTAAATGGTACCGGTCTTTTAGTTTTTAAAAATTTTAGTTTATGACATAAAACATTAGCATTGGTTGCATTCAACTTACATTTTCAGAAGTCACGTTTTAGCTCCGTCTGAAAAGCCATCCTGTAAAACTATGTTAAACTGTCGGTTATGTATGTTTTAATTGTATATTTAAATTTAAGGTCAGTTAGAAATAGAATTCCTTTTTACCGCAAAAAGAGACGAATACTTGTTAGTACTAGTTGTGTTTTAATAAACCAAAACTTTAAATAGAATTATGTTATTAAATTATTTTAAATCAGTATATGGGCGTGTGGTAGTACCAGGTATTAAGCATTGCTTATGACCATCATTTTACATGATCCTTTAAATTTTGTTGCTTATGTAATCTTTATCAAACAGATCTTCAAATTGGTGTAGGAACTGAGTATGCAACTTAAATTTTGTATCCGTCAAGGTTTTCTACTTTACTACTAAAAAGAATATGTATGTGGTTTTATATTAAATAAATACTTACTACTTCAATGATGTTGGAAATCATTAAATCGTCAGTCATTTAATGAGGGATTCAGATGTGCCATAACTTCTTATATAATATGGCACATTGATCTAAAAGATTATAAGTTAATAAGTTATAGAAACGTTATTATATTTCTAGCGCAGGGTTAAAAAGTAAATATTCACTTCTGTAGGTGAAAATTTCAACATAACTATAAAATATGTATTTTTTATCTAAAATAATACAATATAATGACAATCTATTCCTTTAAATAGTTTTCTAATGTAATAATGCAAAGTGTACTAATAATTCAAATTTAAATGATTATTTAAAGATGATTACATTAGTAATAATAGTAATGTCAATGCTAAAAAGTGTAAATCGTAGACGCTACTGTGGTTATTTCAGCGTCAAGAAAAGATATATTGATGCTTATTTAATACAATTGTATAATAAGATTATACTGGACTATAAATAATGTCAAAAATTATTATAGAAAAAAGCAGATATTTACAGATTTTGCCAACTTTTACTTGTATAAACCATTACGTTCATTAGGAAAAGAGCTTTAAATATACAATTTTATACAGCTTAAAATAAACGGATTGCAGTAAGTACTATAAGATTGTCTATTCAGATACAAGAAAGAGGTTTCCACTGAATGAGAACATAATGGCACCGTAAGTGGTCTGAGGCAAAGGTGTTTTACCGCTAACTTGATTATGTCTCCACCGTCGTCGTCTAACACCTTAAGGTCTGGTTCGCTCTCAACGTTACCAATGGCGAGCGTTTATTTCCATTAAGTGATTCATGTAAAATATGATTCTCTTCTCAAATGTATATAATAAATATGTAAAATATTCTTATTTGAAAATTGAAATGTGGTTACTTAAATTAACACGTGGGTTATTATAAAAGGTAATATCATGAATAAACTTACAAAAATACAAACATAAATTCTCTTGAGTATATCGTATTTTATCTTCATCACAAATATTACCAGTGTCTTTTTTTACATTTGTAGCTAATCTGACTTTATACATGATTTGAATATAGGTCCATTAGTCTGTAAGACGTACACATCATTTGTGTTAAACCTGTGTTCTTTGAAGTCCTTTGCTTTATTTACAAATTTTAAAGTGACTTAAAATATTTAATTTTAAATACCTATGTTTGATTGTTAAAATTGAAATAGACACATTCATAATATAGTTTGGATAAACGTTTTTAAGTAAAGAAAAGTAAAGAACGTCTTATTTTACCAGGCGAAGTTAGGGCTAAGAAGCCCTCTCTAACACTTAACACTTAATGTTTAAGTCATCCAAATACATCTTTTATTATTGAACTAGCATTCATTTGTAGTTTTATATTAAGACAAATATTTTAGACCATTGAGTGTGGAATGTTTTCCAATTACGTTGTGGTCCCAGATCGTTTTAGTGAACAGTTGAATTCGGTCAAAAAGCGCCTTCTTCAGGCGCATGTAATGTACTTCAGTTTATGGATCAGACGCCTACTTCTGGTCCTTTATTAAGTCCTTTATTAACCAGCATCAGTGCTAAAGCTCTCCAATGTAATCTAAACGTTTCTCGAGATAGCTTGCGTGCACATCAACATACCTAGACCCTTTCTAACCGTTCCCATGTTCTAATACTTATGAATATTTTTATTTCATAAAATAAAATACATTCCTAGTTTATAGGGCAACAAGGTTTAATTTTTTGCTTGTACCCACAGTATTACTACTTCAAAAGCTGATTATCTGTAATTCTGATAAAGTACACACGCTATGTCATTGATTTCCAATTTCTGTTGGCTCTACCATCCTATTTATTCAGTTTCAGTCTCGGAATTATATACATTTACATACTTAATCAGTATCATTAAAAATCAGAACCAGTATCCCTCGATGATTTGCCATAAAATTACAATTTTAGTCTAGTAGATTGCTCGTGTTTCCTTTTACAATTGTCACGGGCTATTGCACTAGTTAGTTTCTTCAAAATTGTAGTCACAGATCGAATAATTATTAATATTCATTATGTTGTTATAGATAACAGAAAAAAGTACATGTCTGAACTAACACATATGTCTTAGTTTCTCCTCATCAGTTATTTCTTCATCATAATATTAGTAATAATTTGGAACTTTTTACAGTATTTCTAACGTTGAGTTCTCAAATTTCACAGAGCAATTCAATAAAAAAAACAAGTGATTTTAAACAGGTAGAATAAAAAATACCTCTTTTTACCGTAAGGGTTTTTTTTACTACATGAATCACTTGTTAATTGGTTTAATTCAACAATTTGAAACTAAGATGTTAATGTTTTACAACACACGTTGCACAAAAAAATCAAAACGATACTATTCTAGTTTTGAATGCTCTGCACAAACAATAATAAAAACTTAATAGACTTTAAAGATTGACAACCAGATACAATATATTGTAATTAGTCTAAAAACAAACCATTACAGTATGTTTATGTGTCTTTGAATGAATAATTGTCTTTAAATAATCTCAGTGTCAATTAAATAATTAAATTAACTAATGTGTAAATTAACTGAATGGTAAATACCTGAAAGCATTATGGAGAAAGGCAGAGACGCTTGTCTTGACGCAGCGGTTAAAAATTGATGAACCGTAGTGGAAACGTCAGCAGATCGTTTGTTTATTCACAAACACCGTTAGTGCAGAATAACCAACTTTCTCTGACAGTTCCTTAATGCCTACGTTAATTTCCTTAACGCCCTTGCCATCTCAATTTTACTTGTCATTCTGTCTTTGCAATTCCGACAAACATAAAGTGTGTTAAAACATTATGATGATAGAATTCAAACATCCAATAGTATGATCTAACTATAATATCACTTTAATTTTTGTTTAAAACAATATGACTGTTTTAAGCGTGTGCTGGAAGGCTAAATTACCAATGTTGAATTCATCAGTGTCAAGTCAAGGATTCTCTAAAAGTATAAAATATATGCTCTTGAAGTTTTATGTACTTATTATGAATTACATAATAACTGCATATCATACAAAATATTTTGCCTGAAAGCTTTAGAAGTTTCATATTGTAATTTACGTTTTTAGGTTTTTGTTCTTATTTTTTATTTTTTTATTTATTATTTATTGTTTGTATTTATTTTGTTCTTATTTTAACTTCTTAGAAAAAATATCTTTGTCTGAAAAATTGGTACTAAGTGTTAAATCTTAAGGGGGAAAACTATTCTTATGTCGGCAATGTTAACTTATGTAACTTTTTCTCAGGAACCAATTAAGATATATGTTTGTATTTCGTTAAATTTTTGTATTGGGTCTTAAACTAGAACTGTAATCAAAAAATGCAATCTTTAGATAATATTTTGGTATCATAATTTTAAGGAATAACATTAAAATATATTTTCTTAGGATAAAATTGTATATACTATTTTAATTGTTATTTACTGGTAATAATATGGTTTTTAACTGTAGAGAATGATTAAAACTCTATATACTCTATTTTATAACTCTTTATACTTCAAGACTAAACTTTAATTTGTACTGAAGGATTAACAGACGTACAAACCTTCAAAAGCACATTATTAAAGTTTCCAATGCATTATTTTACTAACAGCGATATAAAATATACATGTTTTATTGTTTAAAGTTCTTAAATATTAAATATTACTAAATGTAATGAAAACAATACATTTTTCAAATTGTAAATTTTTGGGACGAGGCCTTTCGAAACCAAAGATGAAACCTAGTTCATTGAATGAAATGTCATAAATTGAATACCCTAGTTTAATCAATCACACCATAATGAAAGGTGTAAATAATAACGGAAAGTAATTCAAAACTAAGACTGCGGTTGTAAAACTACATTGGCATGAAGGAATAAAGTAGATTAACCTGTTGACTGCGGCAGACGCATTACGGTGCCGATGCTGAGTGTCCTGTACATTCTTATTCTGTATAATAGACATGTACACATGCCATTTACATTTAAATCAATTTAGGTTTAAATGACACAATAAAAGGACGGAAATTATGCGTTTGAGGTACGATAAAATACCTGGCTTACAATTAGTTAGTCCATTTTAAGAATGCGCAAAAAAACGTTTCTATTGAGCTGTTTGAAAATAATGAGCAAGTAAATAATGTTAGCAAAACATGTTCTAAAAATGCATAATAAATATTGCGGTTAATGAAGTTCAAGCTCTATGGAGTTCTATGGAATTTAACTACGGGTTATGAAATAGTTTTTAAATTTTTCATAGGGGTAACCATGATAGCGGCGAGAAAATAGCATAATAAGTACATTTTAAAACAAACTGCGTACTATATGATCTCAGCTAATGGCATTTTAATTCATAGATTTTAAAAGTCAATGAAAAAATTTGATTTTGATGTACACTTGCGTTGTTGTACCTCCTGCCACCTGGCTCATTAGAGCTCTTATAATTTGAGTTCGCTATTAAACCTACTGTAGTAAACTAAACATTTAATGTATGATGTTGCCAGATATCTCAAAACAATTTCATCCGCAGACTTATAATTATGCGTGAAATTACATTTCTACATAGTCAGGAAGGTGAGCTATGATGGTGCATGTCCCTCTATGGAATTTGGCAGACTGTAATGCTTGTGTAATTTTCTTTTCTCTGCGATTGGCTGTCTATCTGCCCCCAAGATATCTTTAGAATTACATTACCTATATGCTTGAAGTTTTGCATGAAAACTCAGTGAAGCCTGTTACGCGAAACGTAATGTGGGGTACTCCTACCTTTTTTTTATTAGGATAGGCAAGTTTTATAAAAATTGCACGAATAATAATTTATGCTCTACATAAATATTTTACTAATAGAAAATGTTTATTTAATCTTATTAGTTTATATAAAAGTATTAAATTCGGCTGTTGCCACTTATACAAATTTAGCGAGTAAATAAAAGTCATTTGACAGGTATTTGGTCTTCCGATTAGATGTTAGTTTGGTTATTTAAACACAAATGTGAAAGAAACGGCCAAATACAAAACAATTGAATCGTAAAAAAGTGAGGGCTCTGTGGTGTAATGGTAGCACAGTCACTTGGCAAGTAACAGATCCGGGTTCGAGTCCCGGCGGAGCAAGTACTTTTTGTGATTCAATGTTTATTGAAATTATATATATACATACATACATACATATACATACATACATAGAGAGAGAGAGAGAAGAGAGAGAGAGAGAGAGAGAGAGAGAGAGAGAGAGAGAGAGAGAGAGAGAGAGAGAGAGAGAGAGAGAGAGAGAGAGTTTATATTATTGATTCTTCCCTCGCAGGCTAGTTAAAACTCTTGTCAAGTTATTTTCAAAAAGCAAACTAAAGTTTAACTTGCTTCTAAACAACGCTATTTATATGATACATTGTCTTTATGTTTTCAATCCTAAAAAAACTGGCAACTCAAATTTAATGAACTCATATGGTTGTAGTTTTGCTTAAAATAAATATTATATAATGCAGCTTATAATAGTGTTACTTTATTTTGTTACATTATATTTAAATTTTACTTATTTTAATACAAGCACAATTAAATATCTGTTGAAAATCTGCTAAAAATTTAATGAATACAAAAAATATAATAATTCTTGAATCAACATAAAACCCAATAAAATATATAACATCCAAACTATCTCCCAAAATATATTATAAATGACTTTCTAGTGGAATAAAATATGTAAAAGAAATATTGATACATATATTTTTTATCATTATATTGAGAGTATGTCTCTGAATGATTTTAAATTTTCCATTTATTTGTCAAGTCATTTAATTTCAAGAATCCTTCTATCCACTATAACATAGATACTTTAGACTCAATTGCAAAAAGTAGTTAAATTTTACTACGTTTCATAAGTCTCCTCTCAAAGATAATTACCAATAGAATGATTGTAAAATTTAATATATCAAGCACCCCACGTTTTACTCTGAATTAATTTATTCTGTTAATAAATTAAATTTTATTATAATTTTATTTTGAGGTGATTGACTTTGAATGATTGTTTTGCCTTGTACTACCATAATATAAACTCTTTGTAATTGAAAATTATTTTCTATTTTTTAGTTTGGTTAGCTATAAATGCGTGTGTTTTTAGTTTTTTTAATTTATTATTTATTTTTAATTTTTTAGTTCGATGTATCGATTAGTTTCTTGTGGAAATAAGGTATTTCTTACGAATCATTCCGCAATCTCATCATTTCATTTAAAGCTTCACTATTGCATGGGGTATTTTCTGTTAACTTGGAGCTATGAAGTTCTTCAATCCGAATACCGTCTAAAGATCGTACACGACTAAGTGCTACATAGGCTTGTCCAGCAGCAAACAATTGCGAGCCTAGTTCAAGGATGTCGGATCGGACAGGTTTTTGCCCGCTTGGTGCGTTTCTGTCATCGGTGCCCTTGGTAATTAAGGTTCTGTCGTATTAATAGGTACAAACGGGGAAATAGCAACCTGTATCGCCTCAATATGACTCCTCGAGCTTGCACTTAAGATGTCGGCTCTGATCCCTGGAGACTCGGTGCTTCGCAGTTCTCTTTAGATTAATTATTGTCGTAAAACTCGAAGGCATCTAAGCTACCAAGGAACTGTGGCTGTTTGAAACACCTTTGCGGGACTTGAGGATTAGGTGTGTGAAGTATTTAATAAACGTAATGTTGGCTAGTATATACCATTTATCATTCTTACTGAGCTGTATTAAAGCTAATAATTATTTGAGATATACTATTATAAAATGTTACACCCTTAACTAAGTTGAACTTTTCGTATCGTAAATCATTTTATATTTTTATCCTATAATTGCTATATTCTGATATATATTTTTGAATACAATACGCTTTTTTATAATATACCTCATTTAGGAACAGCTAGTAAAATGATAGTATTATTGGTTAGTACTACATTGTTTACTCCATACTACATTGGAGATGAACTAGAAGTGGAAAATACACTGGCAAGATATTGCTCAAGTGTTGTGTCATGGAGTAAAAATGACTGGTCCCAAATGAGCGTAAAATTTCTCGTAATCGGTGCCAAACTAGTGTTAAACAAACGTTTGTAAAAACTTCAAAAGCAGATCAATGTGTCGTGAACACTGTTAGACATTGGTTCTAAGAATTGGAGAACAAAATTATAATTTCAACTCTAAACATGCTCGAGTTATCACCGTCATGTGTGAAGAGATTTCGCAATGACTTCCATAACAACTACAGGTGCAGATATAGCAGTTACTGCGATAGTTCTCGCAAATAAAATTCTTTATACTTGTTCAAAGCTGTTGCGAACAGTAAAAGTTAGGTGCTGTTGAAAATTTTGATATAAATTGTCATAATTTGAGGAATACTACTATACTAATAAATAATATTTTATTTCGAGGTTGGAAAGAATTGAATATAATCAATATTACAACCGTAAAAACCATTGAGAAATTGTGAAACAGTTTTTTTTTTTAAACTTTATAATAGATACAAAATTGTTTACTGGTAAATGATTTCACCAGTTTGTTAGTATACTATACGAGTATATTCAATATTAGATTTCCTTAGGTTCACGGTCAACGTAAAATGGAAAGATTAAATTGTTTGATCTTTTAAATTAGCATAAAAGATTAAACACTTGCTCTGATAAAACAGTTGTTAGCTTTTAAAAAAGATACGTGTATTAGGTGGATTTCTCGCTGCATCACGAGGGTTTTTCAATAAGTACTTAGAAGATCCTGGAGATGGAGCTCTCAGGAATAAAAAAAATTGTCATAAGAAGAATTGATGACTAGACAGATGTCAAAATTTCAGCTCGATCCATCTCCTAGTTTCGTTGCTATTGACAACTGAATTGAACAAATTTAGTTTGTTGCAATAATGGAGAAGGTTGAGTTTCAAGCGGTGATAAAACATTCTTATTTGAAAGGCTGAACACCGACAGAAATCAAATCTGTTTTGGTTGCAAGTCATGAAACATCTGTTCCAGTGTTTGCAACAGTTTACAATTGGGTAAACGAGTTTAAACGTGGCTGTTCATCTAGATCGGGACGATCGGTGGAATTGTCTATTCCTAAAATGATTGAACATTTCTGGGAAATTATTTTAAATGTTCGACGAAATGAAGTGCTTTAGAAAATTTTAAATATGTGATGCTATAGAGATATAAAAAGGTACATTTGCTTCAGCTTTGCATGGTAAACGTTTTGTCAAAAATCTTTCCACGTGATAGGTGCCGCTTTTGCTAACTTACTTAAGGACAATAAGAACATTCGTGTGGTCGACTCTGAGTGTATTTTTTTGATTCTGCATAGCAATCATAAGGAGTTTATTAAAACAAGGATTCTCTGTTACATTCCAGAGGCAGTATCACAGTCACAACAGTGGATTTTTGTGGGGGAAGAAGGGGGCCAAAAAAGGCTAAGACAGTGAAATCGGTAAAATATCTTTTCCGGGGCTCAGATAATGGTTATAACTAATCAGCTGATATTAACTTAGTTAGTAGATTGTGTAAGAAGGCCTAAAAACATGTGTGTTTCTGAGAAGGTTATAAATTAAAACAAAATAAATATTAATTAGTGGACAATATGGAGGTCAGGTAACATGTATATTTTTTACTTTATAATCCACATCACTCTTAACTCAAAACGTACTTCTGTCTGCATTTTATGAGTGTTGCGTCACACAGCAATTTGAAATAAAGTTTATAAAAAAATAAACTTAAAAAATGTAAAAATACACTAAAAAACTTTAAAAATAAAAATAACTATTGTTTACGATGTTTATAGTTATTTTAAATAACAAAATATTTTAATACTTACATAAATATTAAGTAGAATATACTGTTATTACATTTAAACTACATAAAAATGACTGTCATGGCATTAAAAACTGGACATTTGAAAGCCCGCGGGGAAGAGTTTAACATATACTATTGTCATATGTACTTAGACTAATAGTATTAGTTGATTCAATTTATAGTTTCGTATCTGTAGATTTATTTTGAATTGATTAGTTTTTATACTTCCGTCATTTTTAACGTAGAAGGCACTATAAGGTTATAAATTAAAACAAAATACTTAGTAATTAGTTGAATAACATATGGAAGTCAGGTAACATGTATATTTTTTACTTTACAATCCACATCACTCAACTCAAAACGTATCTTCTCTGCATTTTATGAGTGTTGTGTCAAACAGAAATTTGAATTACAGTAAAATTATAAATATGAAAATAAACTTAAAAATAAAAATAATTATTCTTTACGATGTTCATAATTACTTTAAGTAACAAAGTATTTTAATATTTACATAAAACATTAAGTAGCATATACTGTTATTAGATTAGTATTTTGTAAAACCCATAATAACTAGTTACAGACTAAGGAAAACATAGTTTGTTTAGCACAGGGAGAATTATAAACATATGTTAATCAGAAACATTCGTTCCCTGACTTGGTACAAACTTCAAAGTAATTCTAGAATTAGTCAGGTATTATAATATGGACTAATAAGGCACTGCGTTACTACATTATATAAGACATCATCATTTGACGTAATGCAGCGTGGGCTGAGAGTGGGTGTACAGCAACGTAGTTATAATTCTCACTGTAGATTAAACAGTAATGTAGAATCAAACTTTAATCGCTTCAATTTCTAGAATAAGCTCTTAAAGGCTTTGCCAATAGCGATTGTACATAACTACGTTTTTATTGTTTCTAAATGTGGAATGAGATTGAATTGACTTATAGTAGTTTATTTGTAAACAGTAGTAGATTATACTTAAATTTATGGAAACAATAATTTTTAAAACAGTGTCCACTGACACATATTGTACAAAATTTTGCTGTAAGATATGTATTACTACTAAATTTATAGCTCGTATAAGTTATGCTCAAAATAAATAAGAAATAAAGAATACAGAATGGAATCTACGAGGCACATCCAAAAAGTAAGTGTACCTCTTGCTATCTAAAGTTTAAAATGTACACTCAGAGTATTAGATTTTTGATAGAGTGATAACTAAAATAGTTTTATAAAGTTCAATACTGATCTTATTGTAATAGCTACCGTATTGTAACAAATAAAGTTTCTGAAGTGTGATATATGGGATTGTAAATTACTAATAAATATCGAAAAACGAAAAGCATTTAGCTTTTATTTTTTATTGCCTAGGCTTGCATTTAGGAATTCCGTGACACTTACCACGAGCCGCTCCCCCCATGTATCTTTATTGCATAATAAAGTTGGTAACCTCTAACATTATTAAGGTGCTACCAGATATTTTCACAGATATATTGAAAACGATCATTGTAATGAACAAAATGTTCCAATAGTGTTAAAAATTATTGTAACGACACATTACTTAGTAGTGTTCCGGCGGTAAATAAATGCACCTTGCTGTTCACTGATACCTTTATATACTCTTACTAGCTTATTAAGAACTTTATGTGTATACATTTTCTATTCAAAATATATGCAGACATATTGTTGTTGGCTGATCGTTAGTGAAGCCTATCACCTATGGACCTAAAAAAATTTCAGTCCCATCTGTATGCCTATCTGCCTACCTGTCAAAACGTATCTTGAAGAAAATCTGACCTAATACTCGAAATTTTACTTGAACCTTTATTTATATATGAGGACAAATGACTTCAATTTAGGTGCAAGTCACTTAATATGGATTTGGATGAGCGTTAGCGTATATTATTACATTTCCTGGTGGGTAACCATTATGGCAATGAGAAAATAGCGGAATAAATAAATTTGTAAACAAATTCGGTGTACTTGTAGGGATACCAACTTATGGCGTACGAACAAATGTTGTCTCATTATCCCCATACGTTCAATATAATTTTATGGTGACTTGATGTGTAAACGTCTATTATTTCAATACTGATGTGGAATCCTATTTATTCATCAAATATATATATATATGTACCACGTGAAAAAATATCTCATTAAATAAATTTGTAGACTTGAAACTCTGAATTGAACCTTAACGAAGTTGCACGTGCTGTGGCGTATTTGTAATATTCAGAGAAATATCTCGGGTTTCCTATAAAAGTTGCACAGATCTTTCAAACTATAATTAATTATCTGAGTATATTATTATTATAATATACTCAGATATATATATATATATTATAATCATCCTAAATCGTTTACTTTCTTCCAAAAAGCTACTTATGAATTTTTCATTTCCTATTAAATTTTTAAATACATGTATTTTATAAAATTTAGACAGTTTTTCCAAATACACTGAAAGTATACATATTTCGTCACTAAACATAACAATAATTTAGGTGTATTAAAATGATGAGGAAATATTAAAATTTTGGAAAACATATTATGGGGTTTTACGGCTTCAACCTTTAGGAGGCTTTAGAACTTGTGTGTGTAGAAAATACAATAGGTAGTTCTAAACCTTAACTTTTGTTTCATGAAAAGAGAAAACATGAGACTATGTTTAGAAAATATCACTATCATCACAGTTATAGCTGTCTTTGATAAAAGTTACGTAATTCAGTTGAAACTGGTTCACAATAGCGGACATAACGCTGGAGGTAGGACAATATATGAAATATCCAGATGAACTAATATAAATACAATCTACATATTTTTTTGAAGCGAGGAAGAAATGTCTGAAATCGCAATAAAACTACAAGTGCTAGAAAACTGACATTTCTGCTCTATTTTTTAATCTTCCGACATTAGTGTGCTCTTTCACATGGACATAATGTTTATAAATTATAAAACGAACGCACAATAGTTGTAAATTTTTCAAAGTTTAAAAAACTTCGTTTAATTTAAGAAGGAATTATATATATATATATATATATATATATATATATATAATTGGGCTTCCGATCATATTTGAGTTTGGTTATTTAAACACATATGTGAAAGAAACGGCCAAATACAAAATAATTAAATCGTAAAAAGTAAGGGCTCTGTGGTTGTAATGGTAGCACATTCACCCGGAAAGTGAGAGATCCGGGTTCGAATCCCGGCGGAGCAAGTACTTTTTGCGATTCAATATTTATTGAAATTAAATTAGGCTATTGCCACTTATACAAATTTAATGAATGTAAACAGAAGTCATTTGACAGGTATTTGATCTTCCGATCATATGTTAGTTTGGTTATTTAAACACATATGTGAAAGAAACGGCCAAATACAAAATAATTGAATCGTACAAAGTAAGGGCTCTGTGGTGTAATGGTAGCACATTCACCCGGCAAGTGAGAGATCCGGGTTCGAATCCCGGCGGAGCAAGTACTTTTTGCGATTCAATATTTATTGAAATTATATTAGGCTATTGCCACTTATACAAATTTAATATATATATATATATATATTATAATATATATATATACAATCAGAATTTTAGAATTATTTTACAATTAATGAAAGAATTTTATTGATGTGTTACGTTTTAGTTTTAATACGTCAAAGGTGTAACGGCGAGGTATTACCATGTATAGCTTCTAATGGCTGTAGCTTTCAAATAGGTTAAATAGACTGGGGTTGTAGATTATCATTTAACTATATCTCATCTTATAGCTGCTTCTTAATTTACCTATGCGTGATACCTGCTTAAAAATTTATGAACTTTATTTCAATAAAAAAATATTAAATTACATTCACAATCAGTAATATACGTAACCCGACACCATTTTTACTTCCACAAAGCTCGGCTCTAAATCTGTTGTGCAACTGTAAAATAATTCCTACTGTGTCGGGGGGATTCACTACATGCAGTAAGATTATCCTGTGCATAAATCACTCTGGGATATATGAAGATCGCTCTCCGCCCGGCAGCGTTTGCAGCTACATCATTGATGGACAACACCGCCTTTGTTAACATTGGTGTGCAAAACCACCGCATCAAACTTTCCTGTGCAACATTTACTGTTTAAAACTTATGGTGCAATATCATTAACTGTAAAATTTAAGTAATAATTGTATAATTGTAATAAGTGAAAGAATAAAAAATAACTGTGTGCCAAAATATTATGAAAACATTTTAAATGTTATTTCCACCCCACCATGGTTTCATATTTTCAGAATATCAGTTACACCTTACGACTGAGTCACTGCTGTTACTGTGTTCATTTTTGTAAAATATCGTGCAGCTGTGCCATTCGCCTTTCTACTTGACTTTCCTATAACTAATAAATAGCCTAACGGCTCCAATGCATATTACTAAATTTGTGATGGTAAATTGAACTAAACCGGATATTTTACAAGGTTTCATCTTGTTATATTGATGGATACTACATATTACTACATATTATATATATATATATATATATATATATAATCTCATATTAGAGCAGTTGATTACAGACTGTTTAATCTGTGGAATATAATAGTCGTTGCATTAAAGACAGAATTTTTCATAAAGTACGTTCAAGTAAATGTTATTATTTGAAAATATACATCCATATACATTGATATTCATTTAAAAAGTCTATTTTTCTTTTCTGGAATCTATACCAAACATACCTGAGCTACAAGAAATTCTACAACATAGAAAAATAGAGCACAAGACTTCTTTACATTGGTTCATATATGTACGTGAAATGTTGTTAAAAGAAAATAATGCTGATACAAAGCAGGATATTATGAAATTTAATATTTCTTACTGAATGGATTGAAGCATTTAAATTGGTGTAATAATGTTAATAAACAAGTGTAGTAGTTAGCAAGCAGGTTCTGCATGGCTCTAGTGCAACATGTAGGATTGAAATATTTCAAATTTGTCAGAGGAGATATTTATTAATATATTGTACAAGGAACATAACCAGATTATTAATTAAAACTATCCTTAATCTTAAAATTTTTGTACTATCTGACATATGATTTTCATTCTTCTTGCTATGCATTCTCATTTGAGGTTGACTGTTATTAGAGAAGGAGAAGATACAGCAGACAAAGCAGCTGGCAGACAATGACAAGACAACAAGTACTGCTGTCTGAATTTGCATATCTGAAAGTGAAGGGTAATCACTACTTCTTGTACTCTTTAAACCCAATGGAAGGCTAAACTGTGATATAGCAATTATTTTTGTTAACAGTTTATAAATCTGAGCGTAGGTTTGTATATTGAGTATTACTTAATTATTTGGAGTAAAAACCTTAAGAAATGTATTTATCTTTAAAAAGAAGTTAAGATTGATCGTTAAACGTGATACGGTTTTATAATAAACAAATGGTGAGTAGATAAAAAACAAAACTTAAAAATTTTACCTAAGAAAATAACCCTTTAAATAATGATTTCATAATATTACTGTACAAGTATGTGTTATCTAAATTAAATAATACTTATAATTTAACTCTATAATTATCATGGAGGATGAACTAGATGGTAAGTCTTGTGCAGTAAAGAAGAAATGTTATTATGTTTGAATATCTGTAGGGTAGGAGAAATTACGCAACACCAGTGACTCCTAAGATTGCATGAAAAATTTCTAATATATGGCTCGCTCTATGTTCGACATGTCCTACGAAACCGACAGATAGACAAACAATCATGCAGGAAATACATACATGCCCCCCCTTATAGATAAAAGAGGGGCAAATTCCATGAAGTGGCATGCTCCATCATCAAACTGTGCATCCTGCAAATTAAAAGTTTACAGGCCAGTTTGTTTTTTTGATATCGTGTAGCCAGACTTGCTTAAAATTTTATACCTCTGTTAGATTCAAACTCATGCTCATTTCTGATCCCTGGATATCATTATTCGCAAATTATGGTTAAATTACATTTCGTTTCAAATAGCCAAACTGCCAATAACTTAGTTTAAATTTCATGCAGTTATATATTTGGGAGCTCCTGGGTATGAGGTTAAACTGCCTAAGAGGACATCTTTTCCAACCCTCACGTAATAGAGAGGCTAACCTCTTCTATTGCAAGACCTTAGTGCATGGTGAATAGCCATGACAGCAAAGTGCAGGACACCATGGATCTAGACTGGGAAGTCAATAAATATCCCTGGGTGGGTGAAAGTGCGTGGGGGCCCACTCAGTATGGGGCTGGAGCCGAAGAGGAGTTCTCTGGAAGGGTCCAGTACCTGATGGCGGCCGGCGAGTCAAAGTTTTCAAGACAAGGACATCGGCGGGCGCTCCCACAAACAACTTAGAATGGTGGTGATGAATTACAATGTTGCAGTATCAAAACAAATTACCCCAGGAGGGTAGCCAATCAGGTGAATCCCTCCCTGGTGTCTTGACACCAGGCTGTCTCACGGATTCTGGGGGAGACAATTTCTGTGATGGAGGAAAGAGTGGGAAGCGGGTGGTAGGCAACAGGCCTCCGCTTTTCAAAATGCTACTGGAAGAAGAAAAGACATGAAAGAGGGCGCAGTTGTGGAAGTGGTTAAGGCTTTTGCCAGGAGTTCCAAGCCGCAGCGTTCCCCAGTTCGGCGAAATAATTCCTTGCCAGAATACTTCCCAACAGTGGATACAAGTAGCCCGGTGACCCAAACATCTAAGAGGTTACGGGAAGAATCTCCCACAGAAGAAGAGAAAAAACATCTCTGGAGAGTTGAAGAAGCCTGGGGACGTTTGATGAAATGGACAAAGGAGCTACAGCGCTTGACCAGGACGGATGGGCCCATGGAGGTTAGAGATGCTGCTCGAGCTCTTGAGAAAGTGGTTGACACTCTAGATATAGAGTTGATGCTGTCGCTGAAGAGGAAGAGTATACCTAAAAAGGAAGCTAAAGAAAAGGAAGTGCAAGTTGGGTGCTTACATTTGGAAGATAAAGCATCACAAACTACGCTTTTAAAAAAAATGGACAAGGGGACTGAAATGCAGAAGGCAGGTCCTTACACCAGGAAAAAAGAAGGGAAAAGAAGAGAGATGCGGGATGAGATGAATCCTGGGACCAGACTAGATGATGCTACGTTTGGGCATAAACCCAAGCACAAGCGGTCTCTTTCCGGGACTGATAGTACTCCAGGTATTTCAAGGACTGAAGAGCAAGCCAAGCCAAATCTGACAGAGATAAAGCAGGGACAGAGGTCTGATAAAGGACATACGCAGAAAGAAACGGACGACGAAGGCTACCGTATTGTCACTAGGAAAAGACAGCCGGGGCAAAAAGTTGAAGAGATTGTGGTGGTGAAGTCAGATACCAAAAGAACCTATGCTGATATAGTGAAACTGGTGAAAAACCAGGTGGAGAAAGAGGAGAGTGGTGGTAAGGTTATGTCTCTTCGAAAATCTAACAATGGTGAACTAGTCATCAGGCTGGGGAAAAAAACCTGGCAAGGCTGAAGCATTGCGAGAAGCAATCGCAAACAAAAATATCGAGGGAATCCATGCAGTGGCTCCCAAGAAAAAAACCGTGCTTCATATAAAGAACTTGGAGGTGGATGTCAATGAAGAGGAGATAATGACTGCACTTGCAGATTCGTTGAAAGTCAGCATCTCAGCCATGGATGCAAAGGTTTCCTCATTAAGACTAGCATATGGGAGAAACGCAGAAAGCAACAGTCATCCTCTCTAAATCTGCAGCAAATCAACTTGAGCAGATGGGGAGGGTGAAGGTAGGATGTGTCTATTGCAGAGTGAGACTTCGAGAAGAACGTCCACGTTGCTACCGTTGTCTTGAGGAGGGACATATTGCACGCTTCTGCAATGGACCTGACTGTAGCAAAATGTGTTTCCTCTGCAAAAGGAAGGACATAAGAGAGCTGACTGTCCAGAGAGGAAAAGAAATAATTAAATTTGTTCAGCTAAACGGAATAAAGAGCCAAGCTGCAATAGATTTACTGCAGGCCGTGGCCAGAAAGAAAATACTGGATGTCCTCATGCTCAGTGAGCCTAACATCTGGACAGCCCATAATGGAACTTGGTCAGTTGATGCACATCGAGGGTCGTGTGTGAAGAGCTAAAGCCAAAGCCAGATGGTGAAAAGTCGAGGACATGGAAACACATTTTCATGGATTTAATTTGAACGTTTCTACGTCTGTCGCTGCTACTTTCCTCCTGTAAATCCAATAAGAGAGTTCGAAGAGGGATTGGAGGAATTGGAAACTTTTAGGAGAAACAGTAGAAAGGGAGTAGTCATTGGAGGTGACTTCAATGCTAAGGCCGAGGAGTGGGGGAAGACCGTCTCAGGAAGAAGAGGAAGATTAGTCATTGACTGGGCTGCAGAAAACAACCTCATACTGTTAAATGAAGGGAGAGTACCAACTTTTCGGAGAGGGGAGCATCATTCCATCATTGACCTCACTTTTTTGACAGAGGACCTGGCCGAATATGACAGTGGTTGGCATGTTAGCGAGGAAGAAACTCTGAGTGATCACATGCAAATCTTTTTTGAGCTAAACATTGATCGCAGGGAGCAGAACCTAACATCATGGCCAGCAAAAGGATGGAAAGTACGGCCAGATGAAATGGAAGCATTAGAAAAAGTTTTGAG